>NC_045604.1:55417337-55720367 GCF_009762305.2 Zalophus californianus | reverse complement strand
AATATTACTGAAAGACACAAAGAAGATTTGAATAAATAGAAAGGTATAAACCATATTTTGGCAAAAGAATCAAAATTTAAAATGTGCATGGAAGGGATGCCTGGGTGGTTCAGTCAGTTAGGCATCTGCCTTCAGCTCAGGTCATGATCCCAGAGTCCTGGGATCAAGTCCCACATGGATCTCCTTGCTCTGCAGGGAGCCTGCTTTTCCCTCTGCCTGCCGCTCCCCCTGCTCTCTAGCTCTCTCTCTCTCTCTGGCAAATAAATAAATAAAATCTTTAAAAAAAAATGTGCGTGGAATATATGCATGGAATGAAATGCCAATTAAAATATCAGTAGGGGGTTGCCTGGGTGGCTCAGTCTGTTAAGTGTCTGCCTTAGGCTCAGGTAATGATCTCAGGGTCCTAGGATTGAGCTCCTAATCCGGCTCCCTGCTGAGCAGGGAGTCTGCTTTTCCCTCTCCCTCCACACCTCCCCTTGCTCGTGTGCACTCCCACACACGCACACGCGCATGTGCTCTCTTTCTCTCTTTCAAATAAATAAATAAAATCTTAAAAATAAAGAAAATTAAAAATAAAAAATATCAGTAGGGCTTTCTTTTCTCAAAAGTGACATGATGATTATAAATTAATGTAGAATTTATCACACAAAAATATCCAGGAAATTCCGACCAAAAAAAAGAGAGAGACAGAGACAAAGACAGAGAGGACTATCTCTATCAGATATTAATATAGCTACAGTACTTAAAATCACATGGAATAAATAGAGAAATAAATAGAACAAAATACCATCCAGAAATAACCATCAAAACATGCAATATTTTAAAGTGAATCATTGGCTTTAACAGTGATGAAAATATAGAATATTTCTTAAATAGCTTGGGGACACCTGGTGAGCCATCTGGAATTTTAAAAAATTATTTTATTCCTATCTTACTTCTTACTTTAAATAAATTCCAGATAGTCAAAGGCTCAAATGCTGAAAATGAAACCATAATAATGATAAGCAAAGTTAGTTAGAATAGTATGGCAGAATTTGCTTTATAATCGGGGGTGGGTAAGATCTTTCTAAGGTAAAAGTCAAAATCTAGGAACCATAAAGAAAAGATTGATAATCTATGAAAAAAGTAAATATTTCTGCAGGACAAAACCACCATAAACAGAGTGAAAAACCAAATTGAGATGAAATACTTATGACACTACAAATGAAAGGTTAGTTCTTCCTGTCCAAAAGATTCTATACAAATCCATAAGAAACGACAACCCATTAGAAAAATGGACACTGAACATGAAAAAAAATTATTTGGCTCATAAACATGAAATTTTCATAACTTCATCCAAGAAGTGATGCAAATTGAAATGATGAAATATTTCTATCCATCACATTGACAAAGATCAAAAAGTTTTATACTCGACCGTCACCGTGAGGTTGCAGGAAGAAGGTAATCTCTTCACATTACTGGTGAGAGTGTAAATAGCTACCGTCTCTAAGAAGAACAGTTTGATAGTATCCATCAAAATGTGAGATGTGTACTCTTTTGACTTAACCTCCTCTCAGGAGGATTTATTCTCTGTTATACTTGCATGTGAGAAATGATGTGTGTACCTAGATATTCATTGCACTGTTGGCTTTATTATGCCACCCGTCCTTAGCATGTGGCATCTCTCCCCATCTGTGTTTTGTGATTACCTTCAGCATGTCAACAGTGTTACACCAAGGAAGAAACAAAAAAGTAAAGGGCAAAAATTACCTTTTTGTTTCTGGGTTGGCCTGATCTTACAAAGCTTTCTTCACAGTCTCAACTAGTAGTTTATCTTACACCCCCAGAGACTGTAATGGTCATTGTGTTTTTCAAATCATTAGTTGAAAGAAATGCTTGGAATTGTTTTGTTTTGTTTTGTTTTGTTTTGTTGTTTTGTTTTGTTTTGTTTTTAATGGGCAAGAAGAGGACAATGATATTGATTGGCAGCTAGCAGTATGTCATAGCTGCCGACATGTAAAATTTGAGACTTTTCACATGAGTCTCTCTGGATGTCCAATTATTTTGAGCATGGGGGAAGGAAAGATAAAGTGCCCCTGAACCACCATGGTAGCAAACTGAGTGGAGTTAACAGTCACCACACTCATGGCTGGAGCTTGTAATTCCTGTCCACCACTCTCCCCACTGCCACCAACTGCAATCTTCCACACAGCTGAGGTTATACTCATGTGGGCCTCCTTGGCATTTTGGTTAATCCACCATGTTTGTCAAATCATCAAATTCTGCTCAACCTTTCCTTTGTGACTTTCACAACCACCCTGTGACGAGAGCCATTCAATTTTCAGGTGTTGTTGCCTAACTTTGCCACCTGTTTTATTCCTTTGGTGGTAATACCGCATTTATGAAATATGTCCCTGCTGTGTAAGAAAGACCCAAATACAGCTGTGGCTGAAACGAGGTAGTAGTTTATTTCTCTCTCATGTAGCAGGCCAAATGCCTACTACAGGCCAAGGGTTCTGTTGCTCTAGCATCCTCGTCACAGTTTCCTACATCAAGTTGAAGATGTTTGCTCCAGCACGTGCGACCACTTCTACATGCCAGTCAACTACAAAGGAAAAAATATCAAGAGGTCACACCCAACTCCTTAAAGAGTAAATATTGCTTCTGCTAAATGATCATTAGCCCAGAACACAGACACGTTGCCAAAGTGCAAAGAAGTCTTGAAAATTTCGATATCTGCTGGGTGGTCATATGTCCAGCTAAAATGCAGTGACTTTAGTAAGGGAACTAAAGGAAAGAAGCAATTTGACATTGGGGGGAATTAGTACTTTCTAGCATAGGAAACTTTTATTCATTTATTTGTATTCTCCATCTAATTCTAAAAGGAATTGCACTGGATTACAAAATTAAGCAGATCTAAAAACTTGACATTTAAGGATACCTCACAACACACATTGTTGTTTCAAGCATTGTTCTTAAAGGTTTAAGACGATGTTCCCCCCTGCCAAGAATAGTCGCTTGAGCTTTATGATCTGTAGATGGGTTTTGAAAATGATCAATTGTGATTTTTGTGATCATAGTTTTGACTAAAGCAGAGACAATAAGAAATATTGGTGGAGGTTAGATTACCTTGCATTCACATCTCAGAATGAATGCCCATTAGCCATGTGACCTTTACCAAGTTACTCAATCTCTGTAGGCTTGGTTGTATAATTTGTAAAATGAGGATAACAAGAACAGTTTCAAAAAGGCTTTAAAACCCTATCTGAAATTTAAGAGCTTTTATAAAGACAGTGATCCAGAACAGAAGAATAGAAACACCAAAAGAAGTAGACCTGATATCTGGGGATTATTTCCTTTTTTAGGTTTTGCCAATTCTAAATGCAAAAGTGGTAGTTGGGAAGCTGAAAAACAGTGCATAAATTTTAGGTTTCACTGAACTGAAGGAACAAAACTTGCAATAGACCGACCATGAGGAGGAACTCTAGTAAATACTCCCAGGCTTTTCCAGAACTAAAATAAGGTAGTAACAAGAAATAAAATGTATACATTTGGACAAAAGAAAATAAAATTTTTAAAATTTGTAGATAAAAAATTATATTTAAAAATATTTAGAACACTGGAAAGAATTCAGAAAAAAACTATTTGAATAATTTGTAAATTTAGCAAGTTTTCTACATACAGCATCAAAATACAAAGATCAATTGGATTTCTATATCCCACCAATAAACAACCAGGAAACCACATTTTTTTAAAGATTTCATTTATTTATTTGAGAGCCTGAGAGAGGGAGAGCACAGAGGGAGAGTGGAAGGGGGAAGCAGACTCCCTGCTGAGCAGGGATCCCAATGTGGGACTCAATCCCAGGACCCTGAGATCATGACCTGAGCCAAAGACAGACGCTTAACCAACTGAGTCACCCAGGTGCTCCAGGAAACCAAAATTTTGAAAATGCCTAATACAACAGCACCAAAAAAATCATCAAATGCCTCAAAACAAAACTAAGGAAAGATGTACAAGACTGATACACAGAAAACTAGAAAACATCAAGAAAATTTTTAGAAACTTTAGAGTGACATACTATGTTCGTGGATTAAAGGATTAGATATTATGGCAATGTCAACTCTCCCAAATTCATCTGTAGATTCAATGCAATCCCAAACAAAATTTCACCGTGTGTATGTGTATGTGTGTGTGTGTGTGTGTGTGTGTGTGTAATGAGAAAAGCTGATTCCTAATTTTACATGAAAATTTAATGGTTAGAGAGTTAGCCAAGATAATTTAAAGAACCACAAAGTTGAAGAACTTCCACTACTGGAACGATATCAGGACATGTCATGCATTAACAGCAGTAGGGAAAGGACTTTTTTTTCTTTTAATGATGCTGGGTTAATTACACAGGTATATAAAAAATATATTGACTCCTACTTTATGCCATATAATTATAGTTCAGTCTACAATCTCAAAGAGTAAAAGGTAAAACAATAAAGCTTCTAGAAGTAAATATAGTAGAATATCAGTATGACTTTGAGACAGCAAAGATTTTCTATCAGAACTCCAAAACTCACTAACCATAAATAAAAAGATGGTGAATTGGACTGTATTAAAATTAGAGACTTCTGTTTATAAAAAAAAATACAAATAGAAAAGTTTAGTCCCAAAGTAGGAGGAGATATTTGTAAGTCATGTGACATTAAAAAAGATTAGTATCCCAAATAAAACATGCCTACAAACATATAAGTAAAAGACAACTCAATATAAAAACAGGCAAGATACTTACAGATATTTTACAAAAGAAATAGCCACGTCGGGGCACCTGGGTGGTTCAGTCATTAAGCGTCTGCCTTCGGCTCTTGTCATGGTCCTGGGGTCCTGGCATTGAGCCCCACATAGGGCTCCCTGCTCTGCGGGAAGCCTGCTTCTCCCTCTCCCACTCCCCCTGTTTGTGTTCCCTCTCTCACTGTGTCTCTCTCTCTGTCAAATAAATAAATAAATAAATCTTAAAAAAAAAAAGAAATATCCAAGTGGCCAATAAATACTATATAAAACTCTTATTAATCATCACCAAAAAAAGCAAAGAAAATCATAGTGTGATACTACCACCAAATCCATGAGAATAACTGAAAGGAAAAAGACTAACAATGTCAAGTGGCAGAGAGGATGTAAAGCAATAGAAATGTTCATAGTTACTGGTGGGAGTGAAAATTGGTACAACCACTTTGGAAATTGTTTGGCGGTAATGATTAAGGGTGAAAATAAGCATATCCATTAGCCAATGAATGCCCACAATAACATCATCATTCATAATAGCCATGAGTTGAAAACAACACACTGTCCATCATTAGCAGAATGGATTTAAAAAAAATGCTGCATTCATTAGATGGAATATCCTATAACAGCGTTTAGCAAACTCTTTCTGTAAAAGACCAAATAGTAAATATTTAAAGCTATGTCTCAAATGTCTGGTCTCTGTCAAAACTACTCAGCTCTGCTGTTGTAGGGTAAAAGCAACCAGGATAGATATTACATAAATAAATGAGAAATGAATGAACCATTGCTACAATAAGGAACCTGGATGAATCTTACAATAATGCTCAACAAGTTGAGCAAAAGAATATTTTAAAGGGTAGAGGAGGAGATTGGAAAGGGCATGAGGGAGGCTTCCAGAATGCTAGTAATTGTTCTATTTAATGGTCTAAGTGGTAGCTAGAAGTGTTCAATTTGTATTCATTGACCAAGCTGTGTAATTATGATTTGTGCACATTTATACACATAAATATATCTCAATAAAGAGTTTCATTAAATAATTATTTGAAAGCACTAAAGGATGTTTCAAAGATAATCTAGAGATCCTTTTCTTTGAAGAAAGCTATGAAGGCAGCCAGATCAGAGGATGCATTTGCATAATGTATTTTGGGGTAACTTTAATTTTACTTCGTTCACAGGGTACTTGGCAAAATTAGGTGGCCATTTACTGCTCAGAGATGAAATTGAAGTCATGCTTGAGGGTAAGTGTTGAAGTTATAATGAAATCTGTATGTATATGTCTAAGTGAATTCACTATTTGTGATTCAGTTAACATATGTGTTCTGTAATGGTGCCAGGGATGGGAGGAGAGTGGTAAGGAGGAATCAATGGAAGGACTAGGTTACAGCACATCTTTTCTTCCTTTCCCTTCCCTGCTTCCCTTCCCTTCTGTGTGTGTGTGTGTGTGTGTGTGTGTGTGTGTGTGCGCTTAAATCTATCTATCCCTCTCATTATTTGAGACTTATCATCCTAGAGCCCTTAGGAACAACAGAGTTGAGATTTATTCACTCATTCATCTACCCAACAAATATTTTTCCAGCATCTACCATGTGATAGCACTAGTCCAGCTGTGGAGCATATAGCAGCAAACAAAGCAAAGTCTCTTCCCTCAGAGAATTTACATTTTAGAGGATAGCAATGCACACTTGGATCAGAGGGAATTAAAGAAGGAGAATGTTTGCTCTCAAAATGTCTGAATCTTTGGCATCTCTCTCTTAGCCTCTAGTTCCTCCCCAGGATGAGAATTACAAACAGGTGAGGTAGAAAATAGGGTGGCAGCCTTTCTTCCTTCCCTTTTTTGTGTGTATCACTGACTTTATTTTTCAGAGCAGTTTTAGATTTACAGCAAAATGGAAAGGGAGGTACAGAGATTTCCTATATGCTTTCTGCCCCCCCCACACACACCTCCCCCATATTGACATCCCCCCCCCATGGCACGTTCTTACAACTGATGAACCTACACTGACGCATCATTATCTTCCTTCCTTTTCCACTCAATCATTCACCCATTCACTCATGTACTCAATACATATTTATTGAAGGCCTGCAAATGTTAAGCATGATAATTCTGCCTCCATGTCCCACAGAATCTTCTTTCTGTCCTCGTTCACTTCCTTCTCCTTCTCCTCTCTCTTTTCCACATCTGTCCTTATTTTCCCCTCTTGATTTCTTTTTGTTAAGAAGAAAATAAATCCTACAAGCCCGGTATCTGGGTATAATGGTATTAGCATTTTGGTATATGTATTATCTCAGATATTTTTAAAGAGTATAAGCTATTACATGTTTATTTTTTAAACGATCATAACTGTTGTATAACTCTTTCACTTCTTCATATATTCATGCCAAGAAACACGGGTTTAATCATCATGGTATCATGTGTGTGCTATTTCATTTTATGATACGCCTAATTTTTACATGGTTCTCTGTTGATGAACATTGAGACTGATTCCAACTTTTTTCATTATTATGAGCACTATTGAACCTCTTCATGAATATATGTATATGCTACTTAGTAGAAGGCTCAGCACATAATAAGCACTCCGTAAATATTTAGTGAGTGTTCCTATTTTTCTTTATTGAGATCTGGTGGGGATAAGCAGATAAAACTTCCTGGATGCTTCTAGTCGAAATAATGAAAATTAGGGGGTTGGAGAAGAAAAGGAGAGACTCTGTGAAAGGTGGTGGTGCTGTTCAGGGTTAGAGCTTCTCAACCATGAGAGAGATGTCTTAAACTAAAAGGCCCTTCTGCTCTTACAGCTATTGACCGAGTGCTTCGGGACGAAGACCCTGTGATCAGGAAGTTGGCAGAAATAACCTACAAAATTTTTAAGGAAATAGCCCATAGATTGACTGCCTCAAATCTTAAGCAAATCTTCCGAAGAGTATTTAATTCTATCTACACAAAAAAATTGAAGCCTCTTTATAATTATAACTGGCCCAACAACCTGGCAGGCAGTCCTATGAGGATTAAGGAAACCAAGAACGACAAGGAAGTCCATACAGATGAGAATTATGAATCCAATTCGGTAAAGAATGAGATGTTGGTCTGTGGCTTGGAGCACATCTCAGAAGAGAAATGATTTTCCTTTTCCTCTTGATAACTTGAATCTATACATACATGCTTTTCTGAAGGATGCTAGAAGCCTTTCCTGTCACTTAATTCTCTATTCAAATATAGAAATCCATTGCCTTTCTATGTTCGACATGATCAGAGGGCCACTAATAAAATTGAAAAATCATATAAGCAAAGTGTTTGATCAGAGGTCTTGGATTTTGATTTAATCAGTAAGTGTCTATTGAAAACTTTCTAAGTACCAGCCACTATGCTAAGCAGTGGGAACATTTGGATAATATAAACAAGGGTTCTGTTCTCAGGAAGGTCACAGTCTAGTGACACACAGTGTGGCTATTTCCATCCTGCTGGGACTAATGCTGCCTAGAGCAGTACTGACAAAGGAAGAAATGGGACTTGCATGGAAGGAGGAAGGGAAGTAGGGAAATGTATTCCAGGTGGAGACACTGAGGCAAGAAGAGTGCTGGAGACTTTGTTATGGACACAGGTGGGCAAGAAAAGAATGGGGAGAGCTACAGCTGAGGGGAAGATGATGTTGTGCTAATCACTTTAAACTTCCTGAAATGAAAATTGGATAACGCATCATAGTTACTGGTGGCCCATTGCCCTCTGTATCCAGTCTAACATTGTCCTCAGAAAGTCCTCAGTGATCTTGCTTGACCTGTGGCTTGGGCTCATTTTTCACTTCCCTCACTGTATCTTCCTCCCACCCTGTCCTACCACCCTATCATCAGCCCTTCCAGTCACAGGAAACTACTTGTAGTTAGTTGAAAGCCCAGATTATTCGGGTGTTGTGTCTTTGTAATGTGTCCCCTTGCAGTGCATGCATGTTTTCATTTCTCTGGTGTGGGGAAGCAGCCACTGCTTCTGCCCTGAGTCCTCCTTCAGCTTCTCTGGCTTCTGAGCCAGTGGGTTGAATTCTGTTGACAAATGACACCAGCTTCTCCTGTGAAACATGCACATCATCAACACCATCAATGGTAGAGGCCATACCCAAGATTGTGTGTTCCTACCCTGTCGTCTCCCACTCCCACTTTACACGCCCCTTCCCTTCCCAACTGCATGCCCTGCAGACTTCAAGCTCCAGCGTCAATGCGAAGACAACAGCCTTGAAGAGACTACTTAACCTGCAATTGTTTGCAGTCAAATCCCTGATGCTGCTTCTCTACTTGAACCCTGACTGATATATCTGAGATGCATCTTCCAGACCCCTTTGATCGAGTAGGTTCGTGTTGCTCCTATGTTTTGCCTTAGTGTTCCACGTAGCTTTCATTGCATTTACCAGCCTATAGTGAAATTACTAATTTTTTCTCTTTCTGCCCCACAAAATTGAAGTTTCTTGAAGGCAAATGTATTTTACACTCGGTTAAGTATTCTGGAACTTCAGTGCCTGGCACCTAATGTATGCTCAATGAATACATGCCAAATGAACGAGATGCTAACAGGACATATCTCCCTCACGCTTCAGTAAAAATTTTCAGATGTTAATGAGTGTTACTTGATATTAAAAATAATGAAAGAATGGATAATTTTAATTTATTCTTTAATCCATATTGCTTCATAGTACTCAGATGTTCCAGACCTCACTTTTCAAAATCAGGGCAAATTTCTTTGCTCACCTTCTAAACTAGCAGGATGCCTACTATGCTAGGCTAACTAGTAACCTTCCCAAAGATATCCAATTCCTGATCCCCGGAATCTGTGAGTGTGTTACCTTACATGGCAAAAGGAACTTTATATACATAATTAACTAAAGGATCTTGAGATGGGAGATTATCCTGGATTATGCAGGGGGCCAAATATAATTATGAGGCCTTTATAAGGGAAGGTAGGAGATCAGAGAGAAAGATTTTTGGAGAGGCAACACGCCTGCTTTGAAATGGAGGTAGGTAGCAGGAGCCAAGGAATGCAACTCTAGAAGCCAAAAAAGGCAAGGAAATGGATTCTTTTCCAGGGCCTCAAGAGGGAGCATAATCCGACCAACACCTTGATTTTGTCCCAGTGAAACTCATTTTAGACATCTGAACTCCAAAACTATAAGATAAGAAGTTGATGTTGTTTTAAGCCACTAAATTTGTGCTAAATGTGCTAGAGTAGAAATAGGAAACTAACATACCTGGATTTCTATAAAACAAAGCAAACCAAACCAAACTATAGCCCTCCCCATGCCAAAAAACAAACAAACAGATATAGCAATGAGTATAATGAACCTTATACAAAATTTGAGGCTTGAGATTTCTGTAAAAGATCTGATATTCTGTGATGTTTATATATTAGACATTTTCTTCAAAGTCTGTGAGGCTACCCTCACCTTCACTCAATCTACATTGCAACCTCCTTCATCACCTCTTGGTTCTCTCTCTGCTCTCTCCCTCCCATCTTTTCTCTTCCCTCTAGAGTTCCCTGATTCCCCAGGAACTATGAGCTCTTTTCACTTTGTTCTGTAGAGTCAGCTCTCCACAGTTCCCAACGCCAACCTGGATTCCCTTATCTTCCATATGTTCTGAAGACATAAAAGTATCCCTTAAAAAGATCCTACTTTCTTGAGGATTAGTTGTGGTTATAAATAGCACATTTCCATTGGCATATGTCTATGTTATTCCCATTATCTTTTGACTTCTCCATGGGAATAGTTAATATGACTTTTGATGCTGTGCAGAATGTACCTTTGCATCATTGGCCATCTTCCTATAACACTCACCCCTCATTCCCTGCTCTCTGTAGCCACTGGCTTTCTCAGCTCTTTGTGAGCCATGCATTAGGGCCTTCATTCATGCTCTTCCTATGCCTGAAACACAGTGCCTTCCCCATCACCCAGTCAGTTCCTACCCAGCTTCATCACCTCTTGGTCAAGCTCCAACTCAAAATCAGTTTGAAGGGGTTCCACAGAATCCCCTATATGCTTTTGTAGTACTAACCACAATAACTTGGTTAATTAGCTAGGATAATAACAGGATAATTTTGGAACAAATTAATAGAAAAAGTAATTTATTTTACAATTAGTTGCCTATATTCTGATCCCACTGTTAAAATGTCAGCTCTATAAGGCCATGAATCATGTCTGCTTGGTCGGCCCTGTATCCACAGAGGCCTGGTACAGTGCCTTGCACATAATAATATCTAATATATATTTATCACATGGATGAATGAATGAATAAATGAATGAATAAACACATAACCAGGTTTTTTGATACTAGGTGGCTAGATATGTTGGTGATAATGTTTAAGGGAAGAGTCAGCCTGAGCTTGATTAGGCACATTGCTGTGGCCCACGGTATATGGAAATGGCCTACCATTTTTTGCACACCTGCTATGTGATGTGCACTTTGTTATGATTATTTTATTTCATCTTCACAATAACTCTGAGAAAGAGATATTTTTGCCCCATTGTGCAGATGAGGCACTACCATACACTCTATTAGTTTTGATATCCATGTAGCTGGAGGGGATGCAAGTAGTCCCCGGTAAGGTCACTATTCCAGAAATGACAACTGGCCTCTAAAATGATGGTGGCACCTGGTCAGGAAAGAAAATATCCTCCTACTGAGATACCTTCTTTAACTCTCAGTGTGTTCCCATAGCACACTCTCCCTACTTTCCTCAAACAAAGTAATAATAATTGATAAAATTGAGTGGCTACTATATGCCAGACACTATGAAGTGCTTTGCTTGCACAATCCAAATTTATTCTCCCAGATATCTTAATAGTTGGCTATTATTACTGTTTCCATTTTACCCATAAGGAATTTGAGTCTCAGAAAGTTCGGGTAAATCATCACCAACTTAAGGAGAAGTAGGTAGTATATTTGACCTCAGGGACTCCAGACCCAGGGCCCTTAGTCACTACACCATTGTGTTTGCCTTTTATGGATCTATTTTTCCCACTGAGTATGAACTCTAGTTATACACTGGAATTACTTGGACTGTTTTGTTTTGTTTTAAATGACAAATAGCAGACTTCAATCTAGACAATTTACATCAGAATCTTTGTGCCTGAGGCCTGGGCATCAGTGTTTTTTAAGAACCCAGGTGGATCTAGAGGGAAGACAGTACTGTAAATCAATTTTGTCCTAGAGATTGGATTTTAGACATTTCTGTATCTCAGCATCTAGCACTGTGTCTGAAATGTGGAGAAAAACTTCATAAAATTTATCTATTATTTATTAACACATATGGAAGACAGGAACTAATCATTTGTAAACAAACATATATTAAGCATCTAGTGCACGCAAGGCACTGTACTGGGGAATAAGGATATAAATTAAGCATTTCCAGATACATGATTGTAATAAGATATTGCCAGTCAGTCCTTCCATAATAGGATGAGCAGCAGGGGAAGAGAGTCTATTTCCCTATAAAAAGAAAAATGTACCTAAATTCTAAATAGATTTACTGTTTAAACCAGCATGGTTTGGATTCTAAACATCTGGCAAAGTAAAAATTGGAAGTTTAATATACTTACATTAATTTGTTTGCTTTCCAATATATTTTGCTTTCTTTGCAATATCTAAATAGACATTGATGCCAAGCTAATAAATAGTGAATCATGTCCATGGTATTGAGGCAGCAACACCTTACAATAATCACGTGGGTAGACAGGAAGGCACATTTGGTAAAGACTGTGTCACAGTGGTCCTAGCAAGGAAGTGTCACAGTGGTCCTAAAACCTTTCAGCAATCAGTGTGAACCACTACTACAATGTGTCCCTCTTGGAAAAACAGTAGAAGAACCTAGGCTTAAATTGAGGAGACATGGGGTTGAATCCTGTCTTCTCTGCTTACTAGCTCAAAGCCTTAAGGAATTCACTTCATTTCAGGTTCTCTTTCTGTGAAATGGGTTAATATTCTCCAAGCCAGCTCAGGATTATTATGAAGATTTAACAGTATAATTATATATGAACACCTTATAAAATACTGTGTATAAACATAAATCACTGGGTCAGTAAAGGCCACATCTCTAGTCCAGTTATGTCCCCTAATTTGGATTCCTGAGTTTGTAGGTTATTCCTGAAAACCTCTGAGCTGGGAGAGATATTCTCTCCATGCACCTCCACCCCCACCCCTGGCTATTCAAGCTGTGGGGAGAAAGAGGATCAATAGCTGGGTGACCTTCCACAGCAGAGCTCCTTCCCTGGACTCCCAACCTTCGATTCGCATCTCATTGATTTGGGATTCATCACTAGGAGTCTTGTTCTGCTTATAGGATCCCCCAGGAAAAACCCAGCATATCATTCTCCTGAGAAGTCTTCAGTGAGTCCTGGTTGTTCTCAGCATAAAATTCTAACTCCTGAGCTTGGCAAACCTTCCCTCTCAGCCCTGCTTACCTCTCTAACCTCGTTATGTCCCCAACCTCCTCTTATTATGCATGCTATTGTCCCACCACAGTGATCTGGAGTGAAGAGTTTAGAATCAGGTGGCCTGGACTCCACCACTTGCTAGCTGTTAACTTGCCCTAAGAGAATAA
Source organism: Zalophus californianus (assembly GCF_009762305.2). Lineage (NCBI taxonomy): Eukaryota > Metazoa > Chordata > Mammalia > Carnivora > Otariidae > Zalophus > Zalophus californianus. The sequence continues at coordinate 55,707,046 of NC_045604.1, read as the reverse complement.
GTATAGACGACTTAAGTTCACTGTCTAATAGTTAATCATTCATGAACATTACTATTTTTATTATTGTTCCTGCCCTTACAACCCTCTTCTTTCTTTTTTCCCTTAAAATAATAGCATCAAGAGCTCCCATTCATCACAAGCCTACTGATTTCAAAGTACTGCCCCCAGGAATTTTAAACATAGTGTTTTTATGTTTTTCTTATTATTACAACTCTAATATTACCCTGATTTTATAGATGTAAAATTCGAGGCTCAGAATCTAAGTCGAGTGATTTCAGCCTGCTTAATCTGAATGATGTTTTTGCTTCACTAATTCCCACTTCATTTGGGGATTCAGCCAATTCTTCACCTCTTCCTGGTGCCCTGCCTTGGCTTCCTAACTAGCAGAAGTGTCCTTCTGTGTTTCCAGGAAGAGGCACAATATTACAGCAGATTTTTACTGCTGCACTCAAATGTTTTGTCCACTAGATAAGAGTTCCTTGAAAAAAGGAATCTTTTTTATTCATTTCTGTGCACCTGGTAGAGTGCCCGTTTCAATGAAAGAGTGAACATAGAGTAAAGCAATGAGACAGCTATTACGCCTGAGGAGAGGGTTCTGCCAAAGGAGTAGGAATTTGTGAGTAGCTAAAGCTAAAGCTACCCTGAAATGAAAAGGAAGCTTTAGCTCACTTGACAGCAGCTACTGCCTTTGGCCTGATCCCCCTGGGCTAGGACCTAAGGCCTGCAATTGCCATCTGGGATCAAGAAGAAATCTTATGTGTTTCCAAATATCCATTTACCGTTTTGAATATTATATTCCCTTTAATAAATCAGCAACTGTCTTTCAAAAAGTATGCAAAGTGAGATTTCTCAAACATTTGAAAAATTACTTGTTATCTTAATAAAACTCTGGCTTATATGGGCAAAGAAAAAACTTCAGTGTTTTTCAGAGTAAATAATAGTCCAGCAAGGTTAATTCTTCAGTGATTCTAGCTGATCACAGTGATTTATATCTTTAATTCATGAATCCATAATTAAAACAATTTTATTTAATTATCTTCTAGACTAGTGTTTATCATCCAACATGCCACATCTAGATGTTTACTTACTGTGTTATGTGAAAGTGACCATTATTATTTTTATTTCATTTGATTGAATAGTCATATGAATGGAGGTTGATGGGAGCAATTACTAGAACCTCAGCTGGGTCTGTTGTCCAGAACAGCTACCCATAGATTCTCTATGTGACCTGGGCTTTTTCACAGCTCCGGGAGTGAGACTCCTATGAAAACAGAAGGAAGCTGTAGCACTTTTTTATGACCTATCCTTGGAGGTCACAAAATGCCGCTTCTGCTGTAGCCATAAGCAACCCAGATGCTTGGGGAAGGAACTTAGAACCCATCATTCAGTAGGAGAGGTGTCATAGTAAGTCTGTAAGAAGAGCATGGAGGATTGGGGATAACGTTGCACCCATTTTGGGAGAATGCCATCTGCCACAGTCCCAGTTTGTAGCCTTGCAGAGTTAAGAAAGCCAACTGCTACCAAACGGAAAGCATTACACGCAGAGGCTTCGGAGATAAAATCAGTGCTACTATCATATAAAAGCAGAAAGCTTCTGTTGCAGATGGAATTTGCCATTTTCTCAAATTTCCTCACAGCAGGAGCCATCTAAAAAGATAGCACAGAAGTTTGTAGGAAAAAGATCAGAATTTTCACATGTAAAAAGCATGTCTTCACAAGATCTTTAGCGGTTGTTTCTTATGTGTGGAAATGACTGGAAGCAAACAGACAGCAGACCTGCAAATTTGAATAGAATAAATTGGTCAAAGGAGCCCCAAGCCTGGCCTGTAAAAGCTTTTAAGTGCTAGAGTAATCTCAAATCTCAGTGCACTCAAACTCCCATCCAAATAAGTGGACTTCAAAAGCTGGGCAAATTCCCAGAAGTGCATCCATCATAATCCTCCCCTTGGAGAGGAAAGATCCAGGTCCACAGAGGACAACGGACAAGGGAGAGTCTCCCAGGAAGCAGAATCAAAGCAGGGGTTTCCAGATTGCCTAACCAATGAGCTTACTCCTGAGCTAGGACCCAGAGTCCTCACCATGTCAACCAGGCAGAATTTGATGGACAAGATGGCTGATGGACAAGAATCTATGGACAGATGACTGCCACATTTCCCATCCTTCCTTTTTCTGAATGGTATTTCCTACTACATTTACCTGTTCCTTCTCCACTGTTGTATATTGAAGGGTTAGAGGCAGACGACATCCCTTCTGTCTGCCTGGAATGTGGTCACTCTATTGTGAAGAAAAGAGCCACCATGTGTAACCACCATGAGAAGCAAAAAGACAAAAAGGAGCCTGAGACCTAGTGGGTCATTAAAGCCAATGCATTAACTCTGCATTCTCAACTCCTCAACTTCTTGTTAGATAAGGAAAATTTACATTCCTTTTTCTAGCTACCATTTTTAATCTGTGTTACTTGCAGTCTACTATAATTAGACTGGTCCAATGCAATCCTGACGGGTACAGTATTGTATTCTATTCTTGTAATCAAGTCCTGTACCATATTTTATTGGTGCAATCATAAGACTTGCCCTTATTTTATGTACCAAAAACAAAAGAAAAAAGTATTCTGCCAAATAGAGCTGTAAGATGGCATTAATTGTAAGACACATACCCATTGCAATGATGTTAAGTGTGACCTGATTAAATACATTATGTAGAGTTAGAGTTTGATCCATTTGCTTAAAAATAAAATAGTCACACATATTGACATAAACATAGAACATTTGGGAAAGATACAAAAAGCCATTAATGGTGATGACCTCCGGGGAGAAGAAATGAGGGGTATAGAGTAGGAAAGTCAATTTTTGCATTTTGCTTTCTGTAATTCTAAGTATGTATTATTTTTATGAGTAGTCTCAGCCAGAAGGAGAGCACTGTGAGGGTGAACGTTTAACTTTATCCACTACTGTTGCCCCAAATGCTAGAACAGTGCCTGTCATTTAACAGGCACTCAAATATATGTTGATGTCAAAACCAGATAAATGATTTTTTAAATAAGTCAGTGTCATTGAAAAGGAAATAAAGAAATTGCTATGACATGAATGTTAGTGTTTCCCCAAAATTCATATGTTCAATCCTAACCCCCAGTGTGAGGGTGTTAGGAGGTAGAGCCTTTGGAGGTTAGGAGGCCTTGAGAGCCGAGCCCTTTCAGAAGAGACCCCACAGAACTCCCCAGCCCCTGCCACCATGTGAAGAAGATCCAACAGAAGTCTGCTACCTGGAAGAGGGAACTCAAGACCATGCTGGCTCCCTGACACCAGACTTCCAACCTCCAGAACTGTGAGAAATAAAAGTCTTTTGCTTATAAGCCACCCAGTCTGTGGTACTTTGTTATAGTATCCTGAACAGAGACAGAAATCATCTGTTTTCTCGTTAGTCTACAAGCTTGATGAGGGCCGTGTCCTATTAGTCATCGAACACCCAGCACTTTGCACAATGCCATATTAGGAACTAGATGAATATTTTAGAAACTGGGTAAATATTAGGTCCATATTAGGGACTAGATAAATATTTTAGGAATTAAAAAATGTTAGGCAGAGGCATTTAAGCTCGTTACGTTGAGGATTCAGTAATGATATAGAGCAGGGGCATGATTTCATCAAGCTATCAGAAAAAAATCTGTTTGATGGCCATCTGCTGGAGATGGGAGAGAGGAGAAGTACAGTCAGGAAAGTAAGCCGCACTGACACGGAGCTACCACAGGTGAAGTCATGTGAGGGCTTCTGTCCAGACTGACACTGGGAACGAGAGGTGGAACTTTGCATTTTCCTTACGCTTTTAATATTTCAAAATACAATATTACACTTATCACAAAAGGCAATATCCCTCTTTATTCTCCCAACCCAGTGAGAATAAGGTAAGATGCACAAAGTGCAGCCTCAAAAAATTCAGCCAGCCTCCTTGAGGCTCCTGATACTCATTTGCAGAGCTGGAGTAGGATTCAGCAGTTTTGTTTCTAATGCTCTGGTTTCCCTAGACTCTGCTGATTCCTTTTCAAGAAAACCTTCTCTCTGTCCCTCTTCCCTCACCACTTCACCATGACACAGAGAAAAAAACTGAGAACTACAAATCTACAGCTTGGAAAGAGAATGGTAAGAAATACTCTTTCTGGAGATCCTTCATCAAAGAACATGGGAACCAAAATTCTATAATCGTATATTGATTGGAATTGGACCACCGCTTAGAAATACGTTTTTGAGGACAGAAGCACTAAGCTCTCCTACGTCAGGGAATTTAATTCCTGATATCCTGGGGTCCTATTTCTTTACAGCTTGATTTCAGTTAATGCCTTTCTCCCTTTTATTCTCCCTTTCACCATCTACAGATATGGAATATGTTCCAGAATAGATTCCTTCACCAACTGTCAGCTACAGAGGAAGGTGTTCCATTAAGGGGTTATAACTGTAGCCAAGAAGAGCAAAAAATAAAGAGAGTGGGCAAATGGAGGAAAAGCCCCAAGTAATAAGAGTTATCTGGACCAACAGTAGCTAATGAACATGATGTGTTTTGCAATAAATAAGCTAGAAAAGACTGCTTCACATTGTTATTTAAGAAGACACAGAGACTATAAGTCAATAAGGTCTAACATACATGTAATATTAATTGCCTAAGTTGTTGTATAACATATTGAAATTTGGGAGTATTTAAGGTCCTTCCTTGCTCATAAAATGTCCATCACTTTACAGATGTGTTTAGAAAAAAAATTCATAAACTAACTCCAAAAATGAAATATTCTCTTCTTCAGAAAAGTTTAAAATAAGCACAGTCATGCATTCAGAGGATATTACAGGTATTTCAAACACTTAAGTCTTTACCAAATTAAATAGTTTTAAAAAACACTATTATCTCAGTCAATCAGAGAAAGACATGTATCATATGATCTCACTGATATGAGGAATTCTTAATCTCAGGAAACAAATTGAGGGTTGCTGGAGTGGTGGGGGGTGGGAGGCATGGGGTGGCTGGGTGATAGACATTGGGGAGGGTATGTGCTATGGTGAGTGCTGTGAATTGTGTAAGACGTGTACCTCTGAAACAAATAATACATTACATGTTAAATAAAAAAAAAAGAAGAAGATAGTAGGAAGGGAAAAATGAAGGGGGAGAAACTGGAGGGGGAGACGAACCATGAGACACTATGGACACTGGGAAACAAACTGAGGGCTCTAGAGGGGCAGGGGGTGGGGAAATGGGTTAGCCTAGTGATGGGTATTAAGGAGGGCAGGTATTGAATGGAGCACTGGGTGTTACACGCAAACAATGAATCATGGAACACTACATCAAAAACTAATGATGTAATGTATGGTGCTTAACATAACAATAAAAAATTAAATTAAGAAAACTAATAATGTATGGTGATTAACATAACATAATAAAATTAAAAAATTTAAAAATAAAAGTTCTTTACAACTTTTTATTTTGTTAAGCCACAATTACAAAATAACAGACACCTGCTTGGCTCTGCAGTTTCCATAGGTTTCCCATAGCTCCTCCCCAGAGTGTGCTTCTGTGTCTAAACTGATCACAGTAAACTTTTGTGGGGCTTTTCTGTTAAAAAGAAAGAAAGAAAGAAAGAAAGAAAAGAAAGAAAGAAAGAAAGAAAGAAAGAAAGAAAGAAAGAAAGAAAGAAAGAAAGAAAGAAAGAAAGAAAGAAAGAAAGAAAAGAAAGAAGAGAAAGAAAAGAGAAAGAAAGAAAGAAAAGAAAGAGAGAGAGAGAAAGAGAAGAGAAGAGAAAGAAAGAAAGAAAAAGAAAGAAAAAGAAGAAAGAAAGAAAGAAGAGAAAGAAAGAAAGAGAAAGAAAGAAAGAAAGAAAGAAAGAAGAAAGAAAGAGAAAGAAAGAAAGAAAGAAAGAAAGAAGAAAGAAAAGAAGAAAGAAAGAAAGAAAGAAAGAAAGAAAGAAAGAAAGAAAGAAAAGAAAGAAAGAAAGAAAGAAAAAGAAAAACAACAAGCCCTAAATGGAATCATTTGCCCCCAAGGATGGCAAACCAAAAATTACAGTTTCAACCTATTTTAGGAATGTGATCTTTTAACAGTCAATCTGAAATTTCCTGATCAGTGCTAGTGAAGTAATCTGCATGATAAAAAAAATAAAAACTCTGTCAAAACCACAATGAAATATCACCTCACACCTGTCAGAATGGCTCACATCAAAAAGACAAGAAATAACAAGTGTTGGAGAAATGTAGAGAAAAAGGAATCCTCATGTACTGCTGGTGAGTATGCAAACTGGTGCAGCCACTGTGGAAAATGGTATGGAGGTTTCCTCAAAAAGTTAAACATAGAAACACCATATGATCCAGTAATTCCACTTCTGAATATTTACCTGAAGAAAACAAAAGAAAAAAAAAAAACACTAATTCAAAAAGATATATGCTCCCATATGTTTACAGCATTATTTACAATGGTCAAGCTATGGAAGCAATCCCCTGTGTCCATTGATAGATGAATTGATATAAGATGTGGGGAATATATATATATATATATATATAATGGAATATATATAATGGAATATTAGTCATAAAAAGAATGATATATTGCCATTTGCTACAACATGGATGAACCTAGAGAGTATGATGCTATGTGAAACAAGTGACAGAAAAAGACAAATATCATATGATTTCATTTATATGTGGAATCCAAAAAACAAATAATGAACAAACAAAGCAGAAATAGACACATAAATACAGAAAACTGATGGCTACCAGATGGGAGTGGGTGGGAGGATGGGCAAAATGGGCAAAGGGGAGTGGGAGGCACATTCTTCCAGTTATGGAATAAATAAATCACAGGGATTAAAGTTACAGCACAGGGAGTATAGTCTATGCTATTCTACCAGCTTTGTATGGTGACAGGTAGCTACATTTGTAGTGAGCGTAGCCTCACCCATAGACTTGTTGAAACACGATGTTGTACACCTGAAACTAATGTAACATTCTGTGTCAACTGTACTCCAATTAAAAAAGAAAGAAAGAAAGAAAGAAAAGCCAGCCTTTCCCTTCCCTACAAAAAGATGTAACAATCCAGGGCACCTGGGTGGCTCAGTTGGTTGGGCGACTGCCTTCGGCTCAGGTCATGGTCCCGGAGTCCTGGGATCGAGTCCCACATAGGGCTCCCGGCTTGGCTGGGAGCCTGCTTCTCCCTCTGACCCTCTCCCTTCTCAAGATGTTTCTCACTCTCTCTCTCAAATAAATAAATAAAAACAAAAACAAAAAGATGTAACAATCCAATAATCCTTTCTTTTCCTTTGCTAATAACTTCCTTTCTCCACCTTCTTTCCTATAAAAAACTCATTTTGTACAGTTCCTCAGAGCATCTCTCTACTTGCTGGTTGGCGAGCTGCCTAATTCACGAATTGCTTAAGAAAGCCACTTAGATCTTCAAATTTACTACTTGAATTTTTTTAACACTTCCTAAGAGCCAAGCACTTTGTATGTGTTACATTATTTCATCTATATAATAGCGCTCTGAAGGTAAGGGTTTTTATTCCTTTTTCATAGATAAAGAAACCAAGGCACAAGGACAGTCATTTGCCCAAGGACACAGAACTAGTAAGTGAAGTTCAAGGATTCAAACCCAAATTTTCTGACTCTAACCTACCCAACTGTTGATTGTTAAGCTCTGCGACTTCTAATCTTTTTAGGCTCGTAACATGAGGGCATCACACTTTGGTTACAGGATCTTACATTCATGCAAACATCCTGATTATTACAAACCCTTATACATATGGTACCTTCACAACAACTTTATCTGTTGTAGGAAGGATATATCCCTATTTAAAATTTTTAAAAATTAGGTTGAGTACCTTTCTTAATCAAGACCAAACAGACCGAGCTAGCTTTAGGTATATGGAGAAGTGTGAGCCTGGGGCATCAGAAGGACACCCAGATTCTTTTCCAAAACCAAGCCCAAATACAGTCCCTGCAATTCTTTCATTTGTCATTAAGTTAATGTTGCAGGATTTCTTTTCTTTTAGTGCCTGTGGTTCTTGGTCACACCGCTTCAAAGAATAGAGATAGAACAGATGGAGAGTGGTGGGCAGCAAAGTTTATTGAGTGATAGTAAAGTTTATTGAGTGATAGTCCAAAGCTCCCGAAGAGGGAGGGAACCCAAGAGTGTTGCCCCCAGAGTTTTTAAGTCTAGGGGGTTCTGTGGGCTTGTTGGTGAGCTGTTTTAATCTGATTAACCCTCCATGAGCCTGTCATCTGATCAGGTTTTTGTCATCTATCTATCATGTGAGAAAGGTTGGAGGGCTTCTTCCAGGGTGGTATAAAATCATTTTAAGGGTGGTTTCCTCTTAGGGTGGGGGCCCTTGTCCCTGCCTGCCTTTCTACCAACTATCCTTCATCATTAATACTTATCAAGTGCTGTCTGCCAAGCAGTGCTAGGGGTACAGTAGTAAGCTCATGGAGTTTACTATTTACTGGCAAGGCAATCTTAAACATATAAATGTACAAATTAGTGTCCAATTATAAATTGTTATGCATGCTATGAAAGGAAATATAATAGGCTCTGAGATCATGTCATAAAAAGACCTAATATAAAGTAGAGATTTAGGAGGCTTCTTTCCGCTGAGATGTGGGTTTATGTAGGAATGTAGCAGCGGAAGAGTTGGAGACCATTCAGGTAGAGGAGACACCGTGTTTGAAGGCACAGAGGCAGTAAGGAGTCCTTAAAAACAGGTGGGATGGATGGAACGTGGTGGGGAAGGGGGTGGGGTCTGGGCAGGGTGTGTTGCTCAGGATGATACTGGAATTGTTGACAGGAGTGCAGGCTGTACCAAGAATTTTGGGTTTTATTTCAAGTCCCATGGGAAATCAATGAAGAGTTTTAGGCAGGAAAATAATGTCCAATTTGAAGTTTTAAAAAAGATCATTTGGGCTGCTTTGTTAAGAAAGGATTAGAGGTGGGAAAGTTTAGAAGCAGGGAGACCGGTTGGGTTGTTGCACAAGCCCAAGAAAGAAGTGGTAGTGAACTGTACCAAGATAGACTATACCACACCATGATGTGCAGCACAAACCATCCCTTCATCAGACCCAAATGTTCCAAGAGAAGACCAGGGATTAACTGATATAACAGTAACTCTGAACAGACCCATGTGTTCTATTTAAAAAAAAAGGCCCAAAATGGAGTCACTCATAGTAAGCGCCACCAAAATTTAATACCTATCCTAACTGCAATTTCAGCCTCTCCCAGGAGTGGAATTTTAAACGAATCTGTGGAATTTTTCTGGCCAGCACTAGTTAGGTAATCTGCATGGTAAGACCCCCTATCTTCCTGTAAGGGAAGGTAACCTTGCCTGAAACAATCCTTTCTTTTCATTTGGTAATGACCTGTGTCCCACCCCATTTCTGCCTACAAAATCCTTCCATTTTGTACAGCTCGTCCCAGTGCCCCTCCATTTACTAGAAGCAATGATGTCCATGAACTGCTGAATAAAGCCAATTAGATCTTCAAATTTACTCAGTTGAATTTTGTTCTTTAACAGATTCCAAGACCAGCATCTCTTGCCAAGTTCACAAATTCTGACCAAGACCTTGCCTGCTTTCTTTTGCCTTAAAACCTCCCTTTGATAACCCCAGTCTCCAGAATGTGTAAGTACCTCTCCCAGTAACCCCTTTTAAGACACTATCAAAGTTTGCCAGGGCAGTTCTCTCTTAGCTTTCTATGTTCTGCTTGTTGCCTTCTGGTCTCTGTACCTGGCAGCTTTGAGAGTCACTTAGACTATGGTGGTACCAGGCAAAAAAAAAAAAAAAAAAAAAGTGGATGGAGTCAATGTATATTTTGGATGTAGATGCCATAAGTCTTGAAAATTGGATATAAAAGATAAGAGGAACAAGATGATAAGGATTAGTCCCAAAGGTCCTTTATTTTATTTCAACTCCAAGGAGATGAAGCCTGAGGAACTGATGTGAAGTACTTGGCACAGTTCTTGGCATATATTAAGCAATAAATATTACCTACTGTACAGAAGATTATTCACAAGCACAAATTCTAATATGCAAGACATTTAGCTTTTCTATATTAACTGTATTTTTCCACAACAACTTAATTTTTGTCACAAGCCCCTTTTCTGCCCAATGACAGAAACCTTCTCAGTCAGTTCAGTTGTTGTCCCCCCATCCATCCTCCAGACAGGATGTTTAAGAGCTCAGGTAACTCCAAGCCAGCGGGTGCTCTGGTGACAAGAAAGTGGATGTAGCTGGTCCTTGCTCAGCATCCCCACACTGCTGACGCTACCTCATGTCTGTCAGGAATTCTGTCATTCAACCATTAGGTCATCCCTGTGCCCTGTTCATTCTCACCTCAAGACCTCATGAAGCTCAGCTCTCTCAGCCACTCAGGCCTCCCTGACACATGACAAAACCTGTTCCTTTTTCTAAACACCAACTGTGGGACATTAGATGGGGCTGCCTAAGGCACTTTGCCTTTTATATTCTACGGTGGGACATTAGATGGGGCTGCCTAAGGCACTTTGCCTTTTACATTCACTTCATGCCGGACCTGGGAAGCTCTGGGGTCCTATCAGCTTCCTGGTGCTTCCCTGCATCTATAAGGATGGGCAGGAGGCTCAGGTCCTTTCTTCCCCAGATCTGTGGGTCCCTGGAGTGCATTCATCCCTCTCTCCCATCAAGAGAATTTAAGGGAAGGGTGGCCAGAACCACACTTTCCAGTTCTGTCTCCCCAATGAGGAGACAAGCCCACCTGGCTAGGGGGGTGAGATAAAATGGTATTCTTTCAAATCTTTTGTTTATGCCCAGAACTTATAATTTAATCATCATGGAGGCCAAGAAGCCCACTATTTGCTGTCTGCCAGCTGGAGAACGAGGACTGAGAGCCAGAAGCTCCAATGTTTGAGGGCAGGAGTTGGACGTCCCAGCTGAAAAAGAGAGAGAGCAGATTTACCCTTCCTCCATATTTTTGTTCTATTCAGGCCCTCAATGGATTGGATGATGGCCAGCCTCTTTGGTGAGGGGGATCTTTTTTTTTTTAATTATGTTATGTTAGTCACCACACAGTACTTCATTAGTTTTTGATGTAGTGTTCCATGATTCATTGTTTATGTATAACACCTTGTGCTCCTTGCAATATGTGCCCTCCTTGAGGGGGATCTTTACTCACTTTACTGATTCAATACTAACCAGAAACTCACAGACACACCCAGAAGTCATGTTTTACCAGCTATGTGGGCATCACTTATCCCGGGCAAGTTGAGACCTAAAGTTAACTTTCACAGCTGCTTTTTCTCTGTCTTCACGTGGTCCTTCTTCCATGTGTCTGTGCCATAGCTCCTCTTCTTATAAGGACACCAGTCATACTGGATTAGAGCCCATCCCATGACCTCATTTAACCTTAATTACTTCCTTAAAAACCCTATCTCCAAATACAGTCACATTCTGAGGTACTAGGGGTGGGATTTTAACAAAGGAATTTGGGGGGACACAATTCATCCCATAACTTTCCTTCCTACCACACCAGGTCTCTACTTTATTGGGACACTCAGACTCTTGAGCCCATCCTCTCACATCTTCATTTCTTTCTTTGTACAGCTTAGGACTCTTGTCTTTCACTTCAGCAAACTTCCTAACAAAAAACACAATTCCACCACCCTTCTTCTGTTGGACCCATCTAAGAAAACATAAATCTTGGATCAATTCACCTGTTATGTAACTGAATGAATGTGAATTCGCTCCTCAGTGAGACACATATAGAGACTAAACCAGGTGGAATTGTCAGCCAAAGCAAAATTTATTAGATGCAATGAGGAACCATAGGTAATAACTTCCAAAGCTGTGACTCCCTGAGTGCAGTTGAGTGGCCTTCTTTTATTTAGGGTTAGGATAAATACTCAGAAAGGGGAGTTTTGTCAACACATGTAAATGTGGGTATAAGGTCATACATGCATACTTAGGAAACATGCCTATACATGTATCATATGTTATTCATTAACAAGGAGGTTTGTGCTCCTCTTTAGGCAGAGATTTTAACATTATAATGGGGTAGATTTAACTGTCAGACACTCCATAATCCATCTGTGCAGGTGTGAGTCTGTGGTTGAGCTTGAATTGGTCTAGCCACTGGAGCTCTCCCTGTTGTTCGTCTCTAAAAGATAAGATTAACATTCCTGTGAAGAAGAGGGGGGTGGGGGTCAGTGGGGTTCTTCCTGGTGATAATTTTAAGCTCGTTAACCCTGTGGGGCACAGTTTCAGTTGTATCCCCTTTCTAGATCCTAGATCCTAGATTGACATTACTCCTGGCGGAAAATCACACAAGCACCCAGAAGGTGCTACTGCATATGAACAAATTATGTTCTATTAGAAATTCATGCTCCTCAAACCCAACTAGTCCCTGGGGCCCCAGGCAAGCCATGTGGCTAGTTCCTACCTTTAACACTTTCCCAAAGTTTCTTCCTATACCACTTGCCCACTTGTTCTCAACAGATGACTTTTCTCCCTATATCATAGAAAAAATAGATGCCATCATCCAAGACACTGCTCAGCTCCATGCTCCAGACCCATAAACATTTGCTTCTATTGCCTTTCTTACCCCCAGTCTATTTGGTTTGGAATCTATTTGATTCCAAAACTCCTGTGTTCTGTTTCTATAGGAGGGAGGGGGTAGCAGAGGTGGCAGAAGAGAAGAAAAAGGTGTTAGCAAGATGGTTATTTCTAATCTGTAGCCAAGCACAAAAATAAAACAAAATTTGTGTTGATATTTAATGCAAAGTTTTACATTTATTTATTTTGTTTTAGAAGCTTTAATATAAAATCATATCCTATCAAGCTCTATTAAAATATGTAGGTTTCTACACTATATTTTATACCTGATACTAATATAGCACTGAATGTTAGCTACACCAGGATTAAAAAAATACCTTAATAATAAAATTTTTTAAAAGATAAAATCATTTCTTCTTTCTTGAGAGGATATCATAAGATCTTAGGAAAGTTACAGGTCAAACTTGAAAACTAAAACTTACCCTAAGGAGTTGAGCAGTGGTTGTATGTGTGCACATGAAGCAGATATCAGCTGGGCAACTGCCCTCAAGCTATTTTTAGTTCCAAGGTGGAAGCCTATTACACCAGGTATCAACTGTAGCATTTGGATGAGGATTCCAGGTGTCCCTGGCACATCCCATCAGGCTTTGCCTTCCATTTCAGCTTTTTCCCAACTCTTTGCTTTCTCTTAAACTCATAAAAAAATCTTTCATGCTTATGTTTAATAGCTCCTTGTATGCAGTTTTCTGAGGTGATCACAAATGAATCACTTTTTATCTCTTGTACCGCCATCAGCTTCAAGCTGTAGACATAAGATAATTTAACTCAATCACTATGTTCAAAGTAGGGGGAAAAAATCAGAAAAGAAGCTTAGCTGCAATCTTGGAAGAGTTTTTAGATCGCATGTGTGATATTTTATGACTCACTCATATTTTTTACAGTACAAAATTTATCTTCTCAACCAAGAAAAGGGATTCATTTCTAAACATTCACCATGGGTTATTGCAGATCTATGTATCGCTAACATGAAAAATCTGGCAGTGTTTTCTAAGGTCAACTTCAGTATCTCTCACATGTTCACATTTTTACTGACTTTTTTTTATTCCCAAAGTTCTTTCCATCTATTCATTTCCCTTCAATATGTACACAATCTGTTTTATGTTCAAGGCCATGTTCAAGACCACATTCCTATAAAGAGATTGTTAAAAAAAAAAAAAAAAAAACCAGAAGTAATGGCTCAGATGGTTCTTCCACACCTGGTCATGGAAAGATCCCAGAACTCCATGCACAGAATCTTCAGGTTAATACCATTGCACCATCCCTAGTGCCTCTCCATGTCCAGAGGCCTTATGTGCAATATCTCATTTTAGGACAACAGTGTGAGATACACTGAAATAAATGAGAACTCTTTTGTCTAGAGAATCTAAATGACTTGTGCATGATCAAGTACATAGTTAGTGGAGAGAGTTAAGTCTATTAAAGGAATATATCTCCAATTTGAACTTTATTGTATTTTTATTTTTCATTGTGTTAGTGTCTTGCTTATGAGGCTATCAACTGATAAAGAGGCACTGTCCTAGACTCTAAACTCCCAATAGAATATCTAGAAAAGGTCTATCATCTTTTTTTGTAATCTAGACAGTCATTAATTTTGAGTTAGAGAGAAGTTTTACTTTGATATCCTTAGCCTTCTAGTGCAACTCTAATGCGGAACAGAAGTGTATTAAGTACCTGCAGCCACTCGCCTTTAGTCTATGTAATACAGCCAGACATGCATTAGAACCAAAGATCTGAGGACCAAGGAAGGTCAGAAAATAAAGATAGTACCAACCAAGATTTATTGTATACTTATCTGATGTTTTCACTTTCCCCAGCATTTGTTTCCCAGAAATCAACACAAACTATCTGGTATTTTTTTACTTCCCACAGAAGAATGATACCAAGGACAGAGTCAGAGGGCCACAGATTATAAATCTGTATTAAGGTTATCTAAGAAGATGATGACCTCTAGTAATTTCCCCATTACAAAAGATTATCCTAATTATATGCCTGATAGTTAAAGTCATGAGAGATTTCCCCACATATACAAAGCACTTTGGCCTACTAACATATATTCAATTTAAGAGAAGACAAAGAATTTATTAATAATAAGATAATAAATTATAATATACTTGACCAGGGACTCTTCTTTTTACAGTGAAATTATGTCAGTTTCATTTATAGCAATAGAAGTACCATAGATTTGGCATTTAGCTCATTCTTCTGCATGGAAGAGCAAAGAGGATGACCTTCTTGCAGCCAGGCTGACTCTGAAAGAGAGAGTTTAAGGAACTAAACCCCAGCAGGTTCAGCTCCTTATCCCAAATGCTACTGGGACTTCATCTCTCACTCACTTTCTGGGCTTTGCTAAAGGCTCAGACTCCCCGCCTCCTCATACTTTCATTCCTGGTGGCTGCCCCACCATCACCACAATGCCAATGACTACCACCAATGCCTGTAATCTGACACAAGAGTACAGGCAGTTTTATCTATAACTCACACATACTACTATCAAAAACAATTGCCTGCCCTTTTTTGGAGTCATGGCTTCATCTTTTTAGGAAGGAGAACACATTTTCTAAACAATATGGTGAAATATTTGTACCTGTGGGCCAGATGAATAAGGCACAATTTAAACCTGAATGAAGAACCAACATAGCCTAGAATCCTAGTCACCTCTTTAATTTCAACAGTTTGCTCAGCAATTTTCCATAGTAATAGTGATTTTCCCAATGTCATTCTCTCAGGCCACATTATTACAAGGTCAAATATGAAGGCATTTACAGAAACAGTAGTGTCCTTTGAAGATGGCACCAAGGAGGAAAACACTGATGCTGTCATTTTTGCCACTAGTTAGTCCTTCTGTTTACCCTTCCTTGAGGAACCCATCCTCAAAATCCACAGCAACAGTCAGATCTCCCTCTACAAATATGTTGGTCTCCCCTCCACAGTGGAAAAGCCAACACTGTCATTATTGGCCTCCTTCAATCTCTGGGAGACATCATGCCAATTACAGAGTTGCAAGTACACAGGGCTACCAGGGTTTCCAAGGGTGAAGAGAAGTGTGATGGGTTGGAGAACTCAAGAGCACAGCCTCCTGGCCACAGCTGTGCCTGGGTTTATCAGTGCTGCCTAATCTCTTGGTTTGAGCCTCCAAAACTCAAATGACCTCACTGCTTTGCTTCCTGGTGCCCCTTCTTCCAAAGTTAACCTAAACCATTTAAAACATAACTCAGGTGGATCCACAACAATCCTTTACTAAGCAAAGCACACTTAACATGTGTAAGTTCAGTTGACTGAGGCTTCCAAACAGGCTTGAGCAATTTTTACAGTTCATCAAGTATCACTCAATTTTTAATTCATACTCTATACCTTAAGTGCCAGATCCAGCCAATATAGGTAAAACCTCATCTAGTCCAAAACGTCTCATGTTCAGTCATACATTTGGAGTTATATACAGTTATTTTACAACTCATAATCCCATTTCTACACATGCCCTCAGTTTGGGCTTCTCATTCTCACTAAGACATTCCAAATTTCATCTGTCTGAACTCTTCTATAGAACTAGAGGTCCAGTTCCTGTGTTTGAAATCCAGCTGAAACAGAACAGGGACTGGACTCAGGTTCCCTTGGCCTTAACCACCAAATCCAGCATTCCTTGATAGCTAAAACTCTATGCCCATTGAGTAGCATATCTTGCCGGAATGCAGAGGCAGAAATGTTTACCCAAAAAAGGACTTGACTACAAAGACTGGCAAAAACCAGACCAACCCCAGCACTGAACTTTCACCCTTTCTCCCTCATTATAATGTTAAAAATCATGCCCAAGGATGGAGATTTAACATGCTAACTAGACATGCAACCCATGAGGAAGCATGACCTTTAAGTGCACAGGTGCCAATAAATCTCTGCCTCTACATGCTTAACCACCACCCTTTTCCTACCAAGTCCTCTTTAAAGCTCTCCCAACCTCTCCCTGGGAAGCCAGCCTGAAGGACTGTATCTTTTAAGATTATTTCCATTATTTAAATGTTTTTCAAATATGTATTCAAATTAAATGATTAGATAAATGAAGTTTGAAAGATGAAGATAGGACTTTGCAGAAGCCACAGCCCAACTGTTGGAAGAGATTAAGCATCCATAACATGAGCACTACTCTACATCTGACACACTTCTGCTCACCACAAACTCCTGTCGCTCCTCTCTATTACTCTTTTTGGTGTCCTATATCAAATGACACTTTTATTGACACTTTTTGTTTCAAGGTCCTATGCTAGGCATGGGGATATCACCACAGTGTAACATATATTCTCTTTCTTTGAAGAGTTTAAAGTGTAATTGGAAAGACAAGACAAACAGGAAATTAAATAATAATGCAAGAGATAATAATAACAGTGCAAAATAACAAGCAAGGCAGAACATGAAAAGTTGCCATGAGTTAAGGAAATAGTTAGAGACAGCACTGGTACTTCTAAGAACCTGTTTTATGCCAGGCTCTATACTGGGTAGTTTTATAATTTAAGCTTTCTAGATGGCAACATTATAGAATTAATGCTGTTTCCGTGAGTTTTGTCTATTTGAGCCTTCAGAATCTTGATTAGAATGGAAAATAGTCATGTAATGTAGTAATTTACTACTATAACATAATTCTATCAAGTTGCTACTATTAATCTCCCCATTCTATGAAAGAAAAACTTACAGCTCATAAACATTAAGTAATTTACCCAAGGTCAAATATCCAATATATAGAAGAAGCAATTTTTTTATTCTAGACTTTATGCAAGTTACACAAGAATTTCAGAGTATCTCAAACCCACACTATGGAATAAGAGCCAGATGGCCTTCCCTGTAGCTAAATTAAGCATAAATATAAGTAGCACTACCCTAAAAGACATGAAGCAGGGTGTTTATATGAATGTGCAGTTGCTCCCTACTAAGGACCTAGCCAAAGTAGCCAGAACGTGTAGGTTGTGTACAAAGGTACCAAATCTAGTGTGGTCTGGTCAAGTTTATATGTTGGACTTTTCTGATCCTTCAACTCAGCAGTTCTCATGCCTAGGGAAGGTTTTTGCTTTCTTCCTTTCAGAGCTAGTGAGTGAGGTGAGGTTTTACAAGGGAAGTGATTAATTCTTGGAATTTGCCCTTCATTTCTGATCCAGTAGGCTTGGGATGAAGCCTGGTCATGGAATCTGTTTTATGTTCATTCATAATCCATTCAAGTTCATTTTGGTGTTCACTAATGTTTACGAATCTTTAATCCTCAAACGCATGTATCAGGGCAAAACAGATTAAGTTTGGCTTCGGTATAAGTGATTAAATAAAGGCCACTTTCAGTGATTCACCACTTGAATTCTCAAGCTACTTGCTTACTTCTACTAAGAGCTACAACATGCACTGTCTTAACCTAAGAAAGCTTCTCTTAAACAGAATATATTTTTGTGCCTCTATTTTCCTTACCAGCTGTGCTTTCTTTCAGAATGATCATGCTTTGCTGCTAAATGAGTATGTGTGCAAAAATACTCTCTGCCAAGTTTCATATACATCAGCTAATTTATTCCTGTGACCACCTTCTGCAGTAGTCTACATCCCTGTTTTACTGCTTTAAAAAAGATTCAGAAATGAAATAATTTTCTTAAGTTCATGCAGCTAGTACACACTGGAGCTGAGTTCCAAACCAGATCTGTCTGATTCTAAATCACTCTTCTTCGATTTTTTCCTCTTTGTCTTTTCTTTCCTGCCATGTCTTGAGTGCCATCATATTACCCACAGGCATCTCTTAGTCTTAC
Source organism: Zalophus californianus (assembly GCF_009762305.2). NCBI lineage: Eukaryota > Metazoa > Chordata > Mammalia > Carnivora > Otariidae > Zalophus > Zalophus californianus. The sequence continues at coordinate 55,688,682 of NC_045604.1, read as the reverse complement.
TCCTGGCTCTGAAGACTGAAAAAGTTGAACCTTGGTGCTAGGTAGATTTCTACCTAGACTTTCAGCTCATATATGAGTCTTTGGATAATTCGTTGGTTTGACACACCACTAAAAAGACTAACAAGTTTGCTGTTTGGTAATTTTGACTTTCATTGTGGAGACTATGCATAAGTGTTGCCTATTGTTTATTCATTAATCTCATTCTTATCTAATACTATGGCACTGAGAGCAATTCTCACATTTGGCAGGGGGAGGAGGGAATCCCCCTATACCACCAAGCAATTCTCTGGACACCAGCTGGGTGTCCTGCAATTCAACTCAATTCTGACACTATCTACCCAGAGAGTGCATCAGATTCCATAGGTTAAGAGTTCAGTCCCACAAGACTGCTGCCTCACCCACTTCAGATACCAGTCATAAGCATCTGTGACTGTCTGACTGACTCACTACAGCTTGGAGGTTCCTATGACTTCCTCCTTGGATTCAATTTATTTACTAGAGCAGCTCACAGAACTGAAAGAAATGTTTTACATCCTAAATTACCAGTTTATTATAAAAGGCTATAACTCAGGAACAACCAGATGGAAGAGATGCATAGGGCAAGGTATGGGGATAGGGTGTGGAGCTTCCATGCCACTCTTCACAAATATCCACTTGTTCACCAAGCCAGAAACTCCCCAGCCCAGTCCTTTTGGGTTTTTATGGAGTAATGAATTCATTAAGTCATTGGCCTTTGATGGGGACCTCCAGACCCTCTCCCCTCCCAAGAGGCAAGAGGATAAGACTGAAAGTTCCAACCCTCTTAAGCACCATGGTTGGCTCCTCTTGCATCTCCCTGCCATTCTTAGGTGACCTGGGGGAACCAAAGTCACTTCCTTAATATGACAAAAGATTCCTTTGTCACTCTCATCACTTAGCAATTCCAAGGGTTTTAGGAACTCTCTGCCCGGAATGAGGATGAAGACCAAATATATATTTCTTATTATAAATCAAAAATTATAAATGCTTGTTTTTTATTGTAAAGATTGATTTATTTCCCAGGAATACAAGGTCTCCAATTGGAAAGAAAATATTTCTGTTACTGGACCTTTTTTTTTCCAGGTCTGATCAAAATCCTTAACAATGATGTCACAATGGTTGATATTATCAAGGTGAAGGACAGTGAAAAGCAGTACAACAATATTTGTCAGTTTCATAACTTTATATGGGCTTGACTGCAAGGAAGACAGCTAAAAATCATAGCCCCTTCTCCTGTACTAGACTTCTGCTTCTAAAACTGGGCCCTATTTCTAAAACTTCAGACCATTCAGTAAATAATCTGATAAGAATATATGTGTGCCTTGGGCATCGTGCTAGGAATTGTGCCAAGAAAAATCCAAGGAAGGAAGAAAAATATGACTCCTACACTCTGAAAAATCTATCATCTATTTTTGGAAATGAAATATCATTGTGCAATTACAATGATAATGGTAGCTAAGGCATGATAGTGTCAAAATAAAATAAGGTGGAGATCAGCCTTAAAGATCCTCTGAGCAGACAAAACCAGCTAAGCCACTTAAGCAAAACTTAATCTAGCTTAGTTCATAAATGTAAATGCAATTTAACTCTAAAAATCATAAATGAAATGTGTCATCTTCCTAAAATGGGATAAGATAATCACTTTTAAACAATCCCCTGCCATCTGGAAACTTCTATTGTAATAATCTGATAGTGATTATCATCATCATCATTGTAAAGTTTAAACAACTTCCTCGTTTTCACTTTATAAGCCACCCTGTAACATAATGCCTCTGAGCTTCATAACACTTTTGGGTTTGAACTCTCCCTGTTCAAGACTATTTTGTTTCTCACTCAATAAAATATTCATATCAGGTAAATCTCTCTGAATTTTCTTTTGACAGTAGATATTCAGTACAGTGAAAGTTGAGATGTCAAAATAAGTGGGTGCTTCTTTGAGCCTAAGGAAGTCCTTGGAATGAAAAGAAAAAGATCATTTTACTATAAAATAGCCATCATATGGTATTAAGGAGAGCACGTGTTGTGATGAGCACAGGGTGTTTTATGCAACTAATGAATCGTTGACCACTACATCAAAAACTAATGATGTACTATATGTTGGCTAACTGAACATAATAATAGTAATAATAATAAAATTAATTAATTAAATAGCCATCAAATAATAACTTTGACTTTTGTGGGTTCTGACCACTATCTTGTGGGCTTTGACCAGTAAAACCCATGGCGGCAGAAGTAATGACTTGAGACTATTTTTCAGTCAAGAGAGGTGAGAGGGAGCCTGAGGATAGACTCCCCAAGCCACTCCTAGACTCTCCTGTTTATTAATGCAAAAACTTTAGGTAATAAAGTGCAGAGCAGAGGCCTAAGTGCAGAGCAGGGGGCTACAAGTTTCTTGAAGTGAACAAGGTAATTAATCTTAAGCAATTCAAAGGGTAGGCTTTATTATTTCTGGATATGAGTTTTCTATAGGTAAGGCAGAAGCAGGCAAGAATCCCACAAATTTGGTAGAGCCTGTACTAGATAAGCGAAGCATGTCCTGTTTCCAACAAGACAGAAAGCAGTTTTCTGCTATAACTTATCAACCCATGATTGTATTCCCACAGACTTTTATCTCATCAGAAAATATTAACTTGTGTGCTTAAACAGGGTACTTCTTGGTCTCTGACGAAAAGATCAAAGAACGTTTGAATCTCTTCTAACACCTTCAGAAGTCAAGCCAGCAAAACTAGTTCACAAACATACTAGGTTTCATATAAATAAATGCATTCTGATCTTCAAACCCACTTGATTGATCTGCAGATAATCATCACTATAGATTGATCTGTACAGTATTCATCACTAAAACATTTTTATCATTACATGTAACATTTTCATAAACTTTAAGCTTTCTAAAGCAATTTCAAAGTTTTTTTGTTTTTATTTATTTATTTTTTTTCTTATTATGTTGTGTTAATCACCATACATTACATCATTAGTTCTTGATGTAGTGTTCCATGATTCATTGTTTGCGTATTAACACACAGTAGTTCTGACTTTTAAGTCACTAGTCACTGTTTCATATCAGTTCATCCAAGGGTCAAAAATCACAGTGATTCACAGCCAAACTTTGTTTCACCCTCCTGTTGCAATTTTTACCTGCTTGCTAGCTCCAGGATGAAATGGACAGTCTTTTTCCTAGTTCTAGAATATTTATTTTTATTTTTTTTCCTGATCAGGATATTTTCACTTCAGTTTTCTTTATTTTTTAAATTTTTTTGGTCAAGTGATTGATTTGGTCCTAGCTTTTTCATCCATTCACATGATTACTTCACAAGATAAAGCATATTCCCAATTTGGTATATGTCCATTCATATTTTTCTCCCTAATCAGAGTCTATTACAGATTGCATGAGTGATGGTGCATGTGTTTGTCCATCTGTATGCAGAATTTTAAAAAATCATTGTTTATCTTTGAAGTTAGGATCATATCATGGGCACTTTCTATGCCATGCTTTTTTTTCTTTCTTTCTAGTACTTTATGGGGTATTTTTCTAAGCCATCTGTTATAGCTCTAATTCACACTTTTTGGTACCTGCAAACATCTGATGGAAGGGATGGAATAATTTATCCAGTTCTCTAACAAAGAGCATCCATTCTATCCTCAGTTTTTTCACACTTTGAACAACATAGAAATAAACTTCTTTATGCAATATATAGAAACATGCTTGTATTTTTATTTCTGTAAGATAGATACCCAAGAATAAAATTGCTACATCAAACAGTATATATCTTTTTTCTTTAATGAGAAAACCTGGAAGCACTTTATCATCATCACTATCATCACAATTGAAGTTAACTAATGATAAATCCACAAAAGGAAATGTTTTATATAATTTTACATCACTGATCCAGGACCCACAGATACATAACACAGATAGAAGACACACAAAAAATACATCTTTGGAAATGAACACAACACTCCTGTTAATATAAAACTTAAAATATAGAATTCTTCTTAAGTTTGTAGCAGAAAGTGCAATGGACTGTCTCAGCCTAACTTAGCAGTGCCTGTACAAGATGTCCCTCTTGAGATGTTAGCTTCAGAATGTGCACACTGAAGAGGCTGCATCTTTGGAGTGTTCCACAGGAACACTGGGGATCTGGTTTAAATTTTTAAAGGCCATTGTCATTTCATACAAACCCTCCAGTCATTAAGAGTTGCCAGACAGGACAACATAGCACCACAAGAGTTATCCGTCCCATCTCTTATAAGTCAATTAGAAGATAAAACCAAAACCAAAATGTCTTCAAAATACAGAGCAGATCATGCTTCTCTCCTAGGAAAGGTTAAGGAGATTGATGGGGCCAGATATGCATTATTTGTACCAAATGGCAGATGTAGATTTGATCTTCAAGTATAGCGGAGTAGTCACTGCTCTCACTACCATTGCTGACCTGCAGCAAGTTACAGCTACGGGCAAGCCAGCCATGCCAGTCTGCACTCTCTCCACAGCACCATTTCAGGAGATTTAACACATACATAAACCACTGTATTTTTCAGCAGTGCATTCTAGGGTCGTCATCCAAGTAGCAACGTGCAACCTCACTCAGTAGGAAAAATGTGTAGAATAATTTAACACAATCTGACATGCTTACACAATCCTACTACCTGCTCTCAGCAAACAGGATGTTTTAGCTCAAACCTTTTCCTTCTACTCTTAGCTACAACTCCAAGACTTCATACATCAAAACAACAAGGCATAATATTATGACCCCTAAGCCAATGCTTACTCTGGATTCTAAAAGCAGGCCTTTTAAAACTAACATGTATTAGAGATCAACCAGTTGAGCATGCCTTTATTATTATTGGCCAACTAGAATTGATCTACAGTTTCTTCTTAGCCTGGTGATTATACCACTTACAAGCTTAACTGAATGTAATCTTCTTAAATTATGAGTCCCTGTAGTATATTTATTACTCTTCCAAACCAGAAATTGGACAAATTTCTCCCTAGGACCATCAAGGAAGGAGCCCTCAGCTCCACCATCAGTACCCAGGGCTGAAATTCTACTTAAACTATCCCCTGTATTGTTATATGTAAACAAGAATCATTATTGTCATATGCTAACTCAATATTGAGGAAAAAAATAAAAATTAACCCACTATGTACATCATGCATTATGTGATCCACCACATACTTTTTTTATTTTATTTTATTAGTACATACTTGTTTAATTACACATAATATTGTATACAATTGTACATTAAACTATTTGCCCCATTCACATAAGGATGTACATTAAACTACTCATCTTACTTAATACATTTGATGGTGTATCATACATAAAACCCCAGACCACATGAATAGTATATACCACATATCACCATTAATATCACATAAGACAACACATTATTGATTATCCATAGCACAAGTTAGTCAAATTAATCTTTGTCACTATGTTTATCATAGCCATTTTCTCTCCTTAAGCACCAAGCTTTGAGAAACCAGCAATCTACTCAGGTTATACACTTCTTTCCTCTCCGGCCCCATAATATGTGAGGAGGTTTAATGGGAAACTATACCTGGCATCTGATTCTTACTTCAGGACCATCTCACCTAAAATTGTCCATCCATTCCCTTAAATAAGACATCCCAATGGACTAATGACTAATCAGCTCATGCTCACACATAACTGCGGTGCCACACATGTGGTATTTTTTAATTTGGGGGGGATGCTGTTACTCAGCGATGGCCATCAAAGGCCTTAACATAGTCAAGCAACTTGTAGCTGAGCTTAAACTGAATATTATTTACCAACATTATAACCATAAGGTATTAATTGGTCAATGCTCATAGGACACATAAAAACTTAATTATAAATCTGTACACATATTATCATCAAACAAAATTAGCTTGGCAAACCTCCTCACCTCCCAATAAACTTTTAGTTCTGTATAACATATGTTTATCCTGCCAAACCCCCAAAATAAGATTCTATAAAAACACATCTAAGACCTAAATAATCTTAATTATTCCATAATTTATATATTTTCTCCCATTATAGTTTCAACCAAAACATATTCTAGCCCAACTCTTAATTAAATAAAATATAAAAGCACTAAATTTTTTTTCCAAATATTAGCTTAGTGGGCTAGAAAATTTTTATTCTATTTTTTTTAATTTTATTATGTTATATTAGTCACCATACATCATTAGTTTTTGATGTGGTGATCCACGATCCATTGTTTTTGTATAACACCCAGTGCTCCATGCAGTACGTGCCCTCCTTAATACCCATCACCAGGCTAACCAATCCCCCCTACTAAAACCCTGTTTGTTTCTCAGAGTCCATAGTCTCTCATGGTTCATCTTTCCCTCCAATTCCCCCCCCCTCATTTTTCCCTTCCTTCTCCTAGTGTCCTCCATGATATTCCTTGTTCCACAAATAAGTGAAACCATATGATAATTGACTTTCTCTGTTTGACTTATTTCACTTAGCATAATCTCCTCCAGCCCCATCCATGTTGATGTAAAAGTTGGTATTCATGCTTTCTGATGGCTGAGTAATATTCCATTGTATATATGGACCACATCTTCTTTATCCATTCATCTGTTGAAGGGCATCTCAGCTCTTTCCACAGTTTGGCTATTGCGGATATTGCTGCTATGAACATTGGGGTGCATATGGCCCTTCTTTTCACTACATCTGTGTCTTTGGGGTAAATACCCAGTAGTGCAATTGCTGAGTCATAGGGTAGCTCTATTTTTAATTTTTTGAGGAACCTCCACACTGTTTTCCAAAGTGGCTGTACCAACTTGCATTCCCACCAACAGTGTAAGAGGGTTCCCCTTTCCCCACAACCTCTCCAACATTTGTTGTTTCTTTCCTGTCCATTTTTGCCATTCTAACTGGTGTAAGGTGGTATCTCAATGTGGTTTTGATTTGAATTTCCCTGATGGCTAATGATGATGAACATTTTTCCATGTGTCTGTTAGCCATTTGTATGTTTTCTTCAGAGAAGTGTCATTTCATATCTTCTGCCCACTTTTTGACAGAATAGAGAACCCAGATATGGACCCTCAACTCTATGGTCAAATAATCTTTGACAAAGCAGGAAAAAGCATGCAATGGAAAAAAGACAGTCTCTTCAATAAATGGTGCTGGGAAAATTGGACAGCCACATGCAGAAGAATGAAATTTGACCATTCTCTAACACCATTCACAAAGATAAACTCAAAGTGGATGAAAGACCTTAATGTGAGACAGGAATCCATCAAAATCCTAGAGGAGAACATAGGCAGTAACCTCTTTGACATTGCCCACAGCAACTTCTTTCAAGATACATCTCCAAAAGCTAGTGAAACAAAAGCAGAAATGAACTTTTGGGACTTCATCAAGATAAAAAGTTTCTGCACAGCAAAGGAAACAGTCAACAAAACAAAGAGGCAACCCACAGAATGGGAAAAGATATTTGCAAAATACTCTACAGGTAAAGGGCTGGTATCCAAGATCTATAAAGAACTTCTCAAACTCAACACCCAAAATTGTATTCTTTATTAAGTTTAATTTCACTGCTTTCAAAACTGACATAGCACTTAATATTTTGAGATTTAAATGGAAAGGAATTTCTATAGATCTGATTTAGTTAATGTAGCTTACCAACTAAAACAAGGCACTGAACATGCCTAGATGAGTTTATAAAACTCCTTAAACTCATAGGCTTGGTCCCACTCTTTCTATTAATTTTGTATCAAATTACACATGCAGGTATACGCATCCCAATGAGAATGCCTTCTAGATCAGCAAAGATAAAAGGAGCAGGTCTCAAGCTCAATAAGAAGTATTTCATTATACCTTGCTTAACCACACCCCCACAGGAGAGCAGTGATAAAAATTGTTCTAAATGAAAGTTTGACTAAGTTATATTAACTTGTTATTAGAGTTGGTAAATTTTTTGTAGCAGCTACCACAATCATGCAGTTAACCCAAATTAATAAAATTTTGGTGTAAAGCATGCTTAAGATAATTTAATAATAAAGTTAAATTTTAATTAAACTATAAGAAGGTGCAACTAAAACCAAAACAACCTACAAAAGTGACTTTAATATTTCTGTTTACACAATAGCTAAGATCCAACCTGGGATTAGATACCCACTATGTTCAACACTATGCCCAAATAATTAATATAACAAATTATTCGCCAGAGTACTATTAGCAATAGCTTAAAACTCAAAGTACTTGGCAGCGTGTTCTAGGATTGATAAATCCAGATAAACCTCACCATCTCTTGCTAATCCAGACTATCTACCACCATCTTCAGCAACCCACCCTAAAAGGAATTATAATAGGCATAAATATCAGCATAAAAATATTAGGTCAAGGTATAGCTTATGAGGTGGAAAGAAATGGGCCACTTATTCTACTTTGAGAACATTAAATATCATGCAAAAGCCTTTATGAAACAAAAGACTAAGGAGGAGTTAGTAGTCATTTAGGAACAGAGAGCTTCATTTCATTAGGCCATGAAGCACACACACACTGTCCGTCACCCTCCTCAAATATTAATTTCATATTTAAGACTATTTATAATTATCTAACATGTGAGAGGCGACAAGTGTTCTTGGACAAACCAAGGGGTAAATAAAGCACCTTGTTTACACTCTGGAGATTTCAACTTAAAATGACCACATTTTTTTAAAGATTTTATTTATTTATTTATTTGAGAGAGAGAGTACACAAGCAAGGGGAGGGGTGGAAGGGGAGGGAGAGAGAGAAATCTCAAGCAGACTCTGCACTGAACGCAGAGTCTGATGTGGGGCTCGATCTCACAATCCTGACACCATGACCTGAACCAAAACCAAGAGTCAGACACCCAACCCACTGAGCCACCCAGGTGCCCCTAAAATGACCACTTTGAACTAAAGCCAACCAAAGCTTAACTACACCTAACAATTATATTTAAATGAAATAAGATATTTATTTACAAAGATAAGTATGGGGGGTAGAAATCTTAGTGGGTGCTATGGAAAAAATACTGTAAGAGAATGATGAAATAAGTACTTAAAGTATTAGAGAACAAAGTTTACCCTTTTACCTTTTGTGTAATGAATTAACTAGAACAATTTCACGAAGAGAACTTAAGTCAAATATCCCTAAGCCAGATGAGTTACTTTCAGACATTAAGGAACAAATTCATTTGTTCAAAATAGTGAGAAGGTCTATAAATACAGGTGAAAACTTGATGAGCTGGGGGATAGCTGACTCTCCAGGAGAGACTTTCATTTCAACTTTAAAATTAACTAAAAAGGTAATAAGTCCTACATAAATTTAGATGTTAATCTAAAAAGTGTGGCTCTTTAGACATAGGAAATAACCTTCCTTAGCAGGTAAGTATTTACAAATCCACAGTTGGCTTAAAAGCAGCCATCAGTTAAGACAGTATTCAAGCTCAACAATTTTATTTTAATTCCAATAAGAAAAATTAACTCCTAATATAAGATTGGACTAATCAATTAACAAAAGGAATACTGTTATAAGTACTTTTAATACTAGTATAATACTAGTAATAAGAATTATTCCTTGTTACAAACTTCTATCAGATCAGATAACCACTGATAGTAATTAAATAAATTTAACCTAATAATTAACTATTTATTAAATCAATTGTTAATCCAACACAAGCATGCACCAAAAGAAAGATTTTTAAAAGTAAAGGGAACTCAGCAAACATAAATCCCACCTGTTTACCAAAAACATCACCGTTAGCATTTCTAGTATTAGATGCACTGCCTACCCAGTGATGTGTGTTTAACAAACACAGTATCCTAACCATGCAAAGGTAACATAATTATTTGTTCTCCAAGTAAGGATTTACATGAATGGCCACATGAGGGTTTTACTGTCTCTTCCTTTCAGTCAGTGAAATTAACCTTTCTATAAAGAGGCAGGAATTACAAGATCAGAATGGAACTTTAATTAGTCTAAATATAAACATTTTAACCACACTGAGAAATGATAGAAATTTAAGTGGATTAATAATTTTGATTGGGGTGATCTCAGAGTATAAAATAACTTCTGATTGAAATTTAGACCAAACTACTCAAAATATGTGTTATCACTTATTGATCCAAAATTGATCAACAGAACAAATTACCCTAGGGATAACAGTGCAAACCTATCCCATTCTAGAGTTTATAAAACCTCAGTGTTGGATCAGGACAGCCCAATGTTGTAACCACTATTAGTGGTCCTTTTGTTCAATGATTAAAGTTTTACATGATCTGAGTTCAGACTAGAGTGATCCAGATCAGTTTTTATTTAATATTTTTCCCCATAGGAACAAAAACTGAGAGAAATAAGGCCAACTTGAGAAAATTGCCTTCAACCCAAAACATGATATAATCTTAATCTAATTAATTTCTATCAGCCCAGACCAAGACCAGGGCTTGTTAAAGTGGAAGTCCAGTAACTGCATAAAACTCAAAACTTTTAAGTAGGGGTTCAAATCCTCTTCTTAACACTATATTCATAATTAATCTTCTGTTAATTATTCTTATTTTACTTGTTGTAGCACTTCTTATATTATTTGAATGAAAAGTATTAGGTTATATAGAACTTCATAAAGGACCAAATATTGTCGGTCTTCATCATCCACCTTAACTATCACCAATGCCCTCAAATTCTTTATCAAAGAATCTTTACAATCATTAACATTATTGATATCTATATCATAGCCTCTATCCTAGCCCTTACAGTAATCTTAATATGTATTTTATTACCCATACCATATCTACTAATCAACATATATCTAGGTGTGTTATTCATATTAGCTGCAGCAAGTTTAGCTGTTTATTCTATTCCCTGATCAGGATGAGCTTCAAATTCAAAATATGCCTTAGTTGGTGTATGCCGAGCAGTAGCACAATTTCATACGAAGTAACACTAGCAATTATTCTGTTATCAGTACTACTAGTAAATGGATCATTTACATCATCAACCCTAATTATTACTCAAGAGTATTTATGATCAATTTTTTCATCATGACCGCTAGCCATAATATGATTCATTCCAACCCCAGCAGAAACTGATTGAGCCCCTTTTGACTTAAGAGGGAGAATCAGAATCTGTCTTTGGTTTTAGTGTCATATAGGCAGCAGGCCCATTTGCTCTATGTTTTACTAGCAGAAACATGCCAACACTATCATAATAAATACTTTAACAATTCTTTTCCTAGAATTTCACAATACTTACATACCAGAAATGTATACAATTAACTTCACTATTAAAACCCTTCTTCTATTTTCTTTTTATGAATCCAAGCATCATATCCACAATGCTGATGTGACCTTTTTACACATCTCTTACAAAAAAAATTTATCACTAACGCTAGCATTATGCATATGATATGTATTAATTCACATTACTAAAATAAGTATCCTGCCACAAACATTAAAAATATATCTGATAAAAGAATTACTTTGGTAAAATAAATAACAGAGCCTTAAACCCTCTTATTTCTAGAATTATAGGGATTAAACCTAATCCTAAAAATTTAAAAATCTCCATGTTACCATATCACACTATGGTAAGGTCAGCTAAATAAACTATTGGGCCAATACCCCCAAAATGGTTTATATTCTTTCCATACTAATAAGTCCTCTTATCTTTATTATTATGTCACTTACCATTATTACAAGCACCATAATCATTATGTTAAGTTCACACTAATTAATAATCTGAATTGTTTCAAGATAAATGTCAACGAAAGTTTCAAAAATTATAAAATGTTCAAGATAAAGGTAATAAACCATATTCTAATTCTAATTAAAAATTGTAATCCATGACCCATAGAAGTATCCATTAAATATTTCTCCACCACCTCTGTACTTTTCACAATAACTATCATTATTAAATTAATATATTCTGGTCAATGAACAATTACAAAAATTTTTAATCCAACAGCACCCTTTATTATTACAGTAGCCTTTATTCTAAAACTTCAATTTTCCCCATTCTACCTTTGAGTACCAGAAGTTATACAAGATATTCCATTAATGATCAAACAGTTTTATTGACGTGACAAAAACTTACATATCAGTTTTATATCAAATTTCACCATCAGTTTTATATCAAGTTTCACCATCAATTAATCTAAATATATTAATTATTGGTATAGTACCAATTGTAGTTAGGAGAATGAGGAGGGCTTAACCAAACACAACTATAAAAATCTAGCCTATTCAGTTGGCCATTTAGGCTGACTAGAGCTATCATGATTTATAAACCAAATAACATAGCTCTAAATCTATTCGTTTACATTATATTAACATTACTACATTTGTACTATTTATTTACAGTCATCTACCACAAGACTTCCATACACATGAAATAGAATACCTTTAATAACCACTATGATTTTTCTGATTATATATTGTCCCTAGGAATCCTCCCACCACTCACAGGTTTTGGGTTTTTTTTACCCAAATGAATAATTTTCTAAAACTAGCAGCATTATTATACCAACATTAAAAGCTATTCCAGCCTACTTAATCTATAGTTCTACACATAACTAAATTATTCTACATCACTACCATTTCCATCAATAAATAACAGAAATAAAATAACAATTTGCAAATATAAGCCAAGTAATTTTTTTACATCCATTCATTATTGTATCAACATTAGTTTTTCCCTTAACACCAAAATTATCAGTGCTGGACTAGGAATTTAAGTTAACATAGACAAAACACCCTTAAAGCTCTATGCATGTATTATCTTTGTTCCTGAAATACAGATTGCGGGCTACCTTACATCAACTAAATGCAAATCAAACACTTGAATTAAGCTAAATCCTCACTAAATATGCCAGTCAACTGGATTCAGTCTTCTCCAGGGTTTAGGGGAGAAAGATGGGACAAGCCTGACAGAATTGAAGCTCCTTTTTTTAATTTGAAGTTCAATCTGTTATTCATCACAGGGCTTGGTAAAAACAGGATTCAACCTCTGTCTTTAGATTTAGTCTAATGCTTACTCAGCCACTTTACCTATTTTTATAAACCACCTACTATTAACAAACCATAAAGATATGGCACATCATGTTTACAGTTTGGTGTTTGAACCGGAATTGTAGGAACCTCCTTAAGTCTTCTTATTCATGCTAAATTAGGTCAACCTGGAGCTTTATTAAGAAATGATTTAATTTACTCAAATAAATAAATAAAATCTTTTTTAAAAAAAGAAATGATAAAATTTATAACATAATTGTTACTGTTCACGTTCATAATAATCTTTCCAATAGTCATATCTGCTAGAATTGGGGGCTTTGGCAATTGATTAGTACCATTAATAACCATAGTGTCTGATACAGCATTTCTTCAAATAAACAATATAAACTTTTACTTCTTCTACCATTACTCTTATGTCTACTTGCCTCATCAATAATTGAAGAGGTGCTGGAATGGAATGAACAGTATGTCTGCCCTTAACCAGTAATTTAGCCCACACAAGAGCTTCTGTATATTTGACTATCTTTTCATGACATTTAGCAAGTGTCTCATCGATTTTAGGTGCAATCAATTTTATTACTACAATTATCAATATATAACCACCAACTATGTCTCAATACCAAACACCACTATTTGTTTGATGTGTTCTAATTACAAATATAATATTATTACTTACATTTCCAGTACTAGCAGCTAGTATTACTATATTATTAACAGGTCATAAGTACCACTCCCTTTGATCCTGAGGAAGGAGGTGACCCAATTTTATATCAACATCTATTCTGATTCTTCAGCCACACAGAATATATTCTTATTTATGGGTTTGGAATAATTTCACATATTGTTGTATGTTATTCAGGAAAAGAAGCTTTTGGATATATAGGAATAATATGAATCATATTATACTGGGGAGTTAAAAGTTACTCACAGATTTTCAACTACACAAGGGATCAGCGCTTCTGACCCCCACATCGTTCAAAGGTTAACTATACTTGCAACACTGGTATTACACCTGGTATATTTTAACCAGAACAGTGCACTCAAGTAGCACACACAAATTAACCAATAAAAGCAACATATAGACATTTTATTCAGTAGTATTAATTCCCAAGAACTTCTCCCTTTGTTCATGAGCCCTTCCTGTTCTTTTTCCTTTACATCTAGTTCCAAATCCTTGATTTTTCTCCTGTTGGGACCCCTTCCTGCATTTTGGATTGATGGCTCACCTTGGCTTTGTTATATTCATCTTTACAGATTTTAAAAGAGTTTGACTTAATTCTCTTTACTTCTTGACACATCAGGTAGGATATTCTTCCTTAGTTCTGACCCCTTGTGACTGCAAACCCATTTAGGCCAGATAGTAGGCGTATGTCACCTTGGTTTCCTCCTCAAGGTAATTCAGATAACTTAACCATCTGTAAGATGTGCTTTTCTGCGTAGGTAAAGTGTCAAACATTTATCTATTTAGGAAAAAAATTTTACATTTGTTCAACAACACTCTGATTCAGATCTAAGCATATCTAGAAACATAAAGTTTCCTTTGCTCGTCTATTAATTCACACATTTTTTGATATTAATATTTTAATTCTTTTTTTATTATGTTATGTTAGTCACCATACAATACATCATTAGTTTTTGATGTAGCGATCCACAATTCGTTGTTTTCGTATAACACCCAGTGCTCCATTCAATACATGCCCTCCTTAATACCCATCACCAGGCTAACCCATCCCCCCATCCCCCTCCCCTCTAAAACCCTGAGTCTGTTTCTCAGAGTCCATAGTCTCTCATGGTTCATCTCTCCCTCCGATTCCTCCCCCCTTCATTTTTCCCTTCCTTCTCCTAATGTCCTCCATGCTATTCCTTATGTTCCACAAATAAGTGAAATCATATGATAAATTCACACTTTTTTAAAGATTTTTTATATTTATTTGAGAGTGAGAGAGCTAGCATGAGTGGGGGAAGTGGTAAAGGGAGAGGGAGAAACAGACTCCCCACTGAGCAGGAAGCCTGACGCGGGGCTCCATTCCAGGACCCCAAGATCATGACCTGAGCCAAAGGCAGGTGCTTCACCAACTGAGACACCCAGGTACCCCTAATTCATACGTTTAAATAAGAATTCCCAGTGTTAGAAATCAATGATCTCTTATGAAGTAGGATTCAGTTTTCTTGAAGGAAATCTATATAGCAGTGGGACTTGTTAGTTAAGGACTTGTTTGACTTGGATTTGTCTTTATTCTGTTGGACTTTTAAACTTTCATTTTACATCATTCTTCGTCATTATTGCATCTCATTGGGGCTTTGGATCTCTGTATGTGAGCAGGTGAGTAAACAGATGGAACTAATAACTGATAAGCTTTTTAAGATCACCTCACAGAAGTCCTGCAATACTCTGAACAATGGTTCACTAGAATAACGTAATTTCTCCAAAGTAGGGGTAAACCTGTGGTCAAATCTGGTCCCGTTTGTTTTTGTATGAGTTGCAAGCCAAGAATGGTTTTTACAGTTTCAAATGATTTGGGGGAAAAAATCAAAAGAAGACTAATATTTCATAACATGTGAAAATTATATGAAATTCAAATTTCAGGGTCTATAAATAAGTTTCATTAGAACACATCCTCGCCCATTGATTTACATATTGTCTACAGCTGTTTTCAGCTACAGCGGCAGAGTGAAGTAGTTGCAACAGAGACTATATAGTCCACAAAGCTGAAGTATCTGTTATCTGACCCTTTGCAGAAAAAGTTTGTCAACCCCAATTCTAGGCTTATGCAAGAGGAAAGGAGGTACCAGGCACTGAATCTCCCTGGATACATACAAAATGATGATCTCTTTACAAGCTTCTATAAGCACCTCTTCTATGCAGTTATGGGAACTGAACAAATCAAGGAAGAGAGAAAAGAGAGTGAGCTGGTACAGTCTTGGTGCTTAACTCGAACATTCCTTCAGGAAGTCTCAGTTGTCAGTCCTCTTCACTGAAGCACTCACATTCAAACTTCTGCCTGGAAACCTGAAACTGAAGGGTCTAGAAGAGCAGTCAAAAATAGTGAGTGAGGAATGTGGCCAGGAATTAAGAGTAAGCTTGGGACACACCTGATCTGCTTCTGAGGAGTGCCAGACTCCTCTGAGCTAAATTGCTCTACCAAATGTTCTAACTGGCCCCAATCCAGAGAACAGGAAGGAAACTGCATTAAAGGTTTGGAAAAGAGGGGGCAATGAAGCAGGGAGTGGCCACTGCCCCAACCAAGCCTGGGCAGTTGAGATTCTGAAGATGAAAAAGAGCTTTGCAGAAAGCTACAGCAAGCAAAACTAGGCTGAGAGGCCCAGGAGAGGGATCAGGGTCAGTAAATGTGTCTGCCACGGATGGAATATACTCCTGGAAAAGGCAGAGGGGAAGAGTGGCCTTTTTCACCTGCTGGAGAGAGAAAACATCAGAGGCCAAGATGGAATTAGGTGTGTCCTTCCCCTCCTTAGATGAACAAGGCTACAGGAATGTTCCTGAGGAAGAGATCCTCAGGATTAGCATTAAACCTAAAAAGAGCTTTATGAAAAATAAGAGGAGATAAAATCATGTGGTCTGAATTGCAGCCCTAGAAAATTTAGTGAACCCTGTGATTAAAAAAAAAATCTTACCTACACCCCACATTCACCATTGGGTAATTGCCACCTACATGCCATGTGTGTGTATATGTATAAATATAAGTATACTTATACACATAAATATCCTATAATCCTTGCAACAACTGAGCAAGACAGATGATAATAGTGTAGTATCCCTATTTCATTAATGAAGGAACCAAGAACTGGAGATTTTAAATGACTTTCTCAAGGCCAAACTGCTCTAAGTGACAGAATGAAGATCTGAAGTCTAACTGTTCACTTAACTACATTTACTTTACAGATGAGCACTACCATCTCCAAAAGATATAAAAAAGCAGTTCCTCAAAAATTAAATATATGCCAGTTTATGCTAAGTATAGCCTGCTTAGTGAAGGGATTGACTGGGTAGAATAATTGAGGTGTCATGATTTTAAGTGATAAAGAATATACTTGATAGGGAATTGATTTTTAGAAATTACACTGTATTTCAGGAGTGGGAGTTAGGTGCACCTCATTTAGTCTTATCACCAACATAATTTTACCTGGTACTAATGGATCAATTTATTAAATTTGATCTTTTCCATGATGAAACATTGTCCCCAGAATCAAAGAAATACCAATTTGCAAATTCCAGGCCTTTGACCACAAGAGTCAAAGGAGAGAACAGGAGGAAGGAATGTCGAAAACCCATTTTCACTGCTGGGATATCTCAACTAAGCAGCTAGATTTCTACAGTATTAAGGGGGCTACTAGGAGATACCCCCCAAAAAATTAGGACTGAGTAAAATAAGGTAAACTTCAAAATAACACACAATAAAATAGAGCAGAAAACCGAAGTCATCTGGGAGAAACTGCCTGACTCCCAGGCCAAGTATCCAAAAGTGTAAGCAGTGGATCATGTTTACCTTGACTAAAGGGAAACCAGTCACCAGGTAGCCAGAAGACTGGGAGAGCCCAGCCTATCTGGGCAGTTGGTGGTGTGGGCTCTTGTGAGAAGACCAGGAAGTGAGGTTCCCCTTTAAAAGCAGGTCCTCCCCAAAAATAAAAAAAAAAAATAAATAAATAAAAGCAGTTCCTCCCATTTTCCAATAGTTTCCATGAAGTGCTGGTTCAGGGAAAATATTTTTCCTTCCCAACTGCCCAAACGACTTGGACAGGACTTAAACATACAGAAGGGAAGATAAAGAAAAAGGTAGAAAAGGGGAAAAGGGTGATATTATAATGGGTTGAGAGGGAGGAGAGGGATGGGTAAATGGAAAAGGGAATCTATATTTCATACCAAATGTGGTCAGAATGAGAATGACATATAATTCAGCTAGATCTTTTTTCCCTGAGAAGTAAGGGTCAAGATTCTTATCATTCAAGTCTATTTCACTATGTATCTGCGTGATTTTGTCTAAAAAGAAAAAAAAAAATAGAGAGAAGTAACAGCAAGTCCTAAAGATAGTGTCAGAAACAGGAAAAGATTAGGAAATCTAATTTTTAAAAAAGAGAATGGAGGTGGGGGTGGCAGCTAGTGGAAAGAAGTTTTTTTAGACAAGAGACCTGACTTTTCTTTTTAATTGAGAAGGTGGAGAACATTGTAGGGGAGAGATGGGGTGATTGCCTGATATACTGAAATGTAGACATGCCCTGACCTTGTTCCTCATTGAATCTTATGTCAAAGAGAAAGAAGAAATAAATGTGTGGGTGCACACACACTCATGCATATTTGTTTCTTCAGTCATATATACATACATGTTTATGGGTATTGGTGTGTGCATATGTGTTTTAGTTGTGAATCTCCTTATCTTTCTCATGTTCACTCTGTCTGGTGGAAAATTAATGACAAAAGGCCAAAAGCAAAAAAGATAAACATATATGCTAGACCATCAGTCTCTTAATTTGGGGGAGTTGACTAAAAACAAAGTGCTTCTTTTTTTGGAACAAAACATTCTCTTTAGAAATCAGAGAAATGCAAAATGTAGTTAGATTAGTAAAAAGAGTTCTGATCTATTTTTTAATATTGATTTCTTGGTGCAAAAATAAAGTTTTTTAAAGATTTATTTATTTATTTGAGAGAGAGCGAGGGTGAGCTCCTGTGGGGGGAGGGGCAGAGGAAGGAAAGAGAGAACTTCAAGCAGACTCCCCGCTGAGCACAGAGCTCAATCCCACAACCTATGAGATCATGACCTGAGCCAAAATCATAAGTTGGACACGTAACCGACTGAGCCACCCAGGTGCCCCTAAATTTTCTAATTAAGCCAAAGAATGATACCAAAAAAAAAAAAAAATTTTCAGCAATACTATTGCTAGAAATGTTCTTTTCATGGGTCTTTGCACAGGCAACCATGGGGAAGAGAGTAGCCATCATTGGAGCTGGCGTTAGTGGATTGGCCTCCATCAGAAGCTGTCTGGAAGAGGGGCTGGAGCCCACCTGCTTTGAGAGGAGTGAAGACATTGGGGGCCTGTGGAAATTCTCGGTGAGTGGGACATCAATGCAGCAGACCAGGAAGTGAGGTGTGAAGTATGTGAGAACACATAGGTGGAGCACAGACCTCCAAATCAGCTTCCATGCAGTTATCCCTCTTAGGTTGGAACCTACAAAACACAGCATTGGGAGAAAGTTGGAAAATAAGTTCCTTGCTCACTTCAAAAGTAAATGAGATAGTGGGCTAGCTTTGAAGGTCTCTGCGTACAGAATTCACCCCTGGTAAACCATTAATAATTGAGCAACTTTATTCCCAATAATTGGGAATAGAGTCCAAGGGCAAATATTGGTTAGGTTTATGTAATGTAACTACATGAGTTACTCATTTAAAAAACAAGGTTGTTCCCATTCTTTTGTTGAGGTTACCAAAGGTCCACTTAATGATTCAGACCACAGATTTTTTTTTTTGTATTTGAATTAAGAATTACTTTATTAAGTACTTAGAATGCACTTAAAAACTATGTATACATCAGTAAAACTACCACTCATATCAAGATATTGTACATTTTACAGATGAATGCCATGTTATTTACCACATAAAGCTTCTTAAGTGCTACATCCTACACTGTTTTATACTTTGTTATAGCTTAAATTCTGATAAAAATGTTGCTCCCTATTTCAATTTCTATGCCTTAACAGTTTTCATTATCTTTAAACTCCTTTATCCTTTGTTTTATACAAATGTGAACATCCAGGTTCAGAGACTGATTTTGACCCCATTTGAATCTCTTTAACAGGGATATTTAACCTGTTTATGAGTGTGATAATTCACCTGTTATCTCTGTTAATCTATTTTATGCTAATTTTAATGTTTCCTTGCTGTTTTTGTTTTTTCACCATTTCCTCTCCAATTTTATCTGTAATACTTATCTCAATGTCAAATTTACTTAGAATGAACTACTACATGAAGTGGTTACTACTGATTTTCCCTAGGCAAGATGTACATAAAACAAGGTTTTCATCTGCCACCTCCCCAGTCAGTGATTTGGAAATTTTTTTACACTGTCGGCGTTAACATTATAAACAAGCTTGTTACTTTCCCCCCTCTATAATTAAAAATAAAGACCACAGATTTTAAGGTTTCAGGTGCTATTTGGCCTTGCAAAAAACAAATAATTAATGAGACTGCTATGGGAGGAACCAATAACAAGATACACTGATTTGAAGTTCTTCAATGCCCTTTTGTCCGGGCATTCATAATAAGGACTCTGTTAGCAGACATGCCTCTATGCAACCATTAAATCACTTCCTCTGTTGCCTGACAACCACATCAGCAGGTGTGAGGGCTTGCCTGTGCCCCAACTCCCTCATTGTCTACAACCTTAAGAACACTGCATGGTTAAGCCTACCCCATTTGTCTTCTTCTTCTGATAGACCATACATATATGCAAATTTAGGAGGAGCAATAACCCTTTTTAAGCTATTTCCTCCTCAAGTGCAAAATTAATATGTTTTATACCTCAATTAAAAAGATTGCATTTAAGGAGACTGTGTCTGTGACAGACAACTCTTTAAATATTATAAAGATATGAGAATTATTCTTATTAATATAACTATTTTTCTAGGCTGTAAAGAATTCTTGAAACTGCTCAACATCTTGTATGACGTTGTAGAGCCTAGAATATGTTGCTGAAATGTGCTGACAGGGCTTCAGATTAGCACACTGTTGATTCTTAGGGCTATTTTAGTGAGCTCTTTCTATATGCCTAACCCTTTTTTCCATTTAATTAAATCTTTACAATGATCCTATAAGGTAGGTATGAGTTTTTCCCTTTTATAAATGAATCTGAAACTTAAAAGGAAAAGAAAAAAATGATAAATGGCCAGTAAATGACAAAGACAAGATCCTGATTCAAGCTGACCTGTCTCTCCAGCCTGAATGCTTAATCCTTGGTAAACTGCTGGGTGCCATTGCAATAAGTGGCCTGTTGAACTAGTAGGATTTCTACAGGAATCTTAACCAGTCCTTGTATTCAAACTTTGCAAAACATTGCTGCCAATACAGCTACATCTCCTACTGCTCAATGAAGACTCTGACATTTGAACCTGGCATCACAGATTGATGATGTCTTCAGCTGCAAACATATGCTTCTCTTCAAGAAAAATATGGAATACCCCAGAGGATGAAACTGCAGGCCCAGAGGCTGGCACCTTGAGACACAGAAGATTATTCCTAGGCCTTGAGACCTAATAATGTGTACCCTACTAGATTTCAAAATTGGGACTGTTAACTCTTTTCTTCCTTCCATTCTCTCCCTTTTGGAATGGGAACATCTGTAACTGGTACCCAATGCCTGTCTCATTGCTGTACTTTAGTAGAAGAGAATTTGTTTTCTAGTTCACAAGTCCACAGATGGAGAAGCATTTTGGCCCAGATAGATCAAACCTGGAGTCTCATCCATACCTGATTTAAGTAATTTTAGGTGATACAATTTGGGACTTTTGAGCTGATGATGTGTAGATGAGATTCAGGACTTGATCTGATGCTGCAATGGATTGAAACTTTGGGGTGATGAGATGGGGTAAATGTATTTTGCATGTGGAATAAATGTGAATCTTGATGGGCCAGTGGACTGTGGTAGGCTGAACAAGTGAACAATGGTTCCTCCCAAAGGTACCAGGTCCTAATCCCTGGAACTTGCAAATGTTCTTAATTTGGAAAATTAATTTCTTAATTTGGAAAACTAAGAATCTTGAGATGGTGAAATCATTCTGGATTATCTGGGTGGGCTAAAAATGCCATAGCATATATGCTTATAAGAGGGAAGCAGAGGGAAACCTGACACCCAGAGATAGAAGGGGAAAGATAACGTGATCACTTCAGCAGAAAGAGAGTTTTGAAGATGCTATGCTCTGACCTCCATCTTCAAGATGAAGAAAGAGGCCATTAGCCAAGGAATGCAGGTGACCTGGCCACTGAAAAGGCTAAGGAATGCTGGCATCCACTAGAAGCTGGAAGGGACAAGAAATGAATTTTCCCCTAGACCCTCTGGAATGAACACAGCCCTGCGAACACCTGGATTTCAGACCAGTGATACTGATTTCTGACTACTGACCTCTGGAATTGTTAGAGAATAGATTCCTGCTGTTTTAAGCCATCAAGCATGTGGTAACATTACAGTACACAGGAAACTAATACACTGGTTATTCAGAGTTTCCTAATTACTTTACCTCTGTGAGAGGGTCCACACTGCAGGTGGTGGCATCACTTCCTGTGTTTCTCAAATACCACTAGGAGCCTACAGCTGTATGCCTAGAATTCACATTATGGGATTAAATTATAAAATCCTGTTAATTTTGTATTTTCATTACCTTTGGTTTCTAAAATCAGCATTTTACAATCTCTCAGCATTTTCCCCCTTTGAGAGGTATCCAAACATTTCTTAAGTGTGAAAAAATAAGGTGCAGATCGTTCAAACTTTTGTAGCTGTTTCCTGTAGCACCTCCCTATGTGCTTCTAGTTGTCATTTGTAACACTGATCTAAAGCCAGAGTGATGTATTTCCCTCACCTGCTTTGATCACTGAGAAAATAAAGTACTTTAGGACTAGACCACAAGTTGAAGGGAAATGTCTTTCTTTCTCAGGAGATCCCCAAAAAATACATCAGTAAATTGTCTGGATTTGGGCCTGAAGTTTCATGAATAAAGGCTCTTTTCTCTGGGCACACAACCCTTTGTTCACTTCCCCTGATTTTAGTCTACTCTTTGGATCAATTTGTTTTTTAATATGTAGTCTCTCCTGTGTTGATTACATCTCTACCAAGCTTTCTAACCTCATCAAAAGCTACAAATCACAAAACTACTAGACAAAAATCAATTGTTTTTATATATTTTAGAGTTAGCAAACTGGCTCTTTTTATACTGCAGCTAATCTATTTTATCTATACAGTTTTTAAGATTTTAATCTAATATTTTAAAATCATGATATTTTACATAAAAATCTAGAGATCTGTCTTCTTTTGAAAAATCAGAAAATCAGGCAACACTGGACTCCCTTTACTCATAGTAATAACTGGCCTCTTCTAAACTAAATTTAAATTCTCTGTTTCACTATATTCATTTTTGGCTCATTTCACTCATTTCTTGTAACCTCCTCTGCACCTATAAAACTTGTTTTGACTGATGCTATGTACAAACAGCAATCCCTTAAATTATATGGAACAAAAGTCACACCCATTTACAAAATTTTTAATCTCCTTCTTCATATATTTTTATGATCTTTTTTGTTTAAACAAACCATCATGTTTATAATACTATAAACATGTAAATACTGGTCATTGCTGAGCCACTTAGTGGATTCTAATTACATTTTCTTCCTTGAACAACTTTTGTTTTCACTGGAGTTAATAATTGCCTAGTATCCTTTGTTTAACCTTACAAATACTATCTCTAATTCATTCCCCAAGCTCTCCCACAGAATTATAATTCTCTTCTCAATATGTTTAAACACATGGCTAGTCCATCAACTTAATTTTTCTTTTAACTGTCTCTTAAAGATAGTTCTTCTGCTTGTCTTCCTTCTCTAGTCAAAGCTGCATTGCTGTGGCCTAGGTAACCCTGTTTTCTGAAGCCCTTATTGTCCTACTATTTAGTTTATTCTCTCCTTTTAGTAGAGTACATTAGAGTACATCCTCCCAGTAGTTCTCTGAGAAGTTATACACGTGAAATAAAAGACTATAGACCTAGAATGTCTTATGATACCACTATTGGATCTGGATTCCCATTTGATTAGACTTAGGCTTAGCTTTCGGCTTTCTTAGGTCTTCTTTCTATTTAGCAGGGTTTGGTTCTTTGTTGACCACTCCCTCCAAAAAAATTTATATTTAAAAATGCAATTATTGACTCTATAGCCATTCTCTTATAAACTTTCTACCTGATCAACTTAGAAGAATCAGTCTATAAACATGGGTTCTGAGATGCACTATAATAACACTGAGTAGAAACAGTAAGACGTCCATGATTAAGGGAAAAAAAAGAGCAACTCACAAATGATGTATTTAATTATGCTGCAACTCCTTTCTCAGTAATCAGGACCTTTTGGTGGCCTAAGGAAAACTGAAGACCAATCAGCTCAACATTTCTAGGGAGATTGATTATCCTGGAGCAGCCAAAGTTGCAAAGCTATCTGAAACCTGTCTCAAAGGTTTGCATCATTTTTATTTTATGAAACTCCTCCCTTGGTGTAGTATTACATAATTTTCCCCAACCTTGGCTTGCTCCAGTACCTTACCTTTGCCCTTGTATTAGTTTTCTATTGCTGCATAACAAATTACCACAAACTTATCAACTCATAACAACACCCATTTATTACTCTCAGTTATGTAGTAGGTCAGAAGCACAGCATAGTTCACAGCTGAGTTCTCTGCTTACGGCCTTACAAGGCCAAAAACAAGGTGTGGCTGGGCTGGGCTCTTACCTAGAGGCACTGGAGAAGAATCTGCTTCCAAGTTCATACAGGGTGGTGGCTAAATTCAGTTTCTTGCTGATGTTAGGCTAAGGTCTTTTGTTTCCTTGCTGGCTACAAACTGGGGATTCCTCTCTCATCTCTCATCTCCTTGTAACTTCTTGATATTTTGCAATGCTTTATCCATAAGTACATACTAGACTACTAATGCTCAGGTCACTCTTTTATGTCTAGCACAAATAAGACAACAGACAAATATCCAAAATTACACTGGGAGAAGCATAAAAGCATTCCAAGACAAGTACCCCCAGTTGGCATAGCTTAATCTCCAAGTCTCTTTTGGATCAATGCTCAGTCTTTCAGATCCCCCCAACCCCTAAATTCTTCCAAGATTGTATCTGGACTTATGGAGAAAAAGGCCTTATGTGACCTTGGGGTGGAGGAAAGCCAAAGTTCCTCAAATTCAAACACAGATCCTGGGACTGTTGTCTGGCCCCTCTAGTCTCTTGGTGTCCCTTTTTGTTTGCTTATCATTCATGCTCATCCTTTAGAAGTCTTAAATTGAAGACAGCAGATGATGAACTTGGAGACTGTCCTCTCTTAGCTTAGTTTTAGGCCAATGGACCTTGCTGATTAGATCTCACTTGCCCCTATGAGCATATCAGATTAACCTCCCCAAGATCCAGTTTTCCCATTGAGCTCCTGAACTAAGTAGCCCACTCTACTGCTCTCTCCTAAAATACCACTTAGCCCCCTCCATAACAACTCTCTGGTAGACTATCTGCTATGAGTCTCAAATAATTTCTTCATCCCTGCTGGGAGCAAGTGGGAACTCCTTGTTTTACTCAAACTGAATGGGTTCAAGAGAGCTAAACTAAGATCCTACCTCTTCCTAATCACTGCTACTTGACTCTTCTGTGTCAACCTCCCCCTACTTAGGTTGTTCCAGGGGGAGTCTTTAAGATAAGTGATGTCTTACCAAAATCTCAAATGTAAAAACAAAAGCCCCTCTGCCCTCAGTGTTCCACTAAATTTTATATGAGGTATGTTGATCTTGAAATTTCAGCCCAAAGAATAGACTTTAAGACCTAGGTGATTTACCATCACCCTCTTTCCTGCCTCTATTCCCCTTTCTCCCACCCAATCCTCCAAACTTCACCCTTCCATTTCCTTTAAACCACTGATTTTCAAACTAGAAATTATGACCTATTAGTGTGCTATGAAATAAATTAATGAATCAATCTGCATTTTAAATGGAATGGATAGAAAATATCAGAATGCAACTCAAATAGTTAGATATGATTTATTCATAAAACTTGTTGTGTGTGTGTTGCAATGTAAAATATATTTCTAACTATAGGTTGTGGTCAAAAACATTTGCAAAACACTATTATAAACATAACCTAAGTTTTCTCTGCCTTAGGTACATAAGAAAATATAGTCTAATTCACCAGAACTACCTCATGATATGTTAAAGGAGATTTTTTTTATTGTGGCAAACATAGCACAATAAATATTTACCATTTAATCATTTTAAAGTGTACAGTTCTATGGCATTAAGCTTATGCACATTGTTGTACAATCATATCATAATCCATGTTCAGACTGTTTTTTAATCTTCCCAAACTAAAACTCTGCCAATTAAACAATAACTCTCCATTCATCCTAGCTTCCTAGCCCCAGGCAACCACCATTCTTTCTGTCTCTATGAATTTGATAATTCTGGGTATCTCACATAAGTGGAATTTATAGAATTTATCCTTTTGTGATTGGCACGTTTCAGTTAGCATAACGTCCTCAAAGTTAATCCGTATCATAACATATATCAGAATTTTCTTTAATTCTAGTTATATATTCCTAAAATAACATAATGAAATTCAAAATTTATTTCCCTTAGAAAAGATGTTAAGAAGGATATATTCTTCCATTTTCTAAGGTCCTTTGATTAGCATCAAATTGTTTAAGTAAAGTTAATTTATTCTTCATCTTACTGAATTTCATTATGGGTAAAGGTGAGTGATAATTATTTGGAACTGGCACTGACCATGGTAAGTGCACGCATTTACAAACTCTCTTCTGTTTGAAACTATACATTTACAGGACCACACAGAGGAAGGCAGAGCTAGCATTTACCAGTCTGTCTTTACCAACTCTTCCAAAGAGATGATGTGTTTCCCAGACTTCCCATATCCTGATGACTTCCCCAACTTTATGCACAACAGGAAGCTCCAGGAATATATCACTGCATTTTGCAAAGAAAAAAACCTCCTGAAATACATACAATTTAAGGTAAGATGCTGTCAAAAGATTAGTTTGAGGCATAATTGTGAGGAATTCTATATTTATTAGCAGATTCTTATTTGTTCCTTTCA
This sequence comes from Zalophus californianus, assembly GCF_009762305.2. NCBI lineage: Eukaryota > Metazoa > Chordata > Mammalia > Carnivora > Otariidae > Zalophus > Zalophus californianus. The sequence goes on along the minus strand of NC_045604.1, from coordinate 55,661,833 downwards.
GTATTTCTTCCTTATTTGTGAACATTTTTAACAGTGTGGACTCCTTGACCCTAGATTTAAAGAATACATTGGAAATTTACAAAATATCACATATAGTTCTTAGACCAAAATGCCATTAACTTAGAAATCAATAAAAAATAAGTAAAATAGCCATGAATTTCAAAATTCAAAACTCTTTTTTTCTGAACAATTTATGGCTCAAAGAAGAAATTGTGATGGAAATTTTGATATTTAGATCTGAATGATAAATTCTACATATCAATACTTGTGGGAAGCATAAAGACCAAAACTTTCCTGAAAATTATAAACTTAAATACTTATTTAGAAAATAAGAAATTTTCCAAAACTAACAAGATAAAGAAATTAAGAAAAGAAAAGCAGAATAAACCCAAAAGAACATAGAATGAACAAGATAATAAAAAGAAATTAATGAAATACAAAAGCATATTAAGAAGATAGAAAGTTCATCCTTTGAAAAAAAATAGATGAATAGCTGACAGTTTGAGGAAAAGAAACAAAGATACAAATAAATAATATTAGAAATTAAAAAATGGATAAAACTGATGTGGATGAAATAAAAAATGTAACAAGAATACTATAAAAGTGTTTGCCAAATAATGTTTAAATTGGTTAAATTTAAAATCTTTTTTTTGAACTTGCCAAAATGCACACAAAAAGAAGTAGAAAGCCTGAATAGTCCTTTGATAACTTCGAGTTCTTTTGACTCAGAAACTAAAATTTTTCCCATTAAGAAAAGATTCCATAGGTAATTCCAAATTTGCAACAAAAAAAAATTTCAATATTTTATAAACTCCAGAGACTAAAAAATAAAGTATGACTTCCAAACTTATTCTATGACATTAGAACCTTGACATCAAAAGCAAACAAAAATAATAAGAAATAAGAAAATTGCAGAGATATTTCCTTCATGAAATCTAGTAGAAAAACTTCAAAAATGAATCTAACAAAATATTTTTTAAAAATTAACTGTCTTCATTGAGTTGAGTTTGAGCTAAGGATACAGAATATTTTAATGTCATGAAATATAAATATGTAATTCAGTGCAAAATCCTGTCACAGGAAGAAAACAATACATTTACCAAATCTGAAAAGGCATTAAATAAAATTTAACATCCATTTCTACCTAAAAGAAAGACAAAGAAAAGCAAAGAAAAAAAAGAAAAAAAAACTCACTAGGCTAAAATTAGAAAGGAATTTTTTTGATCCATAGAAACATATAAATATTATCTTAAATCTGCACTGCTCAATATGGTAGTCACTAGCCAAAAACTGAGGTGTGCTGTAAGCATAAAGTACAGACTTTATCTCAAAGTCTTATTTTGAAAAAGAATATAATATACCTATTAATGATGTTTATTTTGGTGACTTGTTAATCCAATGATATATCAGATGGATTGGGTTAAATTACACATTTTTTCTATTTTTAATGTGACTACTAGAAAATTTTAAGTTACATATGTTGCTCATATTATATTGCTACTGGACAGTGCTGTTCTAAAGAGTGCAGAGTTAGAATCATTCCCTTAAAAATCCAGAACATGACAAGGATTCCTATTATTACTGCTTCTTTTCAATAGTCTCAAGAAATTTAAGGGACAGTTTAAGTAAAGAAAAATAAATAAAAAGGAATAAATAAATAAAAGGAATGACAACTAGGAAAAAAGTAACATCCATCACAGATGATATGACTTTCTGCATGGAAAACCCCAAAGAATCTAGAGACAAATTACTAGATTTAATAACAAGATGGTAGTATATAAGATCAAGATATAAAAATCAATTGCATTCCTGTATGCCAGCAGCAAAAAACAAACTATAATCCAAAAAGGAACCATTTACCATAGCATAAATAAATGCATAATCCCAGAGTTATTCTAAATAAATGATATGCAAGATTTTATGGATTCATACTGCTTGTTTTATTATATTTCATAAGTAACAAGCATTATACAGATATGTGTACATGTATTGTTTAATATGTATGAAATACTATACATAATAAAGTTTATAAGAACAATTCATACCAAATAGAGGTTCTCTTCCAAATATAATCAGAAGAACTGAAAAAATATTTTTGACGAGGTAGCACACCAACCAACAGGCAGCTGTTCAGCTGTGAATAAATATTTATTGATAGTCTAATCCAGTGCTACTCAGTATATGGGCCAAATATCATCACATCTCCTGGGAGCTCATTAGAAATTCAAGTTTTCATGTCCTATGCCAGACCTACTGACTCAGAATATCTGGAACTGTGGCCTTGGAATCCGTACTTTAACAAGCTTTCCAGGTAATCCTTATGCACACTAAATTTGAGAACTCATTCTCTGAATATAGACAATATCTTTCATGTTAAGACAATATATTGAAAAATAAAATAGCTAAAGAGGTATGTTAAGAAGTAGTTGTTGGGGGGTGGAGCAAGATGGCGGAGGAGTAGGAGACCTGGATTTCATCTGGTCTCAGGAATTCAGCTGGATAGGGATCAAACCATTCTGAACACCTACGAACTCAAAAGGAGATCGAAGAAAAGGATAGCAACAACACTGAACAGAAAAACGACCACTTTCTGGAAGGTAGGACGTGCGGAGAAGTGAATCGGAGGCGATATTCCGGAGGATAGATGGCGGGGGCGGGGGCGTCCGTCGGCCGCTTCTGGCAAGTGATAGAGCCACGGAGCACAAAATCGGAACTTTTAGAAGTTGGCTCTGCTGAGGGACGTCGCTCCAGTGGCTAAGCGGGGGGTGGAACCCTCACGGGACAGTGTGGTCTCAGGACCCTCGGGGTCACAGAAAGACCAGGGGTGCCTGAGTGCAGCAGAGCTCCCAGGTATCAGAGCGGGGAAGCCGGCTGCAGAGACGGAGCTGAGGCGCAGTCTCTCAGCTCAGGATTGACATAAACTGTGATCGGTGACAGTTGGGCCACTGCTCCTCCAGCAGGGACCCAACAAGCGGCAAAGCTGGGGAGCCTCCTCCTCTGGGAGGAGCGGGGCAGGAGCGCACCACAGGGATCTGCTGGGTTTGGAGACTCCACACGGGCTCAGGTGCCAGAGATAGAAACGCTTGGTCACAGGTCGGGTGAGCATGGAGTGCGGCCAGAGACCGGGGAGATGTGAGTGATTGACTGCTTTTCTCTGGGGGCTCACTGAGGAGCAGAGCCCCGAGTTCTCGGCTTCTCCAGGTGGAGATTGGGAGGCCACAATTTCACTCTCGTCCTCCAAAGCTGTAGGGAAAGCTTTCAGGGAACAAAAGCTCCCAAGAGCAAACCGAGCAGATTACTTAGCCCAGACCGGGCAAGGGCGGGGCAATTCCGCCTCCAGCAAAGACATTTGGGAACCATGGCAACAGGCCCCTCCCCCAAAACATCACCAAGAACAGCCAGCCAAGACCAAGTATACCGATCAATGAGAACGGCAGAACTCCAGCGCGAGGGGAAAAATGCACATAGAATTCATGGCTTTTTTACCATGATTCATTAGTCTTTCAAAGGTAATTTTTTTAACTGCTTTTTTTATTCGAATTTTTCTTTTTCCCTTTTTCAACCAACATCTTATCAATCCCTTTTTTTATTTTTTAAAGTACTTTTTTTTTATTTTATTTATTTGACACAGAGAGATACAGCGAGAGAGGGACCAGAAGCAGGGGGAGTGGGAGAGGGAGAAGCAGGGTTCCCGCTGAGCAGGGAGCCCAATGTGGGGCTCGATCCCAGGATCCTGGGATCGTGACCTGAGCTGAAGACAGACACCCAACAACTGAGCCACTCAGGCGCCCCATTCCTTTTTTTAAAAAAACATTTTATTTTTCATTTTTAGAGTCATATTCTATCCCTTCATAGTACTTACCCTTATTTTTGGCATATATATATAAGTTGTTCTCTCTTTAAAATTTTGAGATAAAGTTTCTTCTAACATATCAAAATATGCCCTAAATCTCTAGTGTATGGCTTTGTTCTAGTCTCCTGCCTGATCACATTCTCTCCCCCTTTTTTTCTTTCTTACTTTCCTTTTTTTTAATCCTCTTCTTTCTTTATTCAAACATCTTCTTATCAATTCATTTTTTAAAATTTTTTATAATTTTCATCTTTACATTCATATTCCATCCCTTCATGGTATCAACCCTTATTTTGTACATATATAAGTCTTTCTTTCTTTAAAATTTTAGGAGGCACTTTCTTCTAACAGACCAAAATACACCCAAAATCTAGTGTGTGGCACTGATCTATGCACCAGCTTGATCATATTTGATCATATTCTGGTTTTTTTTGTTTTGTTCTGTTTTTGTTTGTTTTTATCTTTTTTTTTTTCTTTCTTTCTTTTTTCTTTTTCTCCCTTTCTTTTCGCCTGGTTTCAGGTCTTTTCTGATTTTTATACAGTATATTTGCCAGGGACGTTGTTAACCTGTTAGCATTTTGTTCTCTCATTCATCTATTCTCCTCTGGACAAAATGACAAGATGAAAAAAATCACCTCAACAAAAAGAACAAGAGGTAGTACCGTCTGCCAGGGACCTACTCAATATGGACATTAGTGCGATGTCAGACCAAGAGTTCAGAATCATGACTTTAAAGATACTAGCTGGGCTTGAAAAAAGCATGGAAGTTATTAGAGAAACACATTCTGGAGAAATAAAAGAACTAAAATCTAACCAAGTTGAAATCAAAAAGGCTATTAATGAGGTGCAATCAAAAATGGGGGCACTAGTGCTCGCTTCAGCAGCACATATACTAAAAAAATGGGGGCACTAACTGCTAGGATAAATGAGGAAGAAGAGAGAATCAGCGATATAGAAGACCAAATGATGGAAAATAAAGAAGCTGAGAAAAACAGAGACAAACAACTACTCGATCACGAGGGCAGAATTCGAGAGATAAGTGATACCATAAGATGAAACAACATTAGAATAATTGGGATCCCAGAAGAAGAAGAAAGAGAGAGGGGCAGAAGGTATATTGGAGCAAATTATAGCAGAGAACTTCCCTAATGTGAGGAAGGAAACAGGCATCAAAATCCAGGAGGCACAGAGAACCCCTCTCAAAATCAATAATAATAGGTCAACATCCCGACATCTAATAGTAAAACTTATGAGTCTCAGAGACAAAGAGAAAATCTTGAAAGCAGCTCGGGAGAAGAGATCTGTAACCTACAATGGTAGAAATATTAGATTGTCAACAGACCTATTCACAGAGACCTGGCAGGCCAGAAAGGACTGGCAAGATATCTTCAGAGCACTAAACGAGAAAAATATGCAGCCAAGAATACTATATCCAGCTAGGCTGTCATTGAAAATTAAAGGAGAGATAAAAAGCTTCCAGGACAAGCAAAAACTAAAGGAATTTGCAAACACGAAACCAGCCCTCCAAGAAATATTGAAAGGGGTCCTCTAAGCAAAGACAGAGCCTAAAAGCAGCATAGATCAGAAAGGAACACAGACAATATACAGTCACAGTCACCTTACAGGCAATACAATGGCACTAAATTCATACCTTTCAATAGTTACCCTGAATGTAAATGGGCTCAATGCCCCAATCAAAAGACACGGGCTATTAGATTGGATTAAAAAACAAGACCCATCGATATGCTGTCTGCAAGAGACTCATTTTAGACCCAAAGACACCCCCACATTGAAAGGGAGGGGGTGGAAAACAATTTACCATGCTAATGGACACCAAAAGAAAGCTGGGGTGGCAATCCTTATATCAGACAAATTAGATTTTAAAACAAAGACTGTAATAAGAGATGAAGAAAGACACTATATCCTACTTAAAGGGTCTATCCAACAAGAAGATCTAACAATTATAAATATCAATGCCCCTAACATGGGAGCAGCCAATTATATAAGGCAATTAATAACAAAAGCGAAGAAACACATTGACAACAATACAATAATTGTGGGGAACTTTAACACCCCCCTGACTGAAATGGACAGATCATCTAAGCAAAAGATCAACAAGGAAATAAAGACTTTAAGTGACACACTGGACCAAATGGACTTCACAGACTTATTCAGAACATTCCATCCCAAAGCAACGGAATACACATTCTTCTCTAGTGCCCATGGAACATTCTCCAGAATTGATCACATCCTAGGTCCCAAATCAGGTCTCAACCGGTACCAAAAGATTGGGATCATTCCCTGCATATTTTCAGACCACAATGCTTTGAAACTAGAACTCAATCACAAAAGGAAAGTCGGAAAGAACTCAAATACATGGAGGCTAAAGAGCATCCTACTAAAGAATGAATGGGTCACCCAGGAAATTAAAGAAGAATTAAAAAAAGTCATGGAAACCAATGAAAATGAAAACACAACTGTTCAAAATCTTTGGGATACAGCAAAGGCAGTCCTGAGAGGAAAGTATATAGCAATACAAGCCTTTTTCAAGAAACAAGAAAGGTCTCAAATACACAACCTAACCCTACACTTAAAGGAGCTGGAGAAAGAAGAGCAAATAAAGTCTAAACCCAGTAGGAGAAAAGAAATAATAAAGATCAGAGCAGAAATCAATGAACTAGAAACCAAAAGAACAGTAGAACAGATCAACGAAACTAGGAGCTGGTTCTTTGAAAGAATTAACAAGATTGATAAACCCCTGGCCAGTCTTATCAAAAAGAAAAGAGAAATGACCCAAATTAACAAAATCATGAATGAAAGAGGAGAGATCACAACCAACACCAAAGAAATACAAACAATTATAAGAACATACTATGAGCAACTCTATGCCAGCAATTTAGATAACCTGGAAGAAATGGGTGCATTCCTAGAGATGTATCAACTACCAAAGTTGAACCAGGAAGAAATAGAAAACCTGAACAGACCTATAACCATTAAGGAAATTGAAGCAGTCATCAAAAATCTCCCAAAAAACGAAAGCCCAGGGCCAGATGGCTTCCCAGGGGAATTCTATCAGACATTTAAAGAAGAATTAATACCTATTCTCCTGAAACTGTTCCAAAAAATAGAAATGGAAGGAAAACTTCCAAACTCGTTTTATTAGGCCACCATTACCTTGATCCCCAAACCAGACAAAGACCCCATCAAAAAGGAGAATTATAGACCAATATCGTTGATGAACATGGATGCAAACATTCTCACCAAAATACTAGCCAATAGGATCCAACAGTACATTAAAAGGATTATTCACCACGACCAAGTGGGATTTATCCCTGGGTTGCAAGGTTGGTTCAACATCCGCAAATCAATCAATGTGATACAATACATTAACAAAAGAAAGAACAAGAGTCATATGATCCTCTCAATAGATGCAGAAAAAGCATTTGACAAAGTCCAGCATCCTTTCTTGATCAAAACTCTTCAGAGTATAGGGATAGAGGGTACATACCTCAATATCATAAAAGCCATCTATGAAAAACCTACAGCGAATATCATTCTCAATGGGGAAAAGCTGAGAGCTTTTTCCCTAAGGTCAGGAATGCAGCAGGGATGTCCACTATCACCACTGCTATTCAACATAGTATTAGAAGTCCTAGCCACAGCAATCAGACAACAAAAAGAAATCAAAGGCATCCAAGTCGGCAAGGAGGAAGTCAAACTCTCACTCTTGGCAGATGATATGATACTTTATGTGGCAAACCCAAAACTCCACCCCAAAACTGCTAGAACTCATACAGGAATTCAGTAAAGTAGCAGGATATAAAATCAATGCACAGAAATCAGTGGCATTCCTATACACCAACAAGACAGAAGAGAGACAAATCAAGGAGTTGATCCCATTTACAATTGCACCCAAAACCATAGGATACCTAGGAATAAATTTAACCAAAAAGGCAAAGGATCTGTACTCAGAAAACTATAAAATACTCATGAAAGAAATTGAAGAAGACACAAAGAAATGGAAAAACGTTCCATGCTCATGGATTGGAAGAACAAACATTGTGAAGATGTCAATGCTACCTAGAGCAATCTACACATTCAAGGCAATCCCCATCAAAATACCATCCACTTTTTTCAAAGAAATGGAACAAAAAATCCTAAAAGCTGTATGGAACCAGAAGAGACCCCGAATAGCCAGAGGAATATTGAAAAAGAAAAGCAAAGCTGGCAGCATCACAACTCCAGACTTCTGGCTCTATTACAAAGCTGTCATCATCGAGACAGTGTGGGACTGGCACAAAAACAGACACATAGATCAATGGAACAGAATCGAGAGCCCAGAAATGGACCCTCAACTCTATGGTCAACTAATCTTCGACAAAGCAAGAAAGAATGTCCAATGGAAAAAAGACAGTCTCTTCAACAAATGGTGTTGGGAAAATTGGACAGCCACATGCAGAAGAATGAAACTGGACCATTTCCTTACACCACACACAAAAATAGACTCAAAATGGTTGAAAGACCTAAACGTGAGACTACTGATAACCATAATATACTGTGAATTGTGCAATACTGTTGAATCACAGATCTGTACCTCTGAAACAAATAATGTAACATATGTTAAGAAAAAAAAAAGAAGAAGAAGGTAGCAGGAAGGGAAGAATGGAGGGGGGAAATCGGAGGGGGAAGACGAACCATGAGAGATGATGGACTCTGAAAAACAAACTGAGGGTTCTAGAGGGGAGGGGTGGCGGGAGGATGGGTTAGCCTGGTGATGGGTATTAAAGAGGGCACGTTCAGCATGGAGCACTGGGTGTTATGCACAAACAATAAATCATGGAACACTACATCAAAAACTAATGATGTAATGTATGGTGATTAACATAACAATAAAAAATTTAAAGATTATAAAAAAAGTAAAGTAGTTGTTACTACAAAAATGACTGGCCACCAGATTACTTGGTGCCTGTGGTACATGCTATTTGTAAACTATGATTGAATTCACAGTCATATCTCCGAGAGGGGAGTCACTCAGTCCAGAACATACTGGCTATGCCCAAGAAGCCATGTAAGGATAAAAATATATATTTACCTGGGCACCTGGGGGGCTCAGTCGGTTAAGCATATGCCTTCAGCTCAGGTCATGATCTCACGGTCCTGGGATTGAGCCCCACAGCCGGCTAGTGCTCTCTCTTTCTCTATCTCTCTAAAATAATCAAATAAAATCATAAAATACATATATTTACCATTTAATGTTTTGATTTTTGAGTTTTGAATTCAAATATGTATCTTTTTAAAGTTTTTTTTAAAGATTTTATTTATTATTTATTTGAGAGAGAGACAGCGAGAGAGAGAAAGAGAGCATGAGCCGGGTAAGGGGCAGAGGGAGAAGCAGACTCCCAGCTGAGCAGGGAGCCCAAGGTGAGCCTCAATCCCGGGATTCCAGGATCATGACCTGAGCTGAAGGCAGACACTTAATTGACTGAGTCACCCAGGTGTGCCCATAATATGTATCTTAATAATGGATTAAGTATTTTTCCTAAGCCACTGTTAAGCATTTTTTTCAATACTATTTGATCAAGTTGGTGCCAAATCTACCTGTTAGTATAGAAAAGGCTATCTTTCTATATTTCTTTTAGACACTTGTATCTGGTATAAATAAACGTCCCGATTTCTCAATCACCAGCCAATGGGATGTTACCACTGAAAGGAACGGTAAAAAAGAATCAGCTATCTTTGATGCTGTATTGATTTGTTCTGGACACCATGTGTACCCCCACCTACCAAAAGAGTCCTTTCCAGGTAAGGCTGAAATTTCATCTACCTCTACACATCTGGCATGAATGAATATCTTGATAATATCTTTTTTAATATATATAAAAGTACAGATTGAATTAAAAGATGCTTCTATCATATGTAATATACCTGGAGTGTTAAAGTTCCATATTATTGTGACTACATTCACCCATAAGTCTTTTACAGCAGTTTTCAGTTTTTTAAATGGAAACCAAATGATTCTTATGTTTCCCACTTTTCACTCAGGACTAAAACTTTTTAAAGGCAAATGCTTTCACAGCCGAGAATATAAGGAACCAGGAATATTCAAGGGGAAGCGAGTCCTGGTGTTGGGCCTGGGGAATTCAGGCTGTGATATTGCCACAGAACTCAGCCACACAGCTGAACAGGTACCGTTTCTCAGATACTCAGAAACTATCTTTAAAGGAACAGAGACAGTTACCATTTGAAAGGTGTGCTAAGAAACTAGGGAAGGGGTAGTAGTGTGCAGGGTTCTTGACAGAAAGACTAAGTAGTGTTTCATACATCTCAGGTTCCCTCCATAACAGGGGAGGGTTGTTTTGTTTTTGTTTGTTTGTTTGTTTGGATTTATTTATTTATTTGAGAGAGTGTGTGCAAGCGGGGGGAGGGGCAAAGGGAAAGGTAGAGAATCTCAAGCAGACTCCCTGCTGAGCAGGGAGCCCCATGCAGGTCTGGATCCCACCACCCTGAGATCATGGCCTGAACCGAAACCAAGAGTCCAGCTGACTGAGCCACCCAGGCACCCCAACAGGTGAAGTTTTAAATAGTTTGGTATGACAAAAGCAGAATATCAGCAAGGAGTGATGTTATTCAATAATCTTCTTCAGGACATTTGGTGTCTAACATGTCTGATCAATTCCTCCAAAACTAGTATGGATTTAGGGTTAAGATTATGACTCTGACACTCTTAAGTCCATCAATCCCTCTGAGTGTCAGTTTTCTCATAAAGATAAATAAAACAGATAAAAATAGAACCTACTTTTTGAGCTTGGTAAGGAGTTAAATCATTTAAATACGATTTCATCAACATAGAGTTTATATTCATTCATTCATGCATACGGTCATCCCATAGTTATTTGTTGAGAGCCCACTATGTGCCAAGCACTGGCTTGGGTTCTGGAGAAAAAGTAGAGAGCAAAACAGACATGATGCCCACCCTGAACTCAGAGTCTAGTGTAACAAATGGGTATTAAACAAGTAAATGCACAAATAATGTAAAAATTGTGAAAAGTGCTAGTAAAAAAAAGAAAAAGCATGCTGTAAGAGTAGATAATAAGGGTAACCTGTCCTAGACAAAGAAGTGAGGAAGGCCCTTTCCAGCTGATGACATTTAAGCTGAGAGCTAAAAGTTGAGAAAAGGGTTCAGTGTCAGAAGAGGACTCCAGGAAGTAAGTCTTGAAGCAGGAAGAAGCTTAGAGTCTCAAGAAACTGAGAAAAGACCCCTTCACTGCAGTGCATTGGGTTTGGAAAAGAATGGTATGAGGAGAGGTTGGAGAGGAAACAGAGAAGAGATCAAATAGGGACCATAAGGGGATGAGAAGGAGTTTGAACAAATGCCACCTACTAGCTTTGGAAGATTCTTTAGGGACTGACTGCCCAGAAGCCCACAGACAGGAATTTTATCTCTAGAGGCTGTTCCTTACTAATGTCACACTGGGCATCCCCAACATAGGTCCATTTTAAATGATGGTTTTACAACCAGTGAAGGAAGGAGATCATGACAGGACAAATGGTATAAAAATATATTCCTGTTTACCTGTTCAAAGCACTATACTGAAAGTATAGAGACACAAAGAAGTCCAAGTAATTTAAAATCTACTTGGGAAAATAATACATTGATATAATATAAATTAAACATAACCTCAAGAATTAAGTAGAAAGTCTTAAGAGTACAAGAGCTGCCACTGGAAAAAAAGATGCACAGGTGATTCAGGAACTAAATGCTCTGATTATGGAACTGCAGGCCTCACAAAGAAGGTAGACCTGAACCAGTCCTTGAAGGATATTTATGAATCATATGGTTGAAGAGGTGTCAAAGGGTGTTGTTGGAAGGGAGAATAACATATGCGAAGGGATGGAGACAGGAGTGAGTACAGCATATTTCACTATTGTGGTTCATCTTGTTGGAATGGAGATAAATAACAATAAAAATTTGTGTAATGCATTATGGTACTCCAGTGCCTGCATATAAATGTGCTCCTTTGATTGTAGAAAGAAAGCAGACCAGGTTTTATTATGCCCATTTTACAGAAAAGATAACTGAGGACTAGAAATGTCAATTGTCTTCTTGAAAGTCATAGAGGAAATTAATTAAGTGTTAAAGGACTGAACACCAGATCTGATTCCAAGGAACAGAGTAGCTATAGGAATTGAGAGAGGAAAGAAAGATTGGAGTCAGGTTATGTCATATTCTTTAAGGAATTGAATGACAGGCTAAAGAATTTAAATTTCTTTATAAATAATGGTAAATCACTTCAGCATCTTGAGCTAAGGAAAGATATGATAAAGACATAGTTTTAAAATAAGATTTATCCATTAGTTGCATATATGATAAATTAGAGGAAAGAAAGACCAATTTCAGAAGCTCTCAACAGATTGATCCTCCAGTCTCTCCTTCTTTGCTTGGCTTCCCTTATAAAAAATACTTTGAAATGGCATTATATTTAAAAATTCTTTTTAAAAATGCCTGAAAACCTACACAGTTAGGGATTATCATGATAGAAGGGGAGTTAAGGAACACATTCTCCATGTCAGGCAATGGTGGTCCTATTTCATGGTAAGCACACTGCATGAACTCGCACACAGATTTGATGTGGCAGGTACTTATTATCTCCATTTTATGAATAAGGGAACTGAGTATTAGAGAAATTAAAGGAATTTTCTCCAAATCACATAATCAGTAAGTAAGCAGAGCCATGATTTGAGCCTATGGTTCTCTGATGCCAAATTTCTTGCCTTCTTTTGGGATGGGGAAAAGCAGTTAAGTCAAAATGCCTATTTTGGGGTCATAATTGCTTGATTGTAAATAATGATCATCAGATAAGTGCTAGAGAAAATGTGATGAGAATTCAGTTATTGGTGACCTCCCCCAGAGAAGATGGCAGGGTTGTTGGTCCTAAGATGTAGGCTGGAGTGTACGAAGTTTATTTGGGAGAGCTCTCTGGATGAATATCTCTGAGGAAAGGGAAGGAAGTTTCCCTCCACCCTATTCCAAAGCTATCCTTCTGAATTGTCCCAAGTTGGGGTGAGAGATTGGACCTTTATATCCCTGCATTAAACAGACACTGAAGGCAGGGAATCCAGAAAGAGAATAAGACTTTGGGTAAGACCCCCTCCCCGCTTTTCAACGAAAGCAACTTTCAAAGAGGACTGACAGCTGAGGGCTGCCTCTGGTAACACCACCAGTAGCTAGTGTAATAACTCCATTCCAAAAGTCAGATCGGAGGGACATACCACAGTACCCACTACAAATAGTCACTACTTTAATGATTAAATTGCTGTTTTTTTTAAGGTCATGATTAGTTCCAGAAGTGGCTCCTGGGTGATGAGCCGGGTCTGGGATGAAGGCTATCCATGGGACATGTTGTTTATCACTCGATTTGAAACCTTCCTCAAGAACAACTTGCCGACAGCCATCTCTGACTGGTGGTACATGAAGCAAATGAATGCAAGATTCAAGCATGAGAACTATGGCTTGATGCCTTTAAACAGGTAATGCAGAGTTAATTATGATATGCCTGTTAACTTTTAGTTCAGTGTCAACAACTCACAATGTGTGTTGTAACTCCCAAACCAATCAAAATAATATTAGTGAAATAACCACATCTCACATTTCAGAGGATGAAGAACCGCAAACATTCAGAGTGATTTCCTGTTTCACAATCCTCCTTGCCAGATTTGTACAGCTGGAAAGTTATATAATGAATCAGGAATTAGTCCCTCGAGCAAGGATAATAATAGTTAACATGTTTTAAGCACTTAATGTGACTCAGCAAGGCTCTGACATGCATCATCTCATTTTATCCTCATAACAACTATGAGGAGGTCTCTATTATAATCCCCATTTTTAAAGATGAGAAAACTGAGGTTCAATGTAGTGAATAACTTTACCAAAATCCCATAGCCAGAGGGAGAAGAAATATTCAAAATGAGCCCAAATCTGCTGACTCCAGAGCCCTTCACTCTTAACCACCTTGTTCTACTGCCTCTCACTTCATGGCAAAGTTCAGTTAAGCAAAGCAGGACTTTCCCTGTGCTACGCTCTCATCACCTGCCCTTAACTGAAATGTGGCCACAATACCTGCATCTTCAGTATCCTCCTCACTCTCTCCTATAATATCCCCCTAGACATATCCCTCAGACACATAAGAAATTACTTTGATGTGTGGTGAATAATCCAAATTATAAACTGTTTACATCAAAGTTAACTTACTCAACAAATATTTACTAAGCATTTATTATGTGTTAGGTCTTATTTGTTAAGCCCTGTGAATACAGCTATGAACAAAACACACAAAATGCCTGTCTTCATGAGCTTACTTTCTAGTAGGGGAAACAGACAGGAGACAAACAGCAGAAGATCATATGCTGATATGTACTATGGAGAAAAGAACAAAGCAGGTAGAGGTAATGGGGAGCGCTACTAGCATCCCCAGAGGAGGCCTTACTGAGAAGGAGACTTTTAAACAAATTCCTGAAGGAGCTGAGGAAATGAGCCAGGCAGATGTCTGGGAGAAAGTATCCCGGAAGAAATGGTTAGGACACTGACTCTTCAGGGCCTCTTCAGGGCCATGACTGGAATGTTCAATGGCCTGCTCTCCCTGCGGGAAAAGGGACAAAGGGACAAAAAGACATCAAAATAGCCTTGTAAGCCTTCATAAGGACTCTGGCTTCTACTTTGAATGCAATGGGAAGCCAGAGCAGGCATCTGAGCAAGCCAGGGACTAGATCCAGGGTAATCTGAAGAAATTAGTCGACGCTGTGGTCATCATTCAGTGTATAAGGATAGGTCAAGGAAGGAAGTGAAAAGACTAGGTAAGAGGCTCTTGTCAAAAACCCAGATGACAGAAGTTGGTGACTTGGACTATGATTGTTAGCAGCAAGTGTTCAGAAGTGGTCAGATTTGGGATATATTCTAAAGGTAAACCCCCAAATAGGATTTTCTGTTAGATTGGATAACAGATATGAGAACAAGAAAGGAGTCAGGGATGCCTTCCAGACTTTTGATCTGAGCAAAGATGCAAGGATGGAGTTGACAGTTACTGGGATGTGGAAGACCACAAGAGGAGTGAAGTTTAGTTTTAAATATATCAAAGTTGAAATGCCAATTAGTCATCATTATAGAAGAATGTTAAGCAGCCTAGGGATACACAAGACAGTAGGGAGATTGAAACCATAAATTAAAAATGTGGATTCAACAGAATATAGATAGTACTTTAAGAAATGAAACCAGATGACATCCCTTAAAGAATGAATGTAGATGCAGAAGACAAAAGGTCTGAGGGCTGACGTCCTGGGGCATGTCATTGTTCAGAGGTCAGGAAGAGGAGGAGAATTCAGCAGGAGACAAAGAAAGAATACAGCAGGAGACAAAGAAAGAATAGCAGGTGGGTAGGAAAGGAATCGAGAGAGAGAGAGAGAGAGAGAGAGAGAGAGAGAGAGAGAGAGAGAGAGAGAGAGAGAGGTGATGACCTGAAAGCAAAATGAAGACAGTGTTTCAAGAAGGAGGAAACCATCAACTGTGTTAAACACTGCTGGTAAGTTGAGTAAAATGAGAAGTGACAGTGGATCATTGGATCCACAGTTTGAGGATCCTGGTGGCCTTAACAAAAGCAGTTTCAAGGTGACAGTGGGTCATCAGCCTGATGGCAGTAGGTGTAAGATAAATGGCAGGTAATTCTCACAGTTGAATCCAGCCTTTTTCTAACCAGATTCCAACCCATCTCATTGTCTGACTCAGTTTTGTCCCCAGTAGACTCTCCCTGTGGCTTTCTCTCACAGCTCCCATAGTAATATAAGAGCAAAGCCTTTTCCTTCAGTGTTATTCACATTCACCCCAAAGTTCAGATTTATCTGCACTCACTAAAGATAGTGCTGAACAAAAAATAATCAAAAGCTCTCCTTTTCAGACTTCCACTGACCAAAGATTCAAACTAGCCCCCTCCTCCTTCTGGCCTGTATAAATTCCTGGAACTCCCTTCCTCACCTCACTTGTGCCTTTGTCTGCAAGGGGCTTAATACCCCAACCCTATCAGAGAGCTCAGCCTAGATCTTTGTATTATTTTGGTCTCCCAATGACCCGAGATGGACATAACAGTTATTGTCACTCCAGATGAGAAAGATGAAGCAAGAGAAATTAAGAAGCTTTAATTTGATCAAGGTTCACAGTTAATAAGAACTGAAGAAAAAAAATCCAAATACCCAGGTACTCTGATTTAAGATCTTTCCTGATACAGCTGTAACAGGGGTTAGGGCCTGGGTGCTGATTCTGGGATTTGGAGCTCTGTGGAAGAGAAGAGAACGATCACAGGAAATAGAGAAAGGATCAACAAAAGGCAACTTGTCTTACTTCACAATATTGCCTTACTTCAGTTTTGTTCTTCAACCATATTGGTGATACTCCATGGCACAAGGAAAAAAGCTTAGGTAGTTTTCTCCTTCCTTATGAATTTATTATTAATTAATTATTATGGAGCAATAAAACAAAGATAAAATATTACTGTTCTATTTGTTGTCTTTATTTTCCATACAGAACCCTGAGGAAAGAACCTGTGTTTAATGATGAGCTCCCAGCTTGCATTCTGTGCGGCATTGTGTCCGTTAAGCCTAATGTGAGAGAATTCACTGAGACTTCAGCCATTTTTGAGGATGGGACGGTGTTTGAGGGCATCGATTGTGTCATTTTTGCAACAGGCTATAGTTATGACTACCCCTTCATTGATGAGTCCATCATTAAGAACAAAAACAATGAGGTCACCTTGTTTAAAGGCATTTTCCCTCCTAAACTGGAGAAACCAACCATGGCAGTGATTGGTTTTGTCCAGTCCCTTGGGGCTACCATTCCCACAGTTGACCTGCAAGCCCGCTGGGCAGTACGAGTAATAAAAGGTGAGTAGACTAAGAAGGTCATTAATGGGGAAGAGGGATGCCAATAGAATGCCTTTGAGTCTTTGTGAAAACAGTAATCTTAATAACAAGGGGAGAATCCTAGGTCCCATCCAGTTTGGAATCTATAATTCTGTATTTTTGGTACTATCTTTTATAAGCATTTAAAAATATATCATGTTGGATTATCATATGCAATAGTACAAGATATTATTCAAGAAGTATTTTGTGATTTATAACTCCTTAGAGCTGTTAACTTTTATTAAACTTGAGAACACTGGAGCTTCTGGTCTTAAATGCATTACAATTTTATAAAACTGTGATTTCAAAACTCAATAGAATGACCTTGTTTGAAAGGTTAATAAGAGAAGATGTTTCCAAACCAATATCCAGCCAACTTCAAATATTCACAGTCATGGAAAAAATTATGATTGCTGGAAAGACAGTGTCTTTTCTGCTCTATATTTTCCCCTGTCATGTGCCAGATAAGAACAAGCAGTGGATCATTAGAAGCAGAAAGTACTAGGTGTAGTAGATGATCAGTCTCTAAGGTAGAGGAATACTAAGTTCTTGTATTAAAAAAATAACAACAACAATAAATTCGATTGGGGTCAGGCAAGGAGAAAGGGCAGCATCCTCCAACAGAAGTTACGAGGTTCAGATTCATATTAAGATTCGAATGCAGTTGTGTAAAGATTCAGATCATAAGACCAAAAGTCAATGGTTATAGAACAGAAAAGATGTCAAAGTTTAATATACAAAGTTTGTTTGGTCCTAGAGGTATAAAACTTCTGGAAAAGGTTGATTATCAGGTCTACTTCCTTTGAAGCCATATGTAACTGGTCCTACCTGATTTGCTGGGATTTAAATATTCTTTTATACAGGAGAATGGAAACTGCCACTATGTATACCGAGACACCTTTCATCACCAGGCTGTCATCAACAAGATAAAAGTCGCATATATCAGTGATCCCTTTATATCTCCTTCACTCTTTCCTCCAAGGCAGAGATGTGTTGCACCATGGAGCAACAGCCCAGAAGGTGGTGGCATGAAACCCCACTCAGAAAGAAGTGAGCTTAGGGTTCAGGCTCCAGGGGGCTGGCATTAGAGGGTCAGACACCTACTCTGTTAGGGTAAGTTGTAACCTGGGCTCTGAAGAAAGGAAACAGTGCAGAGACCCAATCAATAGAGAATTAATATACAAGGTAAAGACTCAGCCTTAGTGGAAATGAGTGATAAGGCAAATAACTCAATTTGGGGAATCCAAATACCAGGCCAGAGGGACCAGCTACAGGCAACCCAATGGTAGTAGCTGGTGGGCTAGTGAGCATAATCACTTTCTTCTTGATCTGTCTTTCTGCCCAGGGACAGGACAAGTTCCAAGGATTGGAACAAGGCCATGCCTACAAAGGCTGTTCGGGTGACCCTGCCTGCAAGAATTGCAGGAACAGGGAGTTAGGCAATCATTGTATGTCTTGAGTAATCAGATCTGGGATTTCTAGTCTTGTTCTAGGCGGTCCCAAATTTGCCAGAGAAACCACCCTAAATTTCAAGTATCTCTGGGCACAAAAGCATGTTTTGGCATGGGTTTCAGAGAAGTCTGTAGACCTATTCCAGAATGAGCCTGCAATCCTGAACAGGCCCAATCTGGATCTGGTCTCTTGGGGCTCCCCCAAATCCTCAGTGACCTGTGCACAGTTCATATCTTCAGTCTCATCCAGAAAGTGTTGGCTCTCCAGAGGAACAGTTGGGACTTGACTAGATTCTACATCTTATGTGTTAGAAATTTCTTTTTCTGACAAAGCAGGATAATTTCCTATGAAGTTTTTTTCCTTAAATCTAAAAAAGAAATGCGGATATACCTTTGGCTGTAAACTATTAGATAACATTTTAAAAATACAGCTGAGGGACTAGACTATAATCCTTAAAACTAATTTTAAACATCTGCTAACTGGTTTAAGAGCAAACATACAAAGATAAAGAGCTATTTGGTTCCTAGATTTTAATTATGTCGCATTTCATTTCTGAGAAAACTGGAAATGATTTGTATGTTTGCCTCAAAATGACCACCTGTTGATTTGCTCAAGATTTTATTTTGCTAGGCAATGACCCCCCAAAAATGGAAATACTAATGTGATACATAAATCATTATTAAGAAGGAAAAATTGCAGGCTGACCTTATGCCAGACTTATTTTACTATTATATCTTTCCCATTTTTTTTTTTTTTAGGAACTTGCACTTTGCCTTCTGTAACAGACATGATGGATGATATTGATAAAAAAAGGGGGAAAAAGCTCAAATGGTAAGAGCACCTATTGTAAAGAGAGTCTAGGGTTTCCATAGAAAAATCAGAATCTGTGAATACTTGTAACTATTTTAG
Organism: Zalophus californianus; assembly: GCF_009762305.2. NCBI lineage: Eukaryota > Metazoa > Chordata > Mammalia > Carnivora > Otariidae > Zalophus > Zalophus californianus. The sequence continues at coordinate 55,642,680 of NC_045604.1, read as the reverse complement.
TCTTAAATGGTCCAGAGTGAAGTCATTAGGGTGACAGCTATGAGCTAAGTTCATCCATTCAACAAGGATTTATGGAGGATTTACTTTGCACCTGACACAGGACTCAGTCCTGTTTCATCCCTCCATGGCTCTTGCAATATATGACAGAGAGAAGACCCAGAAAGGATTGGAAATCAGAGGAGTTTGGGAGTGCATGAATGTGGACTTCTATTTTCCAGCCTATGAATCCTCTAAGGTACAAATGATGCCTCCAAACAGATGGCTCTAAGAAACATGACTCAGTAGATGAGAATAGTCAGGAGATCAGAGCTCTAGTCCTACATCTGTCACTAATTAGCTCAGTGGCCATGAACAAACTTCATGAGTAAGAGACAATTTCCACATGTGAATGGGGATGGAAACGCCTTTCTCAGCTGCTGAGCAGTACTGGGGAATGTCCAGATGAGATCAGTATTCAGGTCTCTTGGAAAAAGCTACAAAGTGCAAAATAAATAAGCAAGGTCCCCTTACAACACAAAGGATTGACGTTGATTCCTTCTGATAAAAAAGCTATGGGGCATTTTCCCTGTTCTTGTTCCTATAAGACATGTACCAGAGCTTCGGTATCCACAGTGCTGTTTCCTCTTCCCACCTCTAGGTTTGGCACCAGCGAGACTGTACAGACGGATTATATTACTTATATGGATGAACTTGCCTCCTTCATTGGGGCAAAGCCCCACATCCCATGGCTGTTTCTCACAGATCCCAAATTGGCTGTGGAGGTTTTCTTTGGCCCTTGCAGCCCATACCAGTTTAGGCTGGTAGGCCCAGGGAAGTGGCCAGGAGCCAGAAATGCCATCCTGACCCAGTGGGACCGGACCCTGAAACCCATGAAGACAAGAGGTGTCGGGAAACCTCAGAAGCCTTGCTTGCTTTGCCGTTGGGTCAGGCTCTTCGTTCTCCCTGTTATGTTCATTGCTGTTTTCTTTGCATTGATCTAATTATCATTCCCCCCAGGCTTCTGAAAGTTACTGACAAGAAGGAACTTTTCTAGTTAGAAATTAAGAATTTCACACCTCCTACTTTCTTATTCAGCAGGCACTAGTCAGTAAAACTGTACTATTTCCAGGCTTTTAAATAAGCCTCTATAAGAGTCATGTGATAATCTAAAGGGAGCACTAATCATTTCTCTTTAGGTTTCCACTAACAACATTTCATCATCAGAATTATGCTCTTCACCTCTAACCTCAACCATCTCCCAAAACATTTTGACGTGATTCCTTTTCTCCTTCAATCAAGGTTTGAATTACATACTTCAATCTAAACAAAGAGCAAATTCAGCGGAATAGTTATGATATTCTCCAGCCACCCCTGCAAACCATTTGCAGGAGGATCAAGTAGAGAATTTGGCTATTAATTCTATTTTTGTTTATACCAAATTCCCCAGGCAATGCATCCTGATCCCTGGCCAAAAATTATAGCATGGAGACCTGGTCTATAATGAATTCTAACAAGAAGTAACTTAACATATCTATATTCTTAATGAGGACACAAATTTTCCAACATGTAGCAGCAAAATAATATCAACAACAATGAGTAGAACACTAAATATACCTTTCTGCTGAATGAAATGTCTTAAAAAAAATAAACATTTAACCAAAGCCATGACCAAAATCAAATGCTACCTTTATTACATGAACTTTTGGGGTAACAGCATAAATCTAAAGTTCTATTTTTAAAAGTATTATCACATTGTATAGTTAAAATTTTGATAGTTAACATTTTTAAAGCTTGACATTATAGAGCAGATCTGTCCATGTCATTAGTCACCAGAGGGCTCTATAGGTAGTTACATCACCTATTTCTTATTACACTTTCACTTCTGAAGCAGCAAGATACATATATGAGAAAGGGACAGAAGACCACATTTTTCTGTAATACTCTCTTCTTCTTCTTTTTTAATTCTCTTTATTTTTTTGTCTTTGGAGCTAAGATCTATCAAGGATGTTGTTCTACACAATTTTAAATATTTCCCTTTCCCTAATTGTTTAAGGTAGCAAAGTAACATTCTGCTTTTTAGGTCTTCTCACAAGATGTGAAATATTCCCAAGTGTTCCCAAGTGAAACAGAACTTTTCTTGAAACTCCGTGTCCTCTATGGAATCAAATAATGAAAAATTAATGACAGCCCATAGAGTTTATTTTGTTTGATGTTATCAATGCTAGTCCATAAAATAAATTGCATATAAAATTGATGTAATCCAGGGGCACCTGGGTGGCTCAGTCATTAAGCAACTGCCTTAGGCTCAGGTCATGATCCCAGGGTCCTGGGATCGAGCCCCGCATCAGGCTCCCTACTCAGTGGAAGGCCTGCTTCTCCCTCTCCCACTCCCCCTGCTTGTATTCCCTCTCTTGCTGTCTCTCTCTCTGTCAAATAAATAAATAAAATCTTTAAAAAAATTGATATAATTGTTTTTCCTCATATGATTATTTAAGTTTTTGTAAACATTAATTGACTCATAAAGGATATAATATTCTTCCTAAACTAATGTAGCAAACACATTCTCTTAATTGTCCTATTAACATCAATCTATTTCCATGCTAAATTGAACTATTGCCAATGTTTTAATTACTTCTACACACAACAGTAATTACTTTCAATCATTCATTTTTGCATATTTTACTGATAAAATTAAATATATGTTTATACCTTAACGGACATACAATTTGAATATATGAAGAACAAAAGATCTTTTCACTCCCAATTTCATCTCAAAATTCTTACCAGGACTTAAAAGTACATAGTCAGATATTATGAATACAACCAAATAAAAATTGTCTTTGCAGCAGACACAGCTTTGCTGATTAGATCCAAAGCTGAACTGCATGATCACAGGGTTGTCGACTACACCCAGTTTCCAGGATGGGAAGCAAGAATTTGAAGCAGGCTTTTGGCTCTTCAGCCCTTCTGGAGGTTTCAAGCTTCTGACACCAAGCAGTCATTCTCAGCCAAATACTAAACCAAACTTCAATGTATATATCTACCTATCTTCTTCTCATTCCTCTGTTCCTTTCTCCTTCCACTTTATCTTCCTCTTCTTTCTTATTATTATTCTTACTTCTTTCTCCCTTTTTCTTTCTCTAACTTCTTTGTCTTCCTTCTTTCCCTTTGTTCTTTCTTTTACCTTCTCCTTTAGTAGGAATGATCGGAGGTAGGAATATTCACTTTGAAGGAGTCTTGGATCTTCTGGGATAGTGTCCCAGATGCTACCCCAAATGGGCTTTCAAGAAGTGAGTATATTGGGATGCCTGGGTGGCTCAGTCGGTTAAATGTCTGCCTTTGGCTCAGGTCATGATCCCAGGGTCCTGGGATCAAGTCCCACATGGGGCTCCTTGCTCAGCAGGGAGCCTGCTTCTCCTTCTGCCTGCCATTCCCCCTACTTGTGCACTCTCTCTCTCTGACAAATAAATAAATAAAATCTTTTAAAAAAAAGTGAGCATATTCCCCTACATGCAATTACCCAGCCAAACTCAACGTTACATGAGATCCAACCTCACTGTTCATTCCAGTCACTGCTCAACTGTTAATTCTATATAAAAATACAATCCTTTGTCACTCTTTACCTCCTGTCCTGCGTTTTTCCCATGGCATCTGACATAGTCGCCATGTGTTTGTGAGTGATCTCTCCCCTCACTAGAAGTAAGCTCTGTGAGAGCAGAAACATTTTGTCCACAGCTGTTCCCACAGTGCTTGGAACAGGACCTGGCACCTCGTATGCAGCCAATAAATATTAGCTATTCTTGTTGAAAACAGGCATTATTCAGCCTCAGTCAAATGTTCCAGACACAAAGCATTAAGTGTAAGGTGATAAGAAACTGTTTTGCTATGGGTGGCTCTTTTAAAATGTAGGTTTTATTATTATTCGGGTATGGTGAGGCCAACAGACCAGATGATTGCCATTGAAAAGATGGGTTTTTAATACTCACAGATCCCAAGAGTAGGAGGCATGCCCACACCACAGTCACCAGGGTCAGACAGGAGGCAGAAAGAAGAGAAAACCTGGGCAAGAGACTTTATTGGTTTTTGGGGGGAATTTGGGTTTTTTTCTATGAGAAGGAACAGGGAGACTGCGTAAGCAGGTTTAGGACTGGCTGGTTTGAACAATTTCAGCAGGCTCTGGGGTGTAGGGGTTGTCCTTATTTGTCTGATACCTGGAGTGTGAAAGCCAGCAGAGGAGGGACTGGGGGTGTGAGCTCTGGATGGGTTGCTGTGCTTATGAAAGCCTCACTCCTTGAGCTAGGTAAGTTTTTTGCTATCTGTACGGATTAGCTAGCCCTGGGAAGGGCAGTCCTGCTGCATCCAGCAAGGCTTCAAGATGTCAAAGCATCAAAAATACTGACTAAAAAGACATGATTAATACAAGGTCAAATCTGCCCTGGGTTGGTGCTGGAAGGAAAAGCAGGAGTCAGACCCTAGAGAAGGGAGGGATTTCTAAAGCCAAATGACAGGGATTGAAGTGAGGTAGCAAAGCCAACTCACTAGAGCCTACATTGGTGGCAGAGGCCACCAGAGGCTTGGAGCAGTTATATGACATGAGTTTGGGAACCTTCAATGGTTGTGTTGAGGGCCACTGACAACAAAGGTTTCTACTCCAAATGAGACATCTAAATATACAGCTTCTCAAGCCGGACACCCAGGCATAATCCTTGATTTCTTTCTTTGCCTCACATAGTAGTTTGCTAGCACTGCCATAACAGAATACAACAACCTGAGCGGCTTAACAGAAATGTATTTTCTCACAATTCTGGAGGCCACAAGCCCAATATGTAGGTGTCAGCAGGGCTGTTTTCTTCTTGTCGATGATGACTTTTTCCTCCCTGTGTCTTCACATGGTCCTTCCTCTGTGTGTGGCTGTGTTCAAATTCCCTCTCTTTATAAGGACACCAGTCTTAATTAGGCCCACCCTAAGACTTCATTTTAACTTAATCACCTCTTTAAAGACCCGATTTCCAAATACAGTCACATTCTGAGGTACTAAGGGTTAGAACTTCAACATAGGAATTTGGGGAGGACACAGTTCAGCCCCTGACACCTCACCACCTGCCTATCCACAGCGTCAGCGAATATTTTCACTTCCCTCTACCTCCACAACCTCTACCCTGGTCCAGGCACCATTAAGTCTCCCCTGTGGTTCTAAGAGCTTCCTAAGTTGTGTCTCTGCTTCCGTTCCTGCGGAATGGAACTGTGCAGCAGCAGAAGTGATCTTTCTCAAGCATGAATGGGATCTTGTCACTGCCATGCTTCAACCTTTACAATGGTTAACCATTGCAATAAATATGAAACCCAAGTGCCATCATGACCTACAAGATCCCATTCTACCTTCAACCCCATTTGATACCTTTCTCCTCCTTTTCCATATTCCCAGGACATTGGCCTTCCTTCCCACTACATTCATTCCCAATTGACAGCATTTGTTCTCTCTCTCTGCCTGAAATGCTTTATCCCAAGATCTCTGCATAGCTAACACTTTCTTATATTCAGATTTCAATTTACATAGGACAATCCCAAAAATGAGATGCCTTCCCTGGCCACCCAGTTTACATCAGCACAACCTTCTTTCAAATCATCCTATTTTGCGTCCTTCTTGGCACTTTCATTTCTGAAATCATCTTACTCATTTTTTTTACTTGTTTACTTTTCTCTTTCTATTTTTTTAGATTTATATTCAATTAATTAACATATAGTGTATTATTAGTTTCAGAGGTAGAGTTCAGTAATTCATCAGTTGTAAATAACACCCAGTGCTCATTACATCCCATGCCCTCCTCAAGGCCCATCACCCAGTTACCCCATCCCCCACCCCCCACCCCTCCAGCAACCCTCAGTTTGTTTCCTATAGTTAAGACTCTTTTATGGTTTGTCTCCCTCTCTGATTTCGTCTTGTTTTATTTTCCCTCCCTTCCCCTATGATCCTCTGTTTTGTTTCTTAAATTCCCCATATGAGTGAGATCATATGATAACTGTCTTTCTCTGATTGACTTATTTTGCTTAGCATAATAATCTATCATCCCCTTTCTCACTTGCAACTAGGATCTAAACATAAATATTGCTTGTTTTATTCTTCACAATATCTTCAATGCTTTCAAAATGCCTTGCATGTAGTAGACACTTAGTGAATATTTATTAAAATAATCAATAAATCTGCATGTATATTGACTACACACATTTAATACACATTCTTAATACATAATAACTTAAATAAAACTAATATGTTCCTTCTAAAGTCATTTTTACTCAGTAAAATAAATAATATTGTTCATTACTTACCTTCCAAATGTCATATATTCATTATATAAAATGATACATCCATTGGCATTTGGGTAATACAATATAAATTCACTTTTATTGCTCCTAAGTATTATGGTTGCCTTTCATCAAGGAGACTAGTATCAAAATCAACCTATCATAACAAATTATGTCAATAATATTAAATCAATAAATCTTACATGTTTTCTTAAGTACCTTCTTCTAATATCCAATCTACTGTTCTTGAAAAGAGGTTTAAAATATGTAAAGTGATAGACCAGGTTAAAGTCAAATTTGCACTCTATTTGATTTTTCATATTTATAAAAGTAATTGGGAATACTTAAAAGACACAAGAAGTTATATTCTTAAAAACAATCCCTTTTTATCAGAGAAAGACATGTATCATATGACCTCACTGATATGAGGAATTCTTAATCTCAGGAAACAAACTGAGGGTTGCTGGCGTGGTGGGGGGTGGGAGGGATGGGGTGGCTGGGTGATAGACATTGGGGAGGGTATGTGCTATGATAGTGCTGTGAATTGTGTAAGACTGTTGAATCACAGACCTGTACCTCTGAAACAAATAATACATTATATGTTAAAAAAAAAAAAGAAAATAGCAGGAGGGGAAGAATGAAGGTGGGGGAAATCGGAGGGGAGACAAACCATGAGAGACTATGGACTCTGAAAAACAAACTGAGGGTTCTAGAGGGGAGGGGGGTGAGGGGATGGGTTAGCCTGGTGATGGGTATTAAAGAGGGCATGTACTGAATGGAGCACTGGGTGTTATATGCAAACAATGAATCATGGAACACTACATCAAAAACTAATGAGGCAATGTATGGTGATTAACATAACATAATAATAAAAAAAAGAAAAAGATAGCAGGAAGGGAAAAATGAAGGGGGGGAAATCAGAGGGGAGACAAACCATGAGACTATGGACTCTTAGAAACAAACTGAGGGTTCTAGAGGAGAGGGGGTTGGGGGGATGGGTTAGCCTGGTGATGGGTATTAAAGAGGACAGGTACTGAATGGAGCACTGGGTGTTATACGTAAACAATGAATCATGGAACACTACATCAAAAACTAATGATGTAAAGTATGGTGATTAACATAACATAATAAAAAAAATCCCTTTTTTTTACAATTATTCCAACTGAAGACTTTCCTCATTTTGAAACTATTTGAGGGCTAGAAGTCAACTAATGAAAAGAAACCCATGTTACTATGTCTTGTGGCAAATCAGCTTACTGCGTGAAGTCCAGAACTACATGGTTAACCTGGTTCACTATTCTCACCATCTCTAGCAGATAACATTACCATTCTCCAAGTTACTTTATATTGACCTTGTCCTTTTTTCAAAAAGAGCATGTAACCTGGCCTGGACATGCTCCTTGTTCATATCACTGATGAGGAAATACATACGCAAAGAAATAGTGATATATCCATGGATCTTCCTTCCCCGGCAGGCTGCAAGCTAATCCTTATGAAAAAGCATAGGAGGGAAGCACCTATAATCTAGAAAACCATCTATCTGTTGACAGTTTCTTCAGGTTAAGATAACACTGTCTAAGGGTCCCTAGGTGGCTCAGTTGGTTAAGCGTCTGCCTTTAGCTCAAGTCATGATCTCAGGGTCCTGAGATGGAGCCCTGCATTAGGCTCCCTGCTCAGCAGGGAGTCTGCTCCTCCCTCTGCCCCTCCCCCACTTGTGCTCTCTCTTTCTCTCTCTCTCTCTCTCTCTCTCTCTCAAATAAATTTTAAAAATCTTTAAAAAAAAGTAACACTCTTTAATAAAGGAAATTCTGACTACAATTTCTAATCCTTAGATGGCGCCTACACTGCTCAAACCTTCTCCTAGAGACTTTTGTTTCTACTGTATTCACAACTTCTCACAGACTCAGTTATCAGTTTAAATATGGTTGAAGCCCTGAAGATAAAGAGCTTGCTAAGTTGGAAACATAAACCGGTCAGGATAATTGCCCATTTCTGATTGCCAAAAGGATTAAGCTGTAATGCTATAACCTATGTGCAAACCTATAGCTTCCTGCATGTTGTGTAACTGGGTGGGTGTCTGACAAATAGAGATTTCAATTCTGGTTGAGTCCATGACACAGGTATGTAGAAAGCCCACAGCACTCCCTGACATTGGAACAAACTATGGTGGTAATGAGGTTTTACTTTGAAGTTACTGGCTTGCCCTTTGGCTTTTGTGCTGCTTAGAATATTTTCTGTGTCAGGGCGCCTGGGTGGCTCAGTTGTTAAGCGTCTGCCTTCAGCTCAGGTCATGATCCCAGGGTCCTGGGATCGAGCCCCGCATTGGGCTCTCTGCTCGACGGGAAGCCTACTTCTCCCTCTCTCACTCCCCCTGCTGTGTTCCCCTTTCGCTGTGTGTCTCTCTGTCAAATAAATAAAATCTTTAAAAAAAAAAAAGAATATTTTCTGTGTCGCTCAAATACCCACTGCTTTCATATTTCTTCTGCTTTCACATTAATCCCAATAAATATCTGTAATTTACTTTTAATAAGGATTGCTGAAAATGTAACCTCTCCTAAAGGGAGTATATTTCAATATCTCTTTTAGGTTATTGGTACTCTACCTCTTGATACACAGGAAGGTAGGACATCAGTTATAGGCTGGTGTGAAGGTAACAAAGCCCCAAATCATGCAGGCTACAGGCTTATGTAACTAACCCGCCTATTCCAGTATTAACACCACAGAAAGGCGGCCAGTGGTAAAAATTCCAGTTTCCAACTTAGATCAACTCATAGTTGATATCCAAGAGGAGGACAAGTTGATTTTTTGGTCTTAGCAATAATGATGACAAGATAATGAGTTTCTAGGTGGTAGCAATAGTCAAATTCTTGCAGAGTTCTGGAAGAACACTGTAATTCTAGATGGCACACGCATTTAAATAAGAGTCTCACCAGAAGCAAATAGCATGTAGGAAAGATTCAGCATCTAATTAAAGAGGAGAGAATATTGCTAAGAACCAGACAATATCAGAGTCCTGATCAAGTGACCTAGGGATCAGAACGGAAGTTCAGTTCTGATTTAAAACACAAAGAGGGTAAAAGCCCAGTCATAGAGAACGAGTGTGTTAGTCCAGGGTTCTTCGAGAAGGATATGCCAAGACAGGAGTAACGGAGCCAGGATTTTGTTAGGAGAAAGCTGTGAGAGGTAACAGGGTGGGAGCAGGGAGACAGGAACAGCTGTCAGATAGGGAGGTAGGTCTGAACAAAGCAAAGAGGTTAGGAGGGCTGGGTGAAGAGTCCTAGACCACTGAGCAGTCTAAGAAAGGTGTGTCAAGGCCAGGCCTTAGGAGAATTGCAGATCCAAAGTTGGGCATCAGACGAGTCCTGTGTCTATAAGGAACAGACCTGCTCAGTGTCCCTGCCACCCTCAATCATCAGCTGGGAGCAGCTCAAATGAGCAAGGATGGCCTCAGTTTAAAGGCAGTGTGCAGTGACCAGCTTGGGTCCTTGGTCAGTTATGCTTCCTGTAGTTGGAAATCTGTGCATTCTCGTGGCTGCCAGAGGGCCAGTGCAGTAGGATTTCTTAAAAGGCTTGGTGAGGGAACAAGTGAAAAGCTTCTACTGGATACTAATATTACTAAAGCAAGACTCATCCCAGACCCTGCAGCCGGCCAGTGTGAACTTTCCACCCAGGGGCATGGATTGGCTCAAGGATTGGCTCAAAGACTGGCAGCAAAATCAACAGATTGAAAATTCTCTGTGTATAGGTGAACAGGTGCCTCTTTGTGAAGACATAACTGGAAATTATTAATCCTCCTTTTCCAAATGTATATAAATTCAGGAGAGGCTCTAAACTATCAACTTAAGACCCAGAGCTTTCAAATAAGGACATAATAACTTCTTGAAAATTTTCCAACAAGATAATGGCAAACTCCTATCTAAATGTCCATGTGTCACTTGCATCCTCAGAAAACACTATTCCCATCCAGTGTTTGATGTTATTCCCCTGACCTCTTCTCAAGTCTTCATCCTGCAGAACAATAAACAGATGGTACTGGAGGCAACATCATCTGCTTCTTTCTCAGACTGCTGCTCTGCTGCAAATAGCATTTTAATGATAATGCTTCCAGCCCCCAAACCATTACCATGTTTTCCAGTCCAAAAGGCTCAGTAAAAATGATACTACTTAGGATACAATTCATATTTTTTGTTAACAGTTATTAAATGTTTATTACATGCTAGAGTTTATCCAAGGCCTTGGGATCTACCAGTGAATCAGAAATTGTCCCTACTATTAAAAAGGTTACATTCTACTGGGGAAAAACAATCAATAAACAAATATACAAATTAATTTTTTAAATATCATAGAATAATAGAAAATAAAGAATATAATAAAATATTTTATCTTATTAGATTTCATGTTATTACACTTCTAGTAGTTATCATTATGTATTATATTTAATATTCTTTTAAAGAATAAAGGAAACACTGGAAAGAAAGAATAAAGGGCCAAAAAGTGATCTGGTCCAGTCCTCTAGCTTTAGACCAAAGTGACCCAGGAAATATGCAATGTGGATGGTAACCAACCCCAACAACCCCGCTAGAGTAATGCATGTATTTGTCTCAATCTCTCCCCTCCACTGCCATTCTCCTCTGCACAGACATGTCCATGAAAGATGACCTATGAATGCTGGAACAGTAGTGACTCCTTTGTCCCCACATCTCCTGTGACTCCTCAGTAGCTCATTATCAATTTATTCACACTGAATCCCCAGTGCCCACAACTGGACCTAGCACATAGTAGGCATATATATTTTAATGAATGACTAAATGACTTAGTGAATGAATTTAACTGAATTGAATTGCAGTCTGGGCTTGGCTGACACCAGGGGTTTTCATATATGGGAATGGCTTGCTTAAGCAGTAACTCATCTTTGTGAAGTGACTGACCTAATCTCAAACTCAGGAAACTTCTCAGGATCTAACTCACTGCCTTCCCCACTGCTCCCTCAACCATGTCAGAAGGAATACGTATGCCAAAATCCCATGGATTTAAGTGGATCCATAACCTGAAACTAGTTTCACATAACACAACAAATGTAGAGAATGTGTTTTGCAACCAATTCTAATGACAAAAAAAAATATTTATTTGGCATGGACTTGCTTGAAAAGATAAACACAGCGTATTATATTCAAAACAAAGGAAGAATGGCCCCAAGCATTCCTTGGGACAGACAGGAAGTCTGTTCCAAATCCTGTGGTACAGATAGTACCCTGGAAGATAAAGTTAATCACTATTCTGTGTCACTAATAAGGAAACACCTAGAAAGGGGTCATCAGGTTATATCCACATTTACTTATGGAGCTCCTGTTGAATACCCAGCTCTCCACTAGGTGCTGAAGAAGATAAAATTAAAAGTATACATGATGGGGGGGTGGAACAAGATGGTGGAGGAGAAGGAGACCTAGATTTCGTCTGGTCCCAGGAATTCAGCTACATAGGGATCAAACCATTCTGAACACCTATGAACTCAGCAGGAGATCGAAGAAAAGAATAGCAGCAACTCTGAACAGAAAAGCGATCACTTTCTGGAAGGTAGGATGGGCAGAGAAGTGAATCCGAGGTGATATTCGGGAGGATAGACGGCAGGAGAGGGAGCCTCCGTCGGCCACTTCTGGCAAGTGATAGAGCCACGGAGCACAAAATCGGGACTTTTAGAAGTCAGCTCCACTAAGGGACATCGCTCCAGTGGCTAAGCGGGGGTGGAACCCTCGCGGGACAGTGTGGTCTCAGGACCCTCAGGGTCACAGAAAGACCAGGGGGTGCCTGAGTGCGGCAGAGCTCCCAGGTATCGGAGGGGGGAAGCTGGCTGCAGAGACGGAGCCGAGGAGTGGGATCTCAGCTCAGGGTTGCCATAAACCATGATCGGCGACACAGTCAGGCCCCTGCTCCTCCAGGAGAGACCCAACAAGCAGCAGATCCGGGGACACTCCCCTTCCTCCCCCAGGAGGAGCGGCATGGGAGTGCACCACAGGGATCTGCTGGGTTTGGAGACTCCACACCGAGTTGGGTGCCAGAGATAGAAATGCTCGGTCACAGGCTGGGTGAGCACAGAGTGTGGCCGGAGACTGGGGTGATGGGAGTGACTGACTGCTTTTCTCTGGGGGGCGCACTGAGGAGTGGGGACCCGAGTTCTCGGCTCCTCTGGGGTGGAGATTGGGAGGCCGCCATTTTCACTCTCGTCCTCCAAAGCTGTACAGAAAGCTTTCAGGGAACAAAAGTTCCCAAGAGCAAACCCGAGCAGATTACTTAGCCCGGACCGACAAGCGCGGGGCAATTCCGCCTCCAGCAAAGACATCTGGGAACCACAGAAACAGGCCCCTCCCCCAGAAGATCAGCAAGAACAACCAGCCAAGACCAAGTTTACCGATCAATGAGAACAACAGAACTCCAGCGCTAGAGGAATACTGCACATAGAATTCATGGTTTTTTTAACATGATTCTTTAGTTTTTCAAAGTTAATTTTTTTAATTGTCTCTTTTTTTTGAATTTCTCTTCTTCCCTTTTTCAACCAACATCTTATCAATCCATTTTTTTAAAAAACATTTTTATTTTTCATTTTTAGAGTCATATTCTATCCCTTCAGAGTAGTTACCTTTATTTTTAACATGTGTATATATGTGGTTCTCTCTTTAAAATTTTGAGATAAAATTTCTTCTAACAGATCAAAATTTACCCTAAACTTCTAATATATGGCTTTGTTCTAGTCTCTGGCCTGATCACATTCTCTCCCCCTTTTTTTTTTCTTTCTTTCTTTTTTTTTTTAAATCCTCTTCTTTCTTTTTTCAAACAAAGCAACTTCTTATCTTATCAATTCCTTTTCAAAAATTTTTATAATTTTCATCTTTCCAGTCATATTCCATCCCTTCATCGTATCAACCCTTATTTTGTACATATATAAGTCTTTCTTTCTTTAGAATTTTGGGAGGCACTTTCTTCTAACAGACCAAAATACACCCAAAATCTAGTGTGTGGCACTGATCTATGAACAACTCTGATCATATTTCATCATAGTCTGTTTTTTTGTTTTGTTTTGTTCTGTTTTTCTTTGTTTTTATCTTTTTCTTTTTCTTTTTTTTTTCTCTTTCTTTCTTCTTTCTCTCCCTTTCTTTTCACCTGGTTTCAGGGCTTTTCTGATTTGTTTAGAGTATATTTTCTGGGGACGTTGTTACCCTTTTAGCATTTTGGTCTCTCATCCATCTATTCTCCTCTGGACAAAATGACAAGACAGAAAAAATCACCTCAACAAAAAGAAAAAGAGGTAGTACCGTCTGCCAGGGACATACTCAATACGGACATTAGTACGATGTTGGACCTAGAGTTCAGAATCATGATTTTAAGGACACTAGCTGGGCTTGAAAAAAGCATGGAAGTTATTAGACAAACACTTTCTGGAGAAATAAAAGAACTAAATGTAACTAAGTCGAAATCAAAAAGGCTAATAATGAGGTGCAATCAAAAATGGGGGTGCTAACTGCTAGGATAAATGAGGAAGAAGAGAGAATCAGTGAATTAGAAGACCAAATGAATTAGAAGACCAAATAAAGAAGCTGAGAAAAAGAGAGATAAACAACTACTGGATCATGATGGCAGAATTCGAGAGATAAGTGATACCATAAGACGAAACAACATTAGAATAATTGGGATCCCAGAAGAAGAAGAAAGAGAGAGAGGGGCAGAAGGTATATTGGAGCAAATTATAGAAGAGAAGTTCCCTAAGGTGGGGAAGGAAACAAGCATCAAAATCCAGGAGGCACAGAGAACCCCTCTCAAAATCAATAAAAATAGGTCAACACCCCGACATCTAATAGTAAAACTTACGAGTCTCAGAGACAAAGAGAAAATCCTGAAAGGAGCTCAGGAGAAGAGATATGTAACCTATAATGGTAGAAACATTAGATTGGCAACAGACCTATCCACAGAGACCTGGCAGGCCAGAAAGGACTGGCATGATATATTCAGAGCACTGAACGAGAAAAATATGCAGCCAAGAATACTATATCCAGCTAGGCTGTCATTGAAAATAGAAGGAGAGATAAAAAGCTTCCAGGACAAAAAAAAACTAAAGGAATTTGCAAACACGAAACCAGCCCTACAAGAAATTTTGAAAGGGGTCCTCTAAGCAAAGAGAGAGCCTAAAAGCAGCATAGACCAGAAAGGAACACAGACAATATATAGCAACAGTCACCTTACAGGCAATACAGTGGCACTAAATTCATTTCTTTCAATAGTTACCCTGAATGTAAATGGGCTAAATGCCCCAATCAAAAGACACGGGCTATCAGATTGATTAGAAAACAAGACCCATCGATATGCTGTCTGCAAGAGACTCATTTTAAACCCAAAGACACCACCACATTGAAAGGGAGGGGGTCGAAAACAATTTACCATGCTAATGGACACCAAAAGAAAGCTGGGGTGGCAATCCTTATATCAGACAAATTAGATTTTAGAACAAAGACTGTAATGAGAGAGGAAAGACACTATATCCTACTTAAAGGGTCTATCCAACAAGAAGATCTAACAATTGTAAATACCGATGCCCCTAACATGGGAGCAGCCAATTATATAAGGCAATTAATAACAAAAGCAAAGAAACACATCAACAGCAATACAATAATAGTGGGGGACTTTAACACCCCCCTGACTAAAATGGACAGATCATCTAAGCAAAAGATCAACAAGGAAATAAAGACTTTAAAGGACACACTGGACCAAATGGACTTCACATATTCAGAATATTCTATCCCAAAGCAACAGAATACACATTCTTCTCTAGTGCCCATGGAACATTCTCCAGAATAGATTGCATCCTTGGTCCCAAATCAGGTCTCAACCGGTACCAAAAGATTGGGATTATTCCCTGCATATTTTCAGACCATATGCTTTGAAACTAGAACTCAATCACAAAAGGAAAGTCAGAAAGAACTCAACTACATGGAGGCTAAAGAGCATCCTACTAAAGAATGAATGGGTCAACCAGGAAATTAAAGAATTAAAAAAGATCATGGAAA
Organism: Zalophus californianus; assembly: GCF_009762305.2. Lineage (NCBI taxonomy): Eukaryota > Metazoa > Chordata > Mammalia > Carnivora > Otariidae > Zalophus > Zalophus californianus. The sequence goes on along the minus strand of NC_045604.1, from coordinate 55,627,345 downwards.
CCAATGAAAATGAAAACACAACTGTTCAAAATCTTTGCGATGCAGCAAAGGCAGTCCTGAGAGGAAAATATAGAGCAATACAAGCCTTCCTCAAGAAACAAGAAAGGTCTCAAATACACAACCTAACCCTACACCTAGAGGAGCTAGAGAAAAAAACAGCAACTAAAGCCTAAACCCAGCAGGAGAAGAGAAATCATAAAGATCAGAGCAGAAATCAATGAACTAGAAACCAAAAGAACAGTAGAACAGATCAACGAAACTAGGAGCTGGTTCTTTGAAAGAATTAACAAGATTGATGAACCCCTGGCCAGACTTATCGAAAAGAAAAGAGAAATGACCCAAATCAACAAAATCATGAATGAAAGAGGAGAGATCACAACCAACACCAAAGAAATACAAACAATTATAAAAACATATTATGAGCAACTCTATGCCAGCAAATTAGATACCTGGAAGAAAGGGATGCATTCCTAGAGATGTATCAACTACCAAAATTGAACCAGGAAGAAATAGAAAACCTGAACAGACCTATAGCCACTAAGGAAATGGAAGCGGTCATCAAAAATCTCCCAAGAAACAAAAGCCCAGGGCCAGATGGCTTCCCAGGGGAATTCTATCAGACATTTAAAGAAGAATTAATACCTATTCTCCTGAAACTGTTCCAAAAAATAGAAATGGAAGGAAAACTTCCAAACTCGTTTTATTAGGCCACCATTACCTTGATCCCCAAACCAGACAAAGACCCCATCAAAAAGGAGAATTATAGACCAATATCGTTGATGAACATGGATGCAAAAATTCTCACCAAAATACTAGCCAATAGGATCCAACAGTACATTAAAAGGATTATTCACCATGACCAAGTGGGATTTATCCCTGGGCTGCAAGGATGGTTCAACATCCACAAATCAATCGAAGTGATCAACACATTAACAAAAGAAAGAACAAGAGTCATATGATCCTCTCAATAGATGCAGAAAAAGCATTTGACAAAGTCCAGCATCCTTTCTTGATCAAAACTCTTCAGAGTATAGGGATAGAGGGTACATACCTCAATATCATAAAAGCCATCTATGAAAAACCTACAGCGAATATCATTCTCAATGGGGAAAAGCTGAGCGTTTTCCCCCTAAGGTGAGGAACGCGGCGGGGATGTCCACTATCACCACTGCTATTCAACATAGTATTAGAAGTCCTAGCCACAGCAATCAGACAACAAAAAGAAATCAAAGGCATCCAAATCGGCAAAGAGGAAGTCAAACTTTCACTCTTGGCAGATGATATGATACTTTATGTGGAAAACCCAAAAGACTCCACCCCCAAACTGCTAGAACTCATACAGGAATTCAGTAAAGTAGCAGGATATAAAATCAATGCACAGAAATCAGTGGCATTCCTATACACCAACAACAAGACAGAAGAGAGACAAATTAAGGAGTCAATCCCATTTACAATTGCACCCAAAACCAGAAGATACCTAGGAATAAATCTCACCAAAGAGGCGAAGGATCTGTACTTAGAAAACTATAAAATACTCATGAAAGAAATTGAGGAAGACACAAAGAAATGGAAAAACGTTCCATGCTCATGGATTAGGAGAACCAACATTGTGAAGATGTCAATGCTACCTAGAGCAATCTACACATTCAATGCAATCCCCATCAAAATACCACCCACTTTTTTCAAAGAAATGGAACAAATAATCTTAAAATTTGTATGGAACCAGAAAAGACCCCGAATAGCCAGAGGAATGTTGAAAAAGAAAAGCAAAGCTGGCGGCATCACAACTCCAGACTTCTGGCTCTATTACAAAGCTGTCATCATCAAGGCAGTATGGTACTGGCACAGAAACGGACACATAGAGCAATGGAACAGAATCGAGAGCCCAGAAATGGACCCTCAACTCTATGGTCAACTCATCTTTGACAAAGCAGGAAAGAATATCCAATGGAAAAAAGACAGTCTCTTCAACAAATGGTGCTGGGAAAATTGGACAGCCACATGCAGAAGAATGAAACGGGACCATTTCCTTACACCACACACAAAAATAGACTCCAAATGGTTGAAAGACCTCAATGTGAGACAGGAGTCCATCGAAATCCTAAAGGAGAACACAGGCAGCAACCTCTTCGACCTCAGCCGCAGCAACTTCTTCCTAGAAACATCGCCAAAGACAAGGGAAGCAAGGTCAAAAATGAACTATTGGGACTTCGTCGAGATAAAAAGCTTTTGCACAGCAAAAGAAACAGTCCACAAAACCAAAAGACAACCGACAGAATGGGAGAAGATCTTTGCAAATGACATATCAGATAAAGGGCTAGTTTCCAAAATCTATAAAGAACTTATCAAACTCAACACCCAAAGAACAAATAATCTGATCAAGAAATGGGCAGAAGACATGAACAGACATTTTTCCAAAGAAGACATCCAAATGGCCAACAGACACATGAAAAAGTGCTCAACATCGCTCACCATCAGGGAAATCCAAATCAAAACCTCAGTGAGATACCACCTCACACCCCTCAGAAAGGCTAAAATTAACAAGTCAGGAAAGGACAGACGTTGGCGGGGATGTGGAGAAAGGGGAACCCTCCTACACTGTTGGTGGGAATGCAAGCTGGTGCAGCCACTCTGGAAAACAGTATGGAGGTTCCTCAAAACGTTGAAAATAGAGCTACCATATGATGCAGCAATTGCACTACTGGGTATTTACCCCAAAGATACAAATGTAGGGATCCGAAGGGGTACGTGCACCCCGATGTTTATAGCAGCAATGTCCACGATAGCCAAACTGTGGAAAGAGCCAAGATATCCATCGACAGATGAATGGATAAAGAAGATGTGGTATATATATACAATGGAATATTATGTGGCCATCAAGAGGAATGAGATCTTGCCATTTGCAATAATGTGGATGGAACTGGAGGGTGTTATGCTGAGTGAAATAAGTCAATCAGAGAAAGACAGGTATCATATGACCTCACTGATACAAGGAATTCGTAATCTCAGGAAACAAAGTGAGGGTTGCTGGAGTGGTGGGGGTGTGGGAGGGATGGGGTGGCTGGGTGATAGACACTGGGGAGGGTATGTGCTATGGTGAGCGCTGTGAATTGTGCAAGACTGTTGAATCACAGATCTGTACCTCTGAAACAAATAATGCAATATATGTTAAGAAAAAAAAGATAGCAGGAGGGGAAGAATGAAGGGGGGTAAATCGGAGGGGGAGACAAGCCATGAGAGACGATGGACTATGAAAAACAAACTGAGGGTTCTAGAGGGGAGGGGTTGGGGGGATGGGTTAGCCTGGTGATGGGTATTAAAGAGGGCACCTTCTGCATGGAGCACTGGGTGTTATGCACAAACAATGAATCATGGAACACTACATCAAAAACTAATGATGTCATGTATGGTGATTAACATCACAATAAAAAATTTAAAGAAAAAAATAAAATAAAAAAGTATACATGATAGGAAATATGAAATCTCTTTACAGAGGTCATTAATATTCATGAGACAATTAGCAGACAATCCCTGGAAGTCTGCAATGTTGAATAGTGTGGGACAAAGTGTTTGATCTCTGGGAGCTCAGCAGCAAAAAGTGCAGGTGCTCAGAAGACTTCTTGGGGACACTGAAGTTTGTTCATGGTCTTGGCCCACGGATAAGACTTGTACGGATAAAATGAAAGTGCAAGGGCCCCCACCCCAGCGTCAGAAAGACGAGAAGGAATGTGGTATATGTGATGGGCATTCAGGTGTTAGACATCCTGATAGGCAGGGTACGTGCAGAGAAATAATGAGAACAGTGTGAATGCCAGTGGGGTGAGGCTGTCAACCCCTAAAGAGGGGCTCGACATAATGGGTGGATTAGGAAGATTAACTTCCCCGATACTAGTTGAAGTCCCAACTTTAGAAGAACTTAGAATGATCCCTGAGAAAGAGAAAGAAACTTACTGCTACAAGTGAAAGATCTCTATGACAAGAATTAAGTTGAGCTTAAGTTCACTGGATGAGCAGAGTGGTGTCAAGAAGAGGAAGTAGTCACTGGACAAAGGAAAAGTGATCCTGCCGTTTGGGCCCTTTTCCCTTGGCCCAGGGCATCCTCCTGGCCAACATGAGGGGTCACTGCAAGGTGGTGTACCAACATATCTGGTTATGGAAGGAAACTTCAGGAAAGGGAAGGCTAAATCTTTTCCCCTGTGTCCCTCCTTCTATCCCTGAGATAAGAGAGAACCAGTGAGGCATGGGTCCAGACAAGGAGGTGCAGGAGTATGTCTGTGGTAAGAACTGGCCTGGAGATGTGATAGAATGAAGCCAGGGATCCGGAAATCATAAGAAATCAAGACCTCTGCATACAGTTGTAGATCCCCGAAAACTCCCTTAAATCTAGCAAAATACAATAATGAGAATTACAAGATATAACATGATCTGGAAAATCTCCCCAGATTCTCATGCATTCTGCAATAATCAGCTTGTCTGGTGAGCACCACACTTCCCACACTTTACCACAAAGCCCAGAGTAAATTCTCTCATCCCCTCCAAAATCCTAGTCTGTTGCCCAGGGAAGCCAAATAACAGGCACCGTGTGTAAACCACTCCCGCTCAGTTTGGTATTCAAACTACACACTACTCATGGAATTTGAAAACTGGAAAGTCTATAAAAAATCCATGAGCCTGACGAGGTAGTTGCTGCTGTCCCATCATCTTGTAACGTACTTAGTCACTTTGAAGGGAGGGACAGATTTTTCAACCTTCTTAAATTCCTTGCAGCCCCTTCAAGGGATGGAACTCTGTATTTCCAAAACACACTATAATCCCCAAGTAGCTAATCAGTCATTTAATAAAAACATACTTACTAAACACCTGCTATATGCTTAGCAGTGCCCTAGGTAGAGAGATAGGAAGATGAGTAAGGCATGGTTTTTGAAGTAAAGAAGCTCACTACTTAATGGTTGAAACAGTGCACAGTTAAACAATAGCTTAGAAAAAAAACATACAAATGACCAACAGTTACTGGAAAGATGCTCAACATCACCAATCATCAAGGAAATGCAAATCAAAACCACAGTAAGACTTACCTCACACCTGTCAGAATGGTTTATGAAAAAGACAAATAAGAATTGGCAAGGATGTAGAGAAAAGGGAGCCCCTGGGCATTGTTGGTGGGCATTTAAGTTGGTGTGGCCACTCTGGAAAACACTATGGAGATTCCTCAAAAAATTAAAAATAGAACTACCATATGATCTAGCAATTGCACTTCTGGGTATTTACCCAAGGAAAATAAAAACAGTAATTCGAAAAGATATGCACCCCCATGTTCATTGCAGCATTATTTATAATAGCCAAGATATGGAAACAACCTAGGCCCACTGATGAATGAATGGATAAAGAAAATGTGGTATAGATATACAATGGAATATTATTCAGTCATAAAAAAGAATGAAATTTTGCCTTTTGTGACAACATGAATCAAACATGAGTGCATTATGCTGAGTGAAATAAGTCATATAGAGAAAGACCAATACCATGATCTCATTTATATGTGGAACCTCAAAGAACAAAAACAAAAACAAAAAAACCCAAGTTCATAGACACAGAGAATAGATTGGCGGTTGCCGGAGGTGAGGAATAAGGAGCAGGGAAAACAGGTGAAGGGGTCAAAAGGTACAAATTTCCAGTTATAAAATAAATAAGCTATAAGTATGTAATACACAGCATGGTGACTTTGGCTAACAATACTGTATCATAAAAGTTCTCATTATAAGAAAAAATTTTGAAACTATGTGTGGTGACAAATGTTAACTAGACTTATTGTGGTGATCATTTTGCAATATATAAAAATATTAAATAATATCATATACCTGAAACCAATATAATGTTATATTTCAATTAGGCATCAATTTAAAAAAAACAATAAAGTATACTTCTTATAGTAAAAATAACAACAATAGTTTTAGAATACTGTGAAACTGACTAGAAAAGGATTGGGAGGTCAGAAAAGAGAGAGTCTGGTGGAAACTAGAATTTTGGGAAAAGCTACTCACAGTGCATCACCACCCACATGCGTGCAAAACCCTAAACACACTGGGCAACAAGCCCAGTTGGAAACATTTGCTCTGAGTCAGAGCCTTGGGGAAACAAGGTATGTTTGCATCATTTAAGAAAATGGTTCTCCTTGGTGGACTTGTCTTCTTATAAAGTAGAACCGTTCAATAAGTAAAATTAAGTCTTACAGAAGACTATTTTGCACTTATACTATAAGAAGTTTCCAGGAAACAGACTCTAATCTAAGACCGTAGTTACCAGAAAGAGAGCCAGCAGTGTTTGTAGAGGTTGAATGGGCCTCTGGGATGAAATCTGAACTAGGGTAAGAGTATCTCTTATAATAAGTAAGGTGACCATATCATTTTTCAATTAAACCAGACTACTTTTGCAAGTGAGAGAGGGCACTATTAATAAAGATGCCAGCACAGCAGTTCCAAGATGTGTGGAATAAACCAGGATGCATGGCCACCCTGCTTATGAAAAACTACCCTCTCTACCAACCTGACCTTTCTCTAATGGTCAAAGTTCCACTGTTAGAAATACATTCCTTTAGTTTAAGACATTGCTGTCTCTTAAAAGCCAAATTCCCCTTTCATGAGTTGCTATATCAACCCTTTCTTAGTCATTCACCACTTAGTGTGACTGTTATTCAGATCCCTTGCAAAGAGACATCATTACCTGGAGAGAAGGCTTTGAAAGGTTCAGGTGGGAGATACACCTCCCTCTGACTCAAGCATTCCTGTGCACTCTCCCAGGTGCATGCCCACCCTCCCTGTGCACTCTGACAGGTGTGTGCGTTGCTCTTGTCATCCCCAGGGCTGACAGGCTTTTCCTCTCTCTCTCACTACATTTTTTGTCCTCATGGTTCAAGACCAAATCAAACACTGATGCAACTGCAAATCTTTCTCCAGTCCCTTCCTGCAGGGTAAACTCCTTACCCTTCTGAGTTTGAAAGACCCTTTTATAAGCCTCTGTTATTGTGCTGATCATCATCAAAAATGTATCAGCAGCAGCAGTGTGTGTGGCATACTCCCATCTTTATGTTCTACCGCAGTGCCAGGCACCTAATAAATACTCTGTGCACATTCATTCCTTTCCCCCTACCTTTGTTCCCCTTGAGAGGAGCTGGCAAAGGGTCACAGTCCCATCGCGTGTTAGCTGTGTGACCCTGTGCAGCTTAACCTCTCTAAGTCTCAATTTTTCCTCTATAAAATGGAGACAGTAATACACCTGACTCCCCAGGTCCTTACAAAAATAAATGAAATAATGTGTAATAGCATGGAGGACATTAGGAGAAGGAAGGGAAAAATGAAGGGGGGGCAATCAGAGAGGGAGACAAACCATGAGAGACTATGGACTCTCAAAAACAAACTGAGGGTTTTAGAGGGGAGGGGGGTGGGGGGACGGGTTAGCCCAGTGATGGGTATTAAGGAGGGCACGTTCTGCGTGGGACACTGGGTGTTATGCACAAACAATGAATCATGGAACACTACATCAAAAACTAATGATGTAATGTATGGTGACTAACATAACAATAAAATAAAATAAAATTTAAAAAAATAAAATGCTTAGCTCACTGCCTGGTATGCAGTGAGTGAACAGTCAACACAAACGATAGTGGTTATTATTAGTGGTAAATGCCAATACTACCCCATCATTTCCTGAGCACCAGGCATGGTGGGAAGCATTTTACGTGCTGTATCCTGGAGTCTGCACTAGAACAATGCATTCTTAGGGGCTGGTACTCTCTCCTCTTTTTGTTGTTGTTGCATCCCAATGCCTCAAACAGTGCCTGGCACATTGTAAGTGCTCCATTAATATTTGTTGGACAACCCTCTGAAGTATTATCTTCTCCATGCTTTCCAAAGTAGATATTCTCATTACACTCATTTTATAAGATATTGGAAAAGACACACTGTAAAGTCAAACTTTTGTTGGTTTGATTAATTTGAACAGCTCAATTTCTTCATTAGTAAATTGCAAATCACAGTAATAATTATCTGACAAGGGTGTTAGGAGATAACAAATGGAAAGGAAACACTTTCTAAATAGTTAATATTCTACAAATGTTCCTTAATCTCAATCTGATCTTCATCCAGTTCTTATAAAGTCTAGTGTGAACTTCAGGGTGCTGTCAGCCTCAGTGGTTTAAGCTACAAAAAAAAAAGCATGGTATTTTGAGGACATGGAGAGCTGGGGCAAACCAGGAGATAGACTCCCCGCTCATGGGGAGGTGAAGGAGCCCTGGTAATACCTTCTCCCTGGTCTGACACATTTCTGCCTCCTGGTCCTTCATCGTGCTCAGGGTCAGAGCTGAAGAGGCAGCTCCAGGGCACTTCAAAAAATGTTCTCTCATTGTTTCTCAGTTGTGCTCACTTTAATCTATCACATAACTCTGAGGACATTATCACTCATCTGTTTAAGTACCTGGAATACCACCACTTATGTCCCTAAAGATGCTGTCAAGCTGCGGGAACTTAGAGGAAAAGACCCCCAAGCTCATGACTTTACTGATTACTTTTGGGTAATAGACATTTCCACAGTCTTGTTAAGTCACAACCACACTCTTAATTCAGAAAATGGAAGATCCGGTCTCTCAGGCAATAATCAAAAACTTGGATTTCATTTAAAGTTCTAATCTTTTCTTTAGTACCTCCACCTGGGCCTGCTGCTGGGGGAAACTAAGGTCCTGGAAGGGGGCATAAAGCTTTTCTCTACCACTTAATGCTTCCACTCTTCCTCCCCATGATGCTGATGGGGAGGTTTCTGAAGCTTCCAGAAAGGCCAGGAAGGGAGTAGAAAGAGGAAAGGGAAAGAGAGGTTTAAAAAAGGCCAAGTAGGGGATGGGGTGGAGGGCTGGTGGAGATCTAGTTTCATTGGTATTATCATATTGCAGCTTCCAGGTCTCTGGGCAGGTAGATGTTTAAAACTAGGTCTTACTTATATGGATGTCTTGGCTTATACTTCAGGCACCCCAAACAATGGTGACCTCTCCCCAGTAATTCTCTTGACCCGGAAGAATGAACCCTATCCTGGCAAACACTTCTGTAGCCCTATTAGACAGGACCTAATATGGCCCCATATTTACTCTCTCTTAGTGAATCACATCTGGCCCTCAGGAAACCCTTATACATGCTTTGTCTCAATAAACTCTGGGAATGCTGGCCAAACACAATATAAACACAACTCCCTGTCACAGTTAGCCAGCCCAAATCCCATCCTCTAGATTTCCCAGGCAAGATCAGGTAGACAAAAATTCCATGGAGCTCCCAAACTGCTCTCCAGGTGGTAGGATTGAGCCCCTTGCCTCATGTTTGCCTCAAGAAGCAGGTCTTTTGATTCCATTTCTATGATGGGAAAACAACACACAGCACACCAACAACTCTTTCCAAAGAGATCTACTCCAAAGATTCTCTCTCATGCTCCATGTTTTGGACTCTTATATTCTCAGTTCTAGTAGCTGAAACTTCCTTAGTTTCAGCTTCTAGAGCCCCAACAAGGGGCTCTCAGGAGCAAATTAAATCAAGTTTTTGACAGTTGGATAGGTCGAACAAGAAAGATCCTCTTAAGCAAATTAAATGCATTTGTGTCATCTTTGGCTTATATTTTCTATTTTTGAGAAGGTTTACTGAGGCTTAGTCAATAAAGTAAGAGATTTGTGGAATGTTGAAAGGACTTTAGTAAATATCTAGTTCAACTTGTTCATTTTACAGAGGAGAGATCTGAAGGCCAATAAGAACTATCACAAAATATACAACCAAGGGGTGCCTGGGTGGCTCAGTTGGTTAAGTGTCTGCCTTTGGCTTGGGTCAAACTCTAGTCTTCTCTAATAGTAATACAGTAAATCCTCAGTGATTTATTCTTTTGGTTGTATATTTTGTTTTTGTTTTTAAATCAGTTTTTAACTTTTTATTACTTTTTTGTTTTTTTAAAAATATTTATTTATTTATTTGACACACACAGAGAGAGAGAGAGAGAGCACAAACAGGGAGAGCAGCAGGCAGAGGGAGAGGGAGAAGCAGGCTCCCCGCTGAGCAGAGAGCCCTACATGGGGCTTGATCTCAGGACCAATGCAGCCAGATCACAAATTTTATTTAAGGAAGCAATAGATGACAGATCAGTAAAATGCAAAGTCAAGACTCTGAGTTATCCAAAAGACGGATATTTCTTTCCCATCAGGTGACTGGTTATAAGCAGAATTATACTCCATGGCCCCATGGGCTTTTAAACACATAAAAATACTCTAAAGTTTAGTCCCCTCCATACACTGCACCCCTTTCTTCTTTTCGAAGAAAAGGTGCTTGGTACATACAATCCATTCTCAGAAAGGGATTTTTGAAAAATGTGTTACATAAGCTTTTATCTTGCAAGTCCTGTTAGGCAGAAGGTATTCCGAAAGAAAGAAATGTGGTAATTCTAAACTTTTCACCATGTGCTTTTTCTGCAAAATGGAAACCAAATGAGGTTTAAACACTAGCAGGCTGAAAGTGAATATGTTTTAAGTTTCTTATACTCCAATATTAAGACCTCGTGTCCTCAAAAGACTTTCATGCTGCTGCTATACAAAAGGGGAAAACAATGGAACCAGAACTATCTGGACTTTTGGTGGATCAAATGAATGAAGTCCCCATTCATTTATTCACTCAACAAATACACTGGGAGTACACTATGTATAGGATACGATGTTAGGTTATGGCTCAGATAAGATGTACGGCAGGCAGCCAGCATTTTTAAATCAGAGAAAACAAGTCTCAGATTAACTATAATATACGTGAATATGTGATTAGGGCAGTAAAAATGATCAGAGGTTGGTAGAGGTGGGGTCAGGACGACTTCTGGTTGATAAGAGAGAGGCAAGGAAAGGCATGATGGAGGGGGCGACTTTTGAGTTGGCCCTTGAGAGTATATTTGGACAAGTAGAAATGGGATTGACAAGCAGAGATGGAATCTGAAAGAAGATCAAGGCAGACTGCTGACATGCATGCACAACATTCTCGAATTAGCCTCTGACCTCGCCCTCCAGTTGCTGACGTTCTAGTGGGGAAGATGAGACATGGACACAGTTATAACCCAAGACAGGCCGTGATACTGTGACCAGAGCTGCTTGGATCTCTGGGTCTAGGGCAAGCTCTCTCAGCCAGCGTCAGAGTCTGCGCTTACCTTCCCCCTTACCCATTCAAAACACACCACATGCTGAAATTGAAAATATGAGCTCTCTGAAGCAATTGTCTGTTGTTACATAATACATCTGTTTTCCTTTGTGTGTAGAACAGCCCTTTAGGGAAAATTCCAAGGAGGGTACATATTCTTCCTCTTCCTGTTATGATTGGCTGGGGTCAAGAGGCAAAAGAGCAGAGATTCATTCATGATGGAAATAATCCAAGGTCTTATCCTCTGTTTCCCCGAGCAGTCTTAGATTTTTTTAACCAGTCCCCTGCCTGAAGCTCAAGCCTCCCTCCCTTCAATGCACAGCTGAGAAACCTCCCTCCCACTTCTCCTTCTCACAACCACCAACGAAAGTTATGGCTGTGGGTGAATGGGAAAGACTGAAGCTTGAAAATCGGCCAGGCATGAGCCATCACCCTTTTTCTGACCTTAGCAGAAATTTCAAAGTGAGACTTAAAGAAAGTTAAAATCTCTGAGCCTGGTTATTATGAGAAACATAGCAACCATGACTAGAGGAAGTTTTATTTTCAAACTGAGGCCTCAGGAAGCCCCACCCCACACACAAGCCTGTCAGTCCTTTAGGAGACTTAGCAGTTATTGCAGAGATGACTTGGCTCCATAAATAACAATAATACTTCATATTTGTTTAGAATTCTTAATCTCAACTCATTACTGTTAAATACAAAGCATATATATGTAGTGAGAAAAATAATCAACAAAATTATGAATTGGGATTATATTTAATATAATTTCCTTTATTTATTATTATTTTATTTATTATATTTAATATAATTTTGCATATATTTACATAATAGTCATACTATGGAAGTGGCTAATATTTCCAAGGGAGAGTATCTGTACATTGCAAAGGGGAAATAAAGATTGATAACCTTAAGATATTCCCATATTTATGGAATTGATAGAAAATGAGGTCAAGAGAGAAAGAAGCCGGGAATGTCAGTTGAGGGTGGTAGTAAGCAAATGAGATGGCATCGTTCACAAGAATATTCAGTGTAATTTACCCCGAATCTATTAACTAGATGTCAAAAAAGTAAATATGCCCCACTGGGTAATTTCTCTTGAGAGATTTGAAGAATCACTATGACTCCTTATTTTGTTTTCCCATATATTTCTCAATGATCAGGGAACTCATGACAATTATTTCCTCTACAGAAACACTGTGAAAATTAAAACCCATAGAATTGTAAATAGAAGGAATTTCTTTCTGGTTTTCTTTAAGACCCTGGTTTCTAATATAAAGAAATGTCCCAACTTCTTAGTCACCGGACAGTGGGAAGTTGTTTCAGAAAAGGATGGGAAACAGGAATCTGCTATTTTTGATGCTGTAATGATTTGTTCAGGATATCATGTATACCCCAATCTACCAAGTGATTCCTTTCCTGGTAAGTTTGGAAAATATACAATAGTCTGGGGACATACACAAATATCAAGGGTTGACCTAGATCTTTCCATAGATTGTATGTAATAATTATTCTTAAGTTTCCAAAGATTTCAAAACAAAATTTTGAAGTCTGATGATATGTGAAATATAGAAATAATTGGCCTCCTGAACTCTTATGCTAAAAGAATCAAGGACCTGCAAGTCAGAGATCAGATGAAGACCTGTAAAGGAAGTGTTTGTGTAGAGGAAGGGTTTTTAAAAAGTCATCTGTAGGCACATTTTGCAAATTCACTTTAGAAATTTCAGTGTGGGGTGGGGGGATGGGTTAGCCTGGTGATGGGTATTGAGGAGGGCACATACTGCATGGAGCACTGGGTGTTATGCACAAACAATGAATCATGGAACACTACATCAAAAACTAATGATGTAATATATGGTGATTAACATAACAATAAAAATTTAAAAAAATAAACAGTAACACAAGAAAAAAAAGAAAAGAAATTTCAGTGTGTGTGTGTGTGTATAGTTGCATACTCCATTACTAAACAAAATGCCAAACATCAAATAAATACAATACACAAGCAACCATCCTTTCTCCTTCCTTCCTTCTTTCTTTGCAACAGGAACACATGTCCACTATAAAATACTAGACTTCCAATCTGCAAGCATGCTGTTCATAGGCCAAGATCATTAAGAGTAAGATTCAGGAAGAATAGAGGATTGAAAGCATGAAGGTTTTAAGAGGCAGTGTATTTAGGGGTTCTGAATGTAGCCTTAGAACACTCGGGCTCAACCTCTTATGCCGCTAGTTCCTTACCATGTGACCATAGACGAGTCACTTAATTTCTCTGTCTTGATTTCCTTGTCTTTTAAAATAGGGATACTAGTATCTGCCATTCAGAGATGTTATCAAGATTAAACGTTAAACTGTAAATCCTTTAGCAGAGGGCCTAGCCCACATTAAGTACTCAATAAATATTAGCTATGATGACTATCAAAATATAAGTTCCCATACTGTAGGTTTTTTAAGGCACTGTAAGTACTTAGTTGGGGGTTTATTGTCGAAAACCACTAAAAGGATTAACGCATTTCAACTAGGAAACTTTTTTAAAAAATTAAGACTGATAATAGGAATTTTTTTAAAAAATGGAAACAGTGAGTCTCCATCATTTCTTCTGAAAATCAACTCAAACCACTCCTCATGTTCCACTGAGGCTGACATCAGTTTCAAGGCCACTACCTCCACAGCAGTGACTATAAGGACCCAGAAGCCTTCAAGGGGAAGAGGGTCCTTGTGATCGGCCTGGGGAGCTCAAGATCTGACATTGCTGTGGAGCTTAGCCGTCTGGCTGCACAGGTACACTGTGAGAAAGAAAGCTGGGGTACAGCTCTGCTCTTAGATCAAAGCTTAGGCTCTGAGGCTCGTGTTTGCCACATCATAAGACAAGGGATCCACCTATTGCATATGCCCATTGAATCAAGGAGGACTTAAGACATTCTCCCTGTGAATCAAGGTAATGTGGCCCAGGCTGGCAAGGAAGTACATTCTGCCGGACCCAGAGGTAAGTGTACATGTGTATATATGTATATATAAGAGTGCATTTTTTGTTTTAATTTTGTGTTCTGATCACTTCTAAGCAAACTGTTGCTAGTCAGGATCCACCTTTATTTATATAACAGTATTTCTTATCACCTACCATACAAAAGGCATTGTGCTTATCTTTCCGAAGGTCTGGAAGACATGTACAATTTGGTTCTTGCTGTCATTTATCCACTCAAAGGCCAGTGCTCAACAAACACTGGGCACATGTTATATGCCAGAACTATGTCCGACTAGAATTAAACACAGAAATAAGTCAGAATACTTCTTGATTTGCAGGAGCAGTCAGTGGGTGGAGGTGAGATGACAGGCACGAAAGGAGGTAATAAAAATGCCACACATTAGGTGTGGCAATGGCAGCACCATAAAAAGAGAACCTAGCTTAGCCTGGATGAAGTCAAAGAAGGCTTCCCAAAGGACTCTAAGCTAAATCATCCATGACCAATAGACCCTGAAGAACTTAACCTATTTTTAAGGAAACATATGCTCAATAAACAAATTCTTAAGGGTATGTAAATAAAATTTAAGGAATTCTTTGAAGTTCAGTTCCCTTGGGTTGTCACAAAAGTGGCATAATAAACAAGCAGCTGGGCTTGTCTCAGAGCTGAGACAGCTGCCATGGTTTGGGTGCTTAGCAGAGGTCGTGGAGTGGGTGTGTAAGGACTGGAAGAGACTTCAGACAGAGAACTGAATTAACTCTTTGGCATCTCTTCAGCCTAATTTCAGGTAAAGATTTAGCTACATTTCTTCCACCCAATCCAGCAACTACCACCATCTACTACCACTGAGGCTCTGGACTGGCTGGTATCCACCAGTCCTACATCAATGTCTCTGACTCTGTGAAGATTAGGCCCATCACAACAGAATACACAGCCCTCTTGTTCCAAGATGACAGGTTCTCATTATTTCCACAACTCTGCACTACCCCTCTCGGGTGTAGAGGCAGAGTAGTTCTGTCTCTACCTAGTTTCAATCATGGACTATTCATCTTGACCCAACTCTTTAAAAATGCTTCTGCCTGGATATTGAGGGAAATGTATGGAGATGTCCACAGAACATGTCCATTGTGTCATATCTGCTTCTTTCTTACAGAGTGATATTGAAATCCATGTTGCCTTCCCCACCAGGTCATTATCAGCAGCAGAAGTGGTTCCTGGGTCATGAGCCAGGTTTGGAATGATGGCTATCCTTGGGACATGGTGTATGTGACCCGTTTTGCAACCTTCCTCAGGAATGCCCTTCCTTCATTTGTCTCTGACTGGTTATATGTCAAGAAGATGAACATGTGGTTTAAGCATGAGAACTACGGCCTGATTCCTTTAAATGGGTACTACAAATAACTCCTATTTTATCATCCAAAAAAGTGGGGCACTAGTTTCAGTGGAAATTTTCTCTCTAGGTCTAACTTTAATCAGCTCACTGAGGTTATTGGGATTGAACTGAGGACTGCATGACTGACACAGTATACTCGGAGATCACGCATGCGGTGAAAATCTTACTGAAATGACTCTAGTGGGGAAAGGTGCATGGGAAAATACAAAATGGCAAAGGAGCAGACAGCTAGATACCCCTGACATGCAAGATTCATTTATGGTAGCTACAAGCTATAGCATGGAATTTTGAGGGCTGAGCCAATTCATGAATTGTCCTTTTGCAGAATATCTTACCCATGTTATGGGTAAATGGGGATAGCAATAATAATATCTACCCCTCAAAACTATCGTGGTATGAAGTAAGATAAAAAAAATTAAGGCATTTTGTAAACTATAAAGCTTTACAAATATTGGTTCTTATTAATCTTAAATTTTCCAATATGCTTCTAAAGAGCAATGAACAAAGTAGTACTAATCAACATGTCTCAGAAAGCAGAAAATCTCAAAATGAAAGTGCACACCTCCTTAATCACAGAGTCTGGGATTTTAGCAGGACAGTCAGGATGCATGGAACATGTAAAACAATGAAGATTCACAAAACTGATGTAGCCTTTAAAATTAAGATTTGTTTATATACTTCTGTATAGAGACAGAGCCCAACACCTACTAACTAGAAAGGCATACTAGGGGCACCTGGGTGGCTCAGTCAGTGAAGCATCGACTCTTGATTTCAACTCAGGTCATGGTCTCGGGGTCATGAGGTCAAGCCCCGTGTCCGGCTCCATGTGGGCATGGAGCATGCTTAAGATTCTCTCTCTTTCTCTCTCCTTCTGCCCCTCTGCCCCTCCCACTCTGCTCACATGCTCCCTCTCTAAAAAAAAAAAAGGAAAGAAAGGAAGAAAGAGAGAAAAAAAGAAAAACATTCTTGGCAAAAGAATCAGTATATCCATAGAAAACTATTAAAGTGGGTAAGACAAGAAAGGACTCACTAAGAAATTTCATCTTGGCCCATGCTAACAAAAATGTTTCATTCTGGGGGCACCTGGTTGGCTCAGTCAATAGAGCATGCAATCTCAGGATTGTGAGTTCAAGCCCCATGTTGAGTGTAGAGGTTACTTAAAAATAAAATCTTTAAAAAAATGTTTCATTGTGTTTAGAGAATCAGATAAGGAAAAACAAGAGGAAACTGTAAATTGGAATAGCAAATAACAGGTTTAGGAGCCAGACCCTCACTCCACAGCATTTATCCTATCTAGTCTGGCAGACTGCTACATCCCTAAAGAAAAAAAAAAATGTTGATTTCATGGATTTAAAATTGTGTTTAATGTAACAGAGGCTCCAAAACCTGAGCTGATTAAGACTTTTTGTCTTGTAAGAGTAACTGTAAATCATATTCTGGCTTTGCCCTTTAGACAATTGAAACATAGATTTGGAAATCCATTCATTCCAAGAATGAAGCTCCCTCTTAGAAAAGGTTCCAATTACTGTAAGGTATTGATGACACCTTTTCACTCCTCCTTTGGGTAGGGGGCAGGGGGAGAAAAACAGGTTTTATTGTGACCTACTTTTTGTCACCTTATAAAGCAAAAGAAGAGGTGGCAGAATTATAGACATAGAGAATGGTGTGGAAGTATATAAACAGATTCTAAGATTTATAAACTTTCTGAGTGCTTCAGATACTTGGAATAAATTCCAAAATCTCTGAATCCTAGAATTTTGGCAATCAAAGTAAAGGAAACCAAACATGGCAATAAAGCAGCTCACCAAGTAAATTTGATTTTCTCATAGAAGACCTCATTTATAATAATAGTTCACTTACAACAATGACGCTTGCAAGTGGCAGACACTCTTTAAGTGCTTTCCAGGTAATGTTATTTAATTCTCACAACAACAGTATGAAGTAGATTCTATCACTATCCCCATTTTATACATAAGGAAACAAATACAGAGAAGTAGCCGCTCGTGAGAGACAGAGGTAGACTATAAATTTGGGCCATCTGGTTCCAGATTCTGCACTCTGAACCACTGATTATGTTTAGGAATTAGTTTTATTCTCATCTATTTGGTGAATCACGAAATCGTATAAGTACTCATAGGGAAATCTTCAAGCTTCAAAAGGCCAAAAGAGGCAGCTCAGACAGAAATTCTTTTTTTTTAAAGATTTTATTTATTTATTTGAGAGAGAGAGCAAGAGCGGGGAGTAGGGGCAGAGGGAGAAGCAGACTCCCCACTGAGCAGGGAGCCTGATGCGGGGTTCTATCCCAGGAACCCTGGGATCATGACCTAAGCTGAAGGCAGATGCTTAATTGACTGAGCCACCCAGAATTCCTTAAGGATTGTTGCGGACAATAGGAAAAAAACTGCCACAAAAGGAGAGCTCGGTAGTCCTCATGCTAATGTTTAACTCCTCAAATTTGGTTCCAGTGCTATAAACTATTGCAGATATTTCTTGGAATTGAGGTATGTTACAGCAAGAGCCTTTGTATCTTGTTTCTGAACAGTCCCCTGAGGAAAGAGCCTGTGTTCAATGATGAGCTCCCATCCTGCATCCTATGTGGCACTGTGTCCATCAAGCCCAGTGTGAAGGAGTTTACAGAGACCTCAGCAGCCGTGTTTGAGGATGGGACCATGTTTGAGGCCATCGACTCCATCATTTTTGCAACAGGCTATGGTTACGCCTACCCCTTCCTTGATGACTCCACCATCAAAAGCAGAAACAGTGAGGTCACCTTGTTTAAAGACATCTTCCCCCCAAAAATGGAGAAGCCAACCTTGGCTGTGATTGGCCTTGTCCAGTCCCTTGGGGCTGCCATCCCCACAGCTGACCTGCAGGCTCGCTGGGCTGCTAAAGTGTTTGCAAGTAGGTGGACCATTCTGTCTTTTATCCATTTAGTCAATGAGCATTTATTGAGCACCTACTATATGCCAAGTACTGTGCTAGGTGCTAGGAATACAAAGGGAACAAGACATATTCCTTGACCTTACACAGTCTAAAATAGAGCCAGGGGAATGTTAGGAAGTCTTAGGGTGTTCTGTAAAACAGAGGCAGGGAGTGGCAAGAAATAGAGAAAGGGACTAGAGCTTAAGAGCTATGTTACAGAGCTTAGACTTCTCATAGGGAAATTGGAGGGACTTTGCAAGGCTTTAAGCAAGAGAAAGACAGCAATAGGTAGAGGCAATGTCAAGATACACCGTGAAGGTTAGAAGGGCCCTGGAGGATGTTGCAGGCAATGCTAGAGATCTTACTGGTGTCAAACTGTCAGAATAGCAAGGTCAGGCCACACCCACTCTATTGACAATCTTCCCCTCCTCCCTCCACTCTAGACCCCATGGTCTCCAGTGGCTACAAGTGTGCTTTTGTGAGGAAATCAAGAATATGAGGATTACATGAAGAAAGGCAATGTCTTAAATATATTGATTTAATTTACATCAATCATACTGATCATCCTTATTACTTAAAGTGCCTTTTTATTCAAGGGTTCAAAAACCTTGGCAATATAGGTATACTTCACCTAACATATTGTCAGTAAAAACTTAGACTATAGGTAATGAAGAAAATGTTACAATCATAGACTATATGTTTTCTAAAAATGTTGTGGATAAATAAGCTATTTCAAGTGTACCACAAAGGATCATTATTTAAATAAACCCTGTCATGCAATCTTTTATAAGGGTGCTTTCTGTAAAATACTTCTATTGTGTTTTTCTCTTAAAGGCACAACAGTGCCAAGCACCTGGGGTTTTAGAAAAAAGTTGGTTACAGTTCATAAACCCAAGAAATTTACATGAAACAAAAGGTATCATTTATCCATTCATCAAATACTTACTGAGCACTACTATGTGCCACACTCTATCTTGGCACTTAGGACACAACATCAAACAAAGCAGACAAAAATTTTAGCAAACATCTGACCACAAGATACTTCCAGGCTAGGTAAGATGCTACCAATGACTAGGAAGTGTTCTGCATCATGAATGTCATAATAGCTTTCTACCACTGTTACAAAGGCAAAGAGCTACACTCAGTAATCAGATGACCCCTCAGTAATCAGATGACCCCTCCACTGCAAAACACTAACAATTTTCTGATGCCCCTTTAAGATCCCCTCTGGCTGCAGGCTGATGCTGGAAAACTCATGCTTCTTTCCATTGTTCCATTTTAATCGCCATGTCCCTTAGAGTGAACTATTTTACCAGATTATTTCTTGAAAGAATTATTAATAAGAGGATGAAAATAAGAAATACAAAGAAACTATTAAGCTATTATGTGCATGAGGTGCATCTCAGGCATGTTGAGGATTAGGCCTTGCATGACATCACAGAAATATGAGGTTGGGTGATTTGAAATCACAAACTTCTCTGTGGTCACTATCTCACTGCAGGCCAGCTTTGCCATTCACAGAGGGGTTCATTGCCTTCTCAAGTCTTTATTTCTGTAAATTGTTATTCTACTAAAGATACCAAAGGCAGCTCCTCTTGATACAAAATCTTTTAGGGACATAGTTCATAAATACTAAGAAAAATTCTTCATGTGTCATTATATATTTCTGATTTTTTCATCTTTTTAAATATTTCTTTCTTCATTTCTTTTCTAGAATCATGTACCTTGCCAACTACAAGTGAAATGATGGATGATATTGATGAGAAAATGGGAAAAAAACTCAAGTGGTAAGAGATTGTACTTGCTAATGAAACAAATCCTGTTTTTCCTTTACATGTAGGAAAACATTTATATATTTTATAATATTTTTGCTAGTCAAAGTTCATGTTTTTGGAACACTTGCTATGATCAAGCAGTATTCTACAGGAAAATAATAGTCATTACACATCACCTGTACTGTAGACCACACTACACTCTAGAGTACAGTTTCTCAAATGGAGGTGATTTTGATCCCCAGGGGACATTTGGCAAAGTCCAGAGATATTTTTGATTGTTCCAAGTATAGAGGGCGTACTATTGGCATCTAATGTGTAGAAATTAGGATACTGCTAAACATCCTACATTGCAGAGGACAGGCCTCCTAAACAAAGAATTATCCAGCTCAAATGTCTCCAAGAAGTCCTTTCCAACAGCCGCATGTCCACCAGCAAGTTAACTAGCTGGGAACCGAGCACTGTAATAAGAAAACCAAATGAAGAACTAAACTGAGTTCACCTGCCCTGGTATTTTCTTCTAAAAGAATATTCATTTCTGATTCATCCAAACACGGGTTCTCAAGTACAGCATAAATGGGACTGGAAGAAAGTCATTTAAGTGGCTAGACATCAGATATTTAAATGTAATTTTTATGTTAATTACTTCTATATAAGTAAATCTTTTTCAAATTCTATATTAAAATCTGTTGAAAGAATAATTAGATAATGAATCCCATTCAGATGAATAGGTGACTATATAAGAAGTTTCTTTCCTCTTTTGAACTCTAACACATCATTCACTGCCAGGTAGTTGCTGGCGAAGGTAGTTGCTGGCGAAGGATCTAGAGAAGGGAAGACTTGGAACTTTCAGACTCAACAAAACCTCCCCTGCATCTCATCCAGTTCACAGGACAGCTCTGCGAAGTGGGCACCCTTGTGTGCTAGCAATTCACACAGCTCACTCTACTTACCACCCTTTCTATTACAGGCCAGTAGGAATAAGGAGGAGGAAGAAGAGAAGCCCCAAAGTCAACCTCATTTCTTAAATGGTAGACTCTTTTTCAGGGCTCATAAAAGTAAATGAGGCCATGCCCCAAAATCTAACGCCGGGGCAGATCCTAAGCAATGTTTTATAAAGAATAACCATGTGTTAAAGAGTAAATTAAGTTAATCAGTCATCTGGATACATGAAGGTCAGTTCACTCCAGGCCAGAAGCAGAAGACCAAAATAACATCAAACTTAGATAGAGATTAGGAAGTAGAAAAAAATCAACCCATTTATAGCCAAAGAACAAATGATAAATTCAATGCTGTGGAGAAAGAAGAGTGGGATAGTTTGGGAGACGCTGACTAAAATGCTACTTTTCTGAGGTAGAACGTAAGAAACCAGTTCTTGGTTTACAACTGTGACACTCATTCCAGTATGCGTTCTTTCCTCAGGTTTGGCCAGAGCCAGACTCTGCAGACAGATTACATCACGTACGAGGATGAGCTGGGGTCCTTCATAGGGGCCAAGTCTAACATACCATGGCTTTTCCTGACTGATCCCCAGCTGGCCCCGGAGGTGTTCTTTGGTCCTTGCAGCCCATACCAGTTTCGACTGATGGGACCAGGGAAGCGGGCTGGGGCCAGAAATGCCATCCTGACCCAGTGGAATAGGACAGTAAAGCCCACCAGGACGAGAGCTGTCAGTGAAGCTCAGAGACCCCAACACTTTCACAATTTGCTCAAAATGCTTTCATTCCCAGGGCTTTTGCTGGCTGTTTGGCTTACATTTTATTAATGAGGAAGTCCTTTACGTCTCAAAGTTTAGCCTAGGAGTTTAATCACAGATATGTATGTAGTTTAACACTAGATATATACACATATGCATACATAAAATCTCAGAGCTACTCTTTCCCTTCCTGCAGATGTAAAAATGAATTCTGGCCCATTTAACTCAAAGTCTAAATAAAATGGAAAATACTCAGCCTCTCCCTTTCTGATGAAAATCTGTACTCTGAAAAGGCTTTTTGCATGCTGCATTGGCAAGTTTGGAGGTGCTTGAGATAAGGAAGAAGGAGAGTGAAGAGGAGTGAGCACAGATTTGAAGGATGAACAAAGTTTAGTAAATTTCTTAAGGGTGTTTTACCATGGGGAGAAATGACAACACAACAATGTTGAATCCTCTAAGCCGTGACACAGTATATCTCTTCATTTACTTAGATCTTCTTTAATTGCTCTCAGCAGTGTTTTGCAGTTTTTCGTGTATAGTTCTTACCCATCTTCTGTCAGATTTATCCTATGTCATATTTTTGGATGTTATTACAAATGGTAGTTAAACATTTTTTAATTTCCTATTGTTTACTGTTAATATATAAAAATTCAATCATTTGTTCTAGTAACTCTTTTGTAGGTTCCATAATACTTTCTACATAAATAATCATGTTGTCTAAAAATAAAGATAGCTTTACTTCTCCAATTTCTATTTAGATGTCTTTTATCTCTTTTTTCTTGCCTTACTGCATTGAAATTCTAGTATAATGTTGAATAGAAGTGGTGAGATCAGACATCCTTGCCTTGTTCCTAATCTTAGGAATAAAGCATTGAGTCTTTTACCAGTAAGAATGATGTTAGCTATAGATACTTCATAAATACCCTTTATTAAATTGAGGACGTTTTCTTCTATTCCTAGTTAGCTGACAGTTTTGTTCAGGAATGGAAGTTGGCTTTTGTCAGACGCTTTTTTTTTTTTTTTTTGCATCTGATGATCCTATGGTTTTGGTTAAAATATGGTGAATTACATTGACTATTAACCCAATCTTGCATTGCTGAAATAAACCCCACCTGGTCATGATATATTACCCATTTTATACATTGTAGCATTATATTTGTTAACATTTGTTAAAGATTTTTGCATGTATGTTTATGATGGATGTTGATCCGTATTTTATTTTTTGTAATATTTTGGCTTGGTTTTGGTGTCAATATAACATTGGTCCCACAGAATGAGTTAGAGAGCATTCTGTCCTCTTTAATTTTCCGGAAGAGTTTGTTTATAATTGGCATTATTGTTTCCTTAAATGTTTGGTAGAATTCACCAGTGAAATCATTTTGGTCTCTAGGTCTTTGTGGAAAAGTTTTTAAACTACAAACTCAAGTTCTTTAACAATATAGGACTACTCAGGTTATGTGTCTCTTCTTGAGACAGTTTCGGCACTATGTGTTTTTTAAGCATTCATTCACTTTATCTAAGGGAATTCAGTGGAGATATGACAGTCTTATCAACAAATAATACGAGAGCTATTGGATATTTATATGACCTGAAGAAAATTCAATTAATACTTTGCACCATATACAAAAATTAACTCAAAATGGATCATAGAATTAAATGTAAAACCTAAAAGTATAGCATGGAGCACTGGGTGTTATACACAAACAATGAATCATGGAACACTACATCAAAAACTAATGATATACTATATGGTGACTAACATAACACAATTTTAAAAAACTAAACGTATAAAACTTCCAGAAGAAAACATAAAAGAAAGTCTTTCAATTAGGCAAAGATGTCTTAGATATAATGTCAAATGCACAATCCATGAAAAAGAAATTTTATAAATTAGGCTTTATCAAAATTAAGAACTTCCACTCTTGAGAAGACACTGTTCAGAGACTGAAAAGACAGACTACAGATGGGGAGAAAACATTTGCAAATACTAAAGCTCATAGAAGATGTGTATTCAGAATATATAAAGGAAGCTCAAAATTCAATAAGATACAACTCAATTTAAAAATGGGTAGAATTTAAACAGATGCTTAACCAAGGAAGATATACAGATGGCGAATAATCATATGAAAAGATATTAAACATCAAGTCATTAAGAAAATGCAAAATAAAATGTTAATACATAGCTGCCTTGACCATAACAAGCATTACCAAAGAAGAAAGTAACTAGAGCTCATATGCTGCTGATAGAAATGTGAAATGGTATAACCACTTTAGAAAACAGTGTACCAGTCTCTTAAAAGTTAAACATATATCTGCCGTATGATCTAATAATTCAACTCAGATATTTATTAACCTAGAAAAAATAAAAATACATGTCTATACAAAAACTGATATATAAATATTCATAGCAGGTTTATTTATAATATCCAAAAGCTATGCACAAGCTAACGTAATCAAAATGTTAATGGATGGGGCATCTAGGTGGCTCAGTTTGTTGAGCAAATAAATCGATTTTGGCTCAGGTCATGATCTCAGGGTCCTGGGATCGAGTCCCTGCATTGGGCTTCCCACTCAGTGGGGAGTCTGCTTGTCTCCCTCTTCCTCTGCCCCTCCCCTGGCTTGCATGTGCACACACACACTCTCTCTCTCTCTCTAGAATAAACAAATAAATCTTTAAAAAATGTTAATAGATAAAGTGTGGAACATTCACACAATGTAATACTACTCAGCAACAAAAATGAATGAACAATTTTTACCCACAGCAATGTAAATGAATCTCAAAATCATCATACCGAGTGAAAAAAGCCAGACAAAAATAAATACATACTGTATTCCAATTATATAAGATTCTAGAAGGTTCAAATCAATCTAGAGTGAAAGAAGTCAAATCAATGCTTTCCTAGGGACGGTGGGAAGTTGGGAGCTAGGGAAATGTAGGCAGGAGGGATTACCAAGGGGTAGAGGAAATTCTGAGGGGTGATGGATACACATGTTATGTTGATTGTGGTGATGGTTTCACAGATGTATGCATATGCCAAAACTTGTCTAAATGCACATTTAAATTTACGTAGCTTACTACATGTCAACTGTACCTCAATAAAACTATTTTAAAAATATAATGGACACTTGCTTTGGGAGACATAAACATAGAGGATTATATACTACTACTTATATCTCTTGGCTGCCCTTTCATTGTGTACAGCTCTTCAGAGCTCTTTTTGATTTGCTAGATAGGATACTGCCCAATTCATGAATCATTAAATAAAACCAATTAGATCTTTGGCAAATTAAATGGACAGCCACATTACTTTTCATTAACTAAATTTGATGGAATTTTACTTAAAACCTCTGTGTACTTGGTCCTAGGTAATAAATAGACATACATTTGTCCCTTCCCATCATTTTTACTAATTATGCAAAATAAAATAGGCAGCCCACCTGGTTGGCTGAGTCCATTAATTATCTGCCTCTTGATTTTGACTCAGGTCATGATCTCCAGGTTTTGGGATTGAGCCCCACATTGGACTCCATGCCGAGTGGGGAGTCTGCTTGAAGATTCTCTCTCTCTCTCCCTTTGCCCCTCCCTCTCTTTGCCCCTCCCACCTCTCTCTCCCTCATTCTCTCTCTCTCGTTCGCTCTCTCTAGAATAAATAAATAAATCTTTTTTTTTCAAAATGGGTAAAAAACTAGGGAGCATGTTGACTCAAAGGGCACTTGATTTTTCTGAATGGGTACTTAGCCAGATCATCCTTAAAATCTGTGTGTGTGTGTGTGTTAATGTGTATATGTGGGTGTGTTTGTGATTGAATCTAGTGTAAAAACAAGACAGACAAACTTATTAACAAACTGAATAAATAAAACCTTTTTTTTACCAGTTCATTATCAATGTTCATCACTGATTTTAAACCAGATTGGTAGAAAGGTTAAGAGACAGCTCTGTTTCATGTCATCAGACACAAAAGAAACTATGTATTTAACATTCTACTTAGCTTCTAAAATTCTAGCATAGGGTAATAACCTAAATGAAGTAATATATTTAGCACTGTGATTACAAGAGTTCATTAACATTGATTCTCTTCTCTCGTGTTTGTATATTATGTCATATCTGAATCTTTTAGAAACTTTATTAATACTTATGACATTTCCTCTAATTATTAACATCAGCTTGCCCTATTTTACAATAAGGAAATAGAAACTTTGAGGTAACATGGGGATTAAGGGCAAAACTAAGTCTCTTCCTCTCCAATCCAGAGTTCTCTCCCAGAGCTATGTGACCAGTTCCTACCATCTCTTCTAAAGAGCACATGAGGGGCGCCTGGGTGGCTCAGTTGTTAAGCGTCTGCCTTTGGCTCAGGTCATGATCCCAGGGTCCTGGGATGGAGTCCCCATCAGGCTCCCTGCTCCGCAGAAGCCTGCTTCTCCCTCTCCTGCTTTCTCTTTCTTTTTTTTTTTTTTTTTTTTTTTAAAGATTTTATTTATTTATTCATGAGAGACAGAGAGAGAGAGGCAGAGGGAGAAGCAGGCTCCCAAGGAGCAGGGAGCCCGATGCGGGACTCGATCCCAGGACCCTGGGATCATGACCTGAGCCGAAGGCAGACGCTTAACCATCTGAGCCACCCAGGCGCCCATCCTGCTTTCTCTTTCTTTAAAGAGATAAGACCACAACCTCTCCTGCTCCCCCTGCTTGTGTGTTCCTGCTCTCGCTATCTCTCTGTGTCAAATAAATAAATAAAATCTTTAAAAAAAATTAAAATAAACAACACATGAGGGCATCAAGAACAAAAAGGACATATTTATATCACCACCCATGAAATAGTCTTCGTATATGGGAATACTCCTCAGAAATATGATTACATGCATTGTTCACTTTGTATGTGTGTAATGCATGTAAGTATACATAAATACATACGTATACATGCATATATACGATATGCATATGCATACATATGTGTGTATGGTAGGCACAGTGCATTTAGTCAAATTTCTGAAGAGTACTACCTACTTTATATATGACGTGTGTATATAGAGAGAGGGGTGTTCATATATGTGTGCATATATAATACACAGCAAGATATGATCAAGACTATAAAGGAAAGAGATGTGAAGGGAGTAGTGCATAGGAAAGAAAGATTTTCCCAGGGCATTGTTAGAAAGGTTTCTCTGAGGAAGTGTCATTTGATGTGGACTATATTCTTCATGTCATAGGAGGGAATAAAAGGAACCATCTCTACTGAGAGACCCCCATCTGCAAAGTTCGGGAGATACAAAGAAGCAGGGCAGATTTGAAGAAATGGTGGAAATTCTTCATGACTTCAGGGAGAGTTGGAGGGGGAAAGACAAGGGATGAGTCTGGGGAAGAAAGCAGGACCCGGCAGTGGAAGGGAGATTCTCTTTCTGAAGACTTAGCAAGTATCCGGGCTTCGAGTAGAAGATCTGGAACGAAGAGACCAAGTTACCAGGCTGCTATCAGGACCAACGGCAGCCCCTTGGACACAACACCCTGGGCTGTGTCTACTGATTTCTTTAAAGAGTTAAGACCACGATCTGGTAATATAATACTTCTATAATCAACAAAGATGTATCTGGATGCAGTATTCTAATATGGCTTTTAGTAAAAAAAAAAATAGTTGGAGGCAAAATGAATACTAGGGGAAAGTTTTTTAAAGCCACAAGGAAGTGATAACTGAAATTCCTGTGCAATTTAAAGTTTACATGTACATTATGAGCTCATTCAATGGTCCTCTGCTTAGATTTAATAAGGTTTAGCTTCACTGACTACCTTTTCTTACCTTATATAAAAGAAGTATAACTAGAGCCTTAATGTCTATGTTTGTTAGTCACTCCTCCCTGCAGGGGAAAAAAAAAAAGTCATCTTCAGGCATTTGAAGAATTACTTGATCACAGGGCCTTCACTAACCCACACTGCTAAGCATCTGATGAGTTTTGCACCTATTAAGGGACTGACTCATATGACAAATCTGCCTTAATGCATTACAGAAATCCTTAAACATCCCAACCTGGATGCCTTTGGGGACTAGACTCATAAATACATGAGTGAAGCAGGCAGATTGCATATCAATCATTCTACTGGCAAAGTAAACATAGGGAAGTTAATACCCTGTCACCCCCATCTACTGTCCCCACTGCTGCAAGTGTGGCTTGGCAAGTCCATCCTCAAAACCCTTCAAAAGCTTTCCATCACCCTTTGGACAATGCCCAAGCTCAAGGGCATACAAGGGCCTCCATGAACTGGCTTTCATCTCTCTTATGCTTATTTCTCCCTGCTTCCCTCTTTATACTCACGATATCGGGTCCTAGTTCCTAAACTAATACCATTATGATTCTCACTTCTCTGCTTTGGCCCATGCTGCTCCCTTTGTCACAGATACCCTTCATCCCACACACATGTCCACTACCACCCCCTTGGAAAACTCCTGCTTTTTTGTTATTTATTCTTTCTCCATAGTGACTTTCTCTGAAGGCCATCATCCTGACTCCTTTTTCCATAGACTCCCATAGACACCCCTCCCTATAAAAAAAAACCTGTTTTCAAGAAAACAAATCTGACAAATTAATTTACACTCAATTTTTTAAGATATTTATTTATTTATTAAGTGAGAGAGAGAGAGCACAAGAGGTAGGGAGGGGTAGAGGGAGAAGGAGAAGCATGCTCCCTGCTGAGCTGGAAGCCTGATGCAGGGCTCCATCCCAGGACCCTGGGATCATGACCTGAGCTGAAGGCAGATGCTTAACCGACTGAGCCACCCAGGTGCCCCCACACTCAGTTCTAAATGATTAATAACCCTATAGCAAATATAAATACGGACAACCAGTTAATTTTAAAATTCAGATGAACAATAAATAATGTTTTAGAGTAGGTGCAACCTGTGCAGAATTTGTATTTTATCTGGCATCCCTATCCCCTGGTCATCTGGATTTTATCAGGATTTAGCAACTAGCATGTGAGGCCCTGTGCTTACGCCACAGGAGGGACAGAAGTATCAAAGCATCACCTAAACGAAATGGATAAAGACCCAAAAGTGGGATTTCATGTACCAGCCAACAGATGGAGAAGCATTTGTCTGGCCAGAGCCTCCCACCACTCCTGAATCATATCCTTCAAGAAGGGTCTTATCCTACATCTGACCTCCATCTGTTCAAACATTCATTCTGCTGTAAGCCATCTTCTCTCTGCCATAAATCTCAGCTCTGTTCTTATGGCCCCACATCTAGTTTTTGGTTCTCACTCTCGCTAATGTTTAGATCCAACCTTCATATTCTGCTGCCTCGGGTATCCTAGCACCACTTCTAAGACTGGATTTCAAATAGGCTACACCAAGAAGGCTCTTGTTCCTAGTATAGGTTGGTCCATAAGGCTTAAAATCTTACAAATAATCTGTGTTATCTCTGTCTCCTTAGCTATTTGCAGCTATTAAGTCATGAAGTTCTGAAAACAGAGACATCCTGAGGAATAGGAGAAAGAAGACCAAGCCACAAGATATCCATATTCATCCTGCACTCCTCCCTCCATGCACATATGCAAATCTGAGTGTGGAGTACATTGTACTGCCTTAAAGTAAATAAATTAATTCTTTTTTTTAAGATTTATTTTACTTATTTTTTTGTCAGAAAGAGAGAGAGCACAAGCAGGGGGAGTGGCAGGCAGAGGGAGAAGCAGGCTCCCTGCTGAGCAAGAAGCCTGATGTGGGACTCAGTCCCAGGACCCTGAGATCATGACCCCAGCCAAAGGCAGACACTTAACCAGCTGAGCCACCCAGGCATTCCTAAATAAATTAATTCTGTTGGCAATCTCTGTTCTTGTTCCTACTGTTCCTTAAAAATAAATCTAATTCTCTGAAGTGTTAGCAAATAATTCAGATGTTTCTGTGGGATATTCAGGGAATATACCTGACCCTATGAGGCAAAATTTAATTAAAAATCTTCCTTAGACATCTCTTTTTTCTCTCAAAGTTCCTCTTTGATGACGTCACCCCCACCCGCTTCTCAGCTCTTCCCACAGCTGCTCCATCCCCTGGTTCCAACCAACTGCCTCCCCTGTCTTCGCCCCACCACCTTTCCACTCTTTGATTATTGAAACAATTCTGTTTTCTCTGGCTTCTCCAACCAGCATCCTCATACCTATCATCTCAGTCAACAAATAAAGGATCCTCTACTGAAAACATTTGACGATTATCCATAACAACTACCTTTGCATGTTTTCCGTGTGTCATAACTGTGCCCTGTCAGGGAAGTCAAAGGCAGCCTCGAAAAGTTAAAGGAGCCCCAAAGAAGCATTTTGCAACTAAGAAATAGTGCAGCGAAGAGGAAAAGCGTAGCACTTCACTTTCTCTAGAACTTACTGCCAAGAAGGATGTGGTTAAAAGCTTGAATTTTGTTCTGAAATTTAAAGATTTTCTCCACACTTCTTTTCTGGATGTGTTATAATTCTGGGCCTCTACTGATCTTAAAACTCAACTTATGCAGGTGTTTGCATTCCTTTTAAATATCTAGTTGTGACAGAGCTTATTGTTGATTAGATTTCACTGTTTCAATTTACATATATTGTAACATTCTTTTGTTCTGTAAATATGTTGCACCTGACAAAATGCAACTGGTCTAAAAAAATTTTTAACAAATATTAAAAGACAAAAAATCTTAATGGGAAACCAATGGGGGCTTTTAAGCAGGGAAGTGGTATAAATTAAATTAAGTTAACAGTATAAGAAAATAATCTGGCTTCAGGGTGGAGAATTTATTCTAAGTGGGCGAGAGTAGAAACAAGATCAGTCAGAAGGTCTCTGCAATAATCTAGGCCTTATTTTCAACTGTTCTGAAGTTGTGATAATTTCAAAAAAGTTTTGGCTGAAGTGTCCCTTTATTTTATCTATAAAAGTGGAGTTCCATGAACTTTGATACTATCAACAAAATTGTAAGAGACAGCTTTAACTATTATAAAATACAAAATCGTTTAAATGCTTTGGAAGCAAGCATGTTCCCATGACAAGGTGCTAGTTACAATTACTTATTTTTTAAAGAACATTCTTGAAAGACTTTGCACAACAATTTGTCCGGGAGTACAAGTATGTGCAATACCTGGCACATGCTATATACTCAATAAATATTTACTAAGTAAACAGACATATTCATCAGTTTTTTTTTAAATAACCTCATTCATGGACACCTGGGTAGCTTAGTTGGTTAAGCAACCAACTTGATTTTGGCTCAGGTCATGACCTCAGGGTCGTGAGATAGAGCCTGCATTGGGCTCCACACTTGAGGGGGAGTCGCCTGAGATGCTCTCTCCCTCTCCCTTCCCCTCCCCTCTCTCTCAAATAAATAAATAAATCTTTATAAAAAATAAAAATTAAACTAAAATAGCCCTTCATTCAGATGTTATACCAGTTGACTGACTTTATCCCCCCACCTTAATTTCTACGAATTAAGTCTTCTATCCATGAAATATTCTCATAGAATAAAGTATGATCTATAATCCAAGCATGTACTTTAGAATATTTAAGAGTAGACCAAAAATTATCTTGACTTATAAACTATATAATTTTAAATTACACAAAATATAGTAGGATTAGAAGTTATGTATGTGTCTGCAGAGAAGATAACCACCAAAAATTCAAGTTGTTTGTCTTCTCTGTCTTTTATACATGACTTGTATCTCTTTTTCTGGAAGGTCATGGGACTTTATTTTTATCCCTGCAGTAAATTCCATGGTGAAGTGCCCTGGTTTGGAGGCTTTTCAAATCTCTAGATCTGGAAATTCATCAATTCAATTTCTACAAAGATCAAATCTCCAGTATCCATCCAGGATGGAGGAATGTCCCTCCCACAGTTGTACAGGATGGAGGTGAGAAATATCTGTTCCGTAAACAAACTTTCAACCACTCATATTGTGTCTTTTTACTAACACCTTTGCAGCTCCCGATGCCTCCAACCCCTAAGCCTCCAGACTTTATGTGGTATAAATTCACTTTTAGGTGTTAGCACCCTCCTTGCAGGCACTCAGAGTTAACTCTCTCATTTCTGATGACTCATCAGCTCACTTCCCATCTTCAGAAAATGTGCTGACATTTCTTCTCTACTATAATCTCCTCTCTCGTTTTTGGTATCCTTTAGGTTTTTTTTTTTTTTTTTAATTCTCGTTTTAGTGGGAATTCAAAAGGAAGCAGAGAGAAATATATGTTCAGTCCACTATATCTAACCTAGAGTCTTCTCAATTACGCCTGTAGTGTGAAGAATGAATGGCGGGGGTGGGGGGGGGTAAGGTGGTTGGCAGTGATGGGTTAACACAGAGAGTAGGGAGATGAGAGAGACTTCCGGTTCAAAGTGATGACGATCTGACCTCCGATGGTAGCAGGAATAAGGAAGAGAACAAGTTTGAGAGAAACTAAATTGATAGAAAGAGCTGGAGTTAGTGATTGGTTGTAAAGGAGCAATCTAATAGGTACTGTAATTAGGTTGTGCAGGTTCAATTCAACAGTAGCAACCATAAATTCTAATTTCTTGCTGGGGTGATCAGCAAAGACCCTCAAAGATGGGTAGGAGTTTGATAGGTGGAAGTGGAGGCAGGACATTCTAAACAAGGTGATTAATCATTACCATTTACTTTTAACAAGTGTTCTGCAAAGACTAGACCTTAGAATATTTTGAAACTGAGAAAACTGCTATTTTGACAGATACAATCATTTTCTATCTTGCTGAACTAGGACTATATCATTTGCCTCTTAAAGCAGACCTTCCCACTGTTCCCTTTGTCCTTTAGTTCATTGCACTATCCTTTCATTTATTTATTTCTTGAGAGAGAGAGAGAACACGTGGGGGAGCGCACAAGTGGGGAGAGGGGCAGAGGGAGAGAGAGAATCTTAAGCAGGCTCCATGCTCAGCACAGAGCCCCACACCGGCTCTATCTCACAACCCTGAGATCATGACCTAAGCGAAATCAAGAGTTGCCTGCTAAACCAGCTGAGCCAACAAGGCACACCTATTGTCCCATGTTTCAGCAATGATAATGCAGGACAAGTGTTCACACCTTGCTTAGGCAAGCCTGGAGGAAGTAACCTAAATGAAGATGTTGTTTGGATCATGGACTAATAATAAGCGTTGAGCTTATGTGTGTGTTTGTTTTGTTATAATAATTATATATTTTCATGATTCAAAAACTTTAAAATAAAGGTGAAAAATCCTGCTTTCACTCCTGACCTCTATCTGCCCATGTCCTGATCTCCTTCTTTTTAGTCCCCACCTTCTCTCTGGTCCCTCAGGTAGTCACTTTTATTAATGGCCTGAATAATTTTTCAGAGTTTATTTATGCAAATATGAGAAAATTAAAATGCAATTTCTTATTTCCCCTTGTCTTACACAAAGTACAGCAAAATATATACACTGTTCTATACCTTGCTTTTTTATTTAATAATAAACCTTGGCAATAAGTGTACAGAGAACGTTCTCATTCTTTTAAAAGATGCATATTATCCAGCTGCATGCAGGCACTGTAATTTATTGAAGTAGTCTCCTATGGACATTTTGTTTGTTTCCAACGTTCTGACACTTTTCTTCAATGAATAATCTTGTACACAGATCATTTCTCATACTATTCAACTCTATTTGTAGGATTAAATGTTTTGTTTAGAAATATAAATTGGGTGTTTTAGCAAAGCTATGATCCTTCGGAACTAGTGAAATGTTTGGCATTGGTTTTTTTGCTTTGGTTTGATTTTTCATAAATCTGGAGCTAGACCAACTTAGGCTTAAAACCAGTTGTTGCGTGATATGTGAGCTTCTTTTTATTTATGATTTAGCTTCCAGCATACAAAAGTAGAAATGAGAATATAGCAAAAAGGAACATTTAGACAGTCCTTCCCTGAGAGGAAAAAGTAAAATAGAAAACTATCCAGCTGTTGGGGTTGCCCACATGGTGTTGAAGCTCCGTAACTCCAACTTTGGGATAACCCTACTGTCATTCTAATGGTATACCATTATTCTATTATATTCTCATTCTAGTACTCTGGTCCAGAGATAGGCAAAGTCTTGCACATGAATACATATAGCAGCATTATTCATGATAGCCAAAAAGTAAAAACAACCTGAATGTCCATCAACTGGTGAATGGATAAATAAGCTGCAGTATCTATACAATGAAATATTGTTCATCAATAAAAGGAAATACTGACACATGCTATAAATGGATAAGCCTTAAAAACGTTATGCTAAGCAAAAGAAGAGCCAGTCACACACACAAAAAAACATATATGATTCCATTTTTATGGAATGTTCAGAGTTGGCAAATCTATAGCAACAGAAAGTGAAAACAGAAATTGGTGGTTGTCTATGACCAAGGGTATTTGGGTAATTGCTAATGGGTACAAGAGTTCTTTTGGGGGTGATAAAAATGTTCTAAAATTGG
The DNA here is from genome assembly GCF_009762305.2 of Zalophus californianus. Classification (NCBI taxonomy): domain Eukaryota; kingdom Metazoa; phylum Chordata; class Mammalia; order Carnivora; family Otariidae; genus Zalophus; species Zalophus californianus. The sequence continues at coordinate 55,592,998 of NC_045604.1, read as the reverse complement.
TTGTGGTAATGGTTACACAACTCTGTGAATACACTAAAAACGACCAAATTGCATATTTTAAATGGGTGAATTATATAGTATATGAATTATATTTCAATAAAGCTATTTTTTTTTAATCTGGTCTAAAGAACATTTCCTTATCTGAGCTGCCCCAGGAAATATAGAGCATATAGAAGTGATGGGACTGTATACATCACACAGGAGATACAGATGAATTCATTCAAACAGAAAAAACTGAGTCATGGTGAAGGGACAATAAAACTTGTTCAGTTTGTCATCTGCCTAGGGTCCAAAGCAACTTAATGAGAGAACTTGTCCTCCCAGCTCAGTAATTCCTGTCCTCAGGGAGTGAGACATGGTTTAGTTTTTTTTAGTTTTAGTTTTTGTTTTGTTTTGCTTAATGAGTTAAAATAAAATGTAACATAAAAATTACCATCTTAGCCATTTTTAAGTGTAGAGTTCAGTGGTATTAAATACATTCACATTGTTGTGCAGCCATCATTACCATCCATCCCCATAATACTTTTCACTTTGTAAATCTGAAATTCTCTATTAGACAACAACTCTCCATTCTCCCCTCCTTCAAGCCCTTAGCAGCCACCATTTAATTTCTGTCTTTATGATTTGACTACTCTAAGTACCTCATGTAAGTGGAGTCATTTAATACATGTCTATTGTACTTAGTATAACGTCCTCAAGGTTCATCCATATTGTAGCATGCTGCAAAACTTCATTCCTATTAAGCTTGAATGATATTCCATATATATGTTTGTGTGTGTGTGTGTGTGTATACACAAAATATATAAACATTTTGTTTATCCATTCATCAGTTGATGGACACTTGAGTTGCTTCCATGTTTTAACTATTGTAAATAATACTGCTGTGAACATGGGTATACAAACATCTCTTTGAGACCCAGCTTTAAATTCTTTGGGTTATATACCTAGAAGTAGAGTTGCTGGGTCATATGGTAATTCTATTTTTAATTTTTTGAGGAGGTTCCATACTGTTTTCCACAGTGACTATACCATTTTACCTTTCCACCAACAGTTCACAAGAGTTCCAATTTCTCCACATCCTCACCAACACTTGCTGTTTTCTGGGCTTTTTGATAGTAGCCATCCTACTGGCTGTGAGATGGTATCTCATCATAGTTTTGATTTGCATTTCCCTAATGCTTCGTGATGATGGGCATTTTTGCATGTGCTTATTGGTCATCCAGGTATTTTGTTTGGAGGAAAGTCTGTTGAAATCCTTCCCATTTTTTAATTAGGTTGCATGTTTTTTGTTGTTGAGTGTTAGGAGTTCTCTATATATTCTGGATACTAATCTTTTATCAGATACAGGATTTGCAAATATTTTCTCACAGTCTGTGGGTTGCCTTTTTACTCTGTGGACAGTGTTTCTTGATATGCAATTTTTTTAAATTTTTATGAAGTCCAATTTTCTTATTTTTTCTTCCATTGCCTGTGGGCCTTTGGTGTCATATCCAAGAAATCATTGCCAAAGCCAATGTCGTGAAGTTTTGTCCTATGTTCCCATCTGAGAGTTTCATTGTTTTAGATCTTACATATAAGTCCTTGATCCATTTTGAGGTAATTTTTGTATATGGTGTTAGGTAAAGATCTACCTTTGTTCTTTTGCATGTGAATATCCAATTTTCCCAACACCATTTGTTGAAAAGACTCTCCTTTCCCCACTGAATGGACGTCACATCCTTGTCAAAATTCATTTGATCATATATTCAATAGTATATTTCTGGACTCTCTCTTCTATTCCACTGGTCTATATGTCTGCCTTTATTCCAATACCATGCTGTTTTGATTACTGTAGCTTTGTAGTAGGTTTTTAAATCAGGACACATAAGTCCTCCAGTTTTATTCTTTTTCAAGATTGTTTTGGCTATTCAGGGGCCCTTGAAGATTCCATAAGAATTTTAGTATGGGTTTTTCTACTTCTCCAAAAAATATTTATTGGGATTTTGATAAGAATTGCAGTGAATCTGCATATTGCTTTTGTAATGTTGGAATTTAACAATATAAGTCCTCCCAATCCATGAACATTGGATGTGTTTCCATTTTTTTCTGTCCTCTTTAATTTCTTTTAGCAATGTTTTATAGTTTTCATTGTACAAGTTTTTCATTTCCTTGGTTAAATCATAAGTATTTTATTCTTTTTGATGCTATTATAAATGAAGTTGTTTTTGTCATTTCCTTGGCTCACCGTTTGTATATAGAAATGCAACTGATTTTTGTGTGTTGACTTTGTATCCTTCTACTTGCTGAATTCATTTATCAATTCTAACAGCTTCTTTGTGGACTCCTTAGGTTTTTTATATGTAAGATCATATCATTTACAAATAGAAATAATTCTACATCTTTCCTATTCTGATGCCTTTTATTTCCTTTTCTTGATTAATTGCCCTGGTTAGAACTTCCAGTACTATGTGAAATAGAAGTGGTGAAAACAGGCATCCTCACCTTGTTCCTGATCTTAGAGGAAAAACTTTCTGTCTTCCACAGTTGAGTATTACATTTGCTATAGTTTTTTCATATATGGCTTTTGACATGTGGAGATAGTTTACTTTCACTCCTATCTTTTATTTTTTTATTGTTCAATAATTCTTTTTTTTCTATTTTTTTATTATGTTATGTTAATCACCATACATTACATCATTAGTTTTTGGTGTAGTGTTCCAAGATCATTGTTTGCATATAACACCCATGCTCCATGCAGAATGTGCCCTCTTTAATACCCATCACCAGGCTAACCCATCCTCCCAACACCCTCCCCTCCAGAACTCTGTTTGTATTTCAGAGTCCATAGTTTCTCATGGTTCGTCTCCCCCTCTGATTTACACCCCCTTCATTCTTCCCCTTCTGCTATCTTCTTCTCCTTTTTTTTTAAACATATAATGTATTATTTGCTCCAGAGGTACAGATCTCTGATTCAACAGTCTTGCACACTTCACAGCGCTCACCATAGCACATACCCTCCCCAATGTCTGTCACCCAGCCACCCCCATCCCTCCCACCCCCCATCACTCCAGCAACCCTCAGTTTGTTTCCTGAGATTAAGAATTCCTCATATCAGTGAGGTCATATGATACCTTTCGCTGATTGACTTATTTCACTCAGCATAATAACCTCCAGTTCCAAAAGAAAAAACCAAAAGAACAGAGAACAGATCAATGAAATTAGGAGGTGGTACTCTGAAAGAATTAATAAGTTTGATAAACCCCTGACCAGAAAAGAGAAAGGACCCAAATAAATAAAATCATGAATGAAAGAGGAGAGATCACAACCAACACCAAAGAAACACAAACAATTATAAGAACATATTATGAGCAACTCTATGCCAGCAATTTAGATACTCTGGAAGAAACAGATGCATTCCTAGAGATGTATCAACTACCAAAACTGAACCAGGAAGAAATAGAAAACCTGAATAGACCTAAAACCACAAAGGAAATTGAAGCAGTTATCAAAAATCTCCCAACAAACAAAAGCCCAGGGCCAGATGGCTTCCCAGAGGAATTCTACCAAACATTTAAGGAATAATTAATACCTATTCTTCCGAAACTGTTCCCAAAAATAGAAATGGAAGGAAAACTTCTAAACTCGTTTTATGAGGGCACCATTACCTTGATCCCCAAACCAGAAAAAGACCCCATCAAAAAGGAGAATTACAGACCAATATCCCTGATGAACATGGATGAAAAAATTCTCACCAAAATACTAGCCAATAGGATCCAATAGTACATTAAAAGGATTATTCACCACGACCAAGTGGGATTTATTCCTGGGCTGCAAGGTTGGTTCAACATCTGCAAATCAATCAACGTGATACAATACATTAATAAAAGAAAGAACAAGAACCATATGATCCTCTCAATAGATGCAGAAAAAGCATTTGACAAAGTCCAGCATCCTTTCTTGATCAAAACTCTTCAGAGTATAGGAATAGAGGGTACATACCTCAGTATCATAAAAGCCATCTATGAAAAACCTACAGTGAATATCATTCTCAATGGGGAAAAACTGAGAGCTTTTCCCCTAAGGTCAGCAACGTGGCAGGAATGTCCACTGTCACCACTGCTGCTCAACATAGTACTAGAAATCCTAGCCTCAGCAATCAGACAACAGAAAGAAATAAAAGGCATCCAAATGGGCAAAGAAGAAGTCAAACTCTCACTGTTTGCAGATGATATGATACTTTATGTGGAAAGCCCAAAAGACTCCACCCCAAGACTGCTAGAAGTCATACAGGAATTCAGTAAAGTGGCAGGGATATAAAATCAGTGCACAAAAATCAGTGGCATTCCTATACACCAACAACAAGACAGAAGAAAGAGAAATTAAGGAGTCAATCCCATTTACAACTGCACCCAAAACCGTAAGATACCTAGGAATAAATCTAACCAAAGAGGTAAAGAATCTGTATGCAGAAAACTATAGAATACTCATGAAAGAAATTGAGGAAGACACAAAGAAATGGAAAAACGTTCCATGCTCATGGATTGGGAGAACCAACATTTTGAAGATGTCAATGCTACCTAGAGCAATCTACACATTCAATGCAATCCCCATCAAAATACCACCCACTTTTTTCAAAGAAATGGAACAAATAATCCTAAAATTTGTATGGAACCAGAAAAGACCCCAAACAGCCAGAGGAATGTTGAAAAAGAAGAGCAAAGCTGGTGGCATCACAATTCCAGACTTCTGGCTCTATTACAATGCTGTCATCATCAAGACAGTATGGGACTGGCACAGAAACAGACACATAGATCAATGGAAAAAAGAGAGAGCTCAGAAGTGGACCCTCAGCTCTATGGTCAACTAATCTTTGACAAAGCAGGAAAGAATATCCAATGGAAAAAAGACAGTCTCTTCAACAAATGATGTTGGGAAAATTGGACAGCGACATGCAGAAGAATGAAACGGGACCATTTCCTTACACCACACACAAAAATAGACTCCAAATGGTTGAAAGACCTCAATGTGAGACAGGAGTCCATCGAAATCCTAAAGGAGAACACAGGCAGCAACCTCTTCGACCTCAGCCGCAGCAACTTCTTCCTAGAAACATCGCCAAAGACAAGGGAAGCAAGGGCAAAAATGAACTATTGGGACTTCGTCGAGATAAAAAGCTTTTGCACAGCAAAAGAAACAGTCCACAAAACCAAAAGACAACCGACAGAATGGGAGAAGATATTTGCAAATGACATATCAGATAAAAGGCTAGTATCCAAAATCTATAAAGAACTTATCAAACTCAACACCTAAAGAACAAATAATCTGATCAAGAAATGGGCAGAAGACATGAACAGACATTTTTCCAAAGAAGACATCCAAATGGCCAACAGACACATGAAAAAGTGCTCAACATCGCTCACCATCAGGGAAATCCAAATCAAAACCTCAGTGAGATACCACCTCACACCCCTCAGAAAGGCTAAAATTAACAAGTAGGGAAAGGACAGACATTAGCGGGGATGTGGAGAAAGGGGAACCCTCCTACACTGTTGGTGGGAATGCAAGCTGGTGCAGCCACTCTGGAAAACAGTATGGATCTTCCTCAAGAAGTTGAAAATAGAGCTACCCTACGACCCAGCAATTGCACTACTGGGTATTTACTCCAAAGATACAAATGTAGGGATCTGAAGGGGTATGTGCACCCCAATGTTTATAGCAACAATGTCCACAATAGCCAGACTATGGAAAGAGCCAAGATATCCATTGACAGATGAATGGATAAAGAAGATGTGGTATATATATATACAATGGAATATTATGCAACCATCAAAAGGAATAAAGTCTTGCCATTTGCAATGACGTGGATGGAACTGGAGGGTATTATGCTGAGCGAAATAAGTCAATCAGAGAAAGACAGGTATCATATGAACTCACTGATAGGAGGAATTCTTAATCATAGGAAACAAAGTGAGGGTTGCTGGAGTGGTGGTTGGGGGGAGGCATGGGGTGGCTGGATGATAGACGTTGGGGAGGGTATGTGCTATGGTGAGTGCTGTGAATTGTGTAAGACTGTTGAATCACAGAGCTGTACCTCTGAAACAAATAATACATTATATGTTAAAAAAAAAAGATTATAGGAAGGGAAAAATGAAGAGGGGGAAATTGGAGGGGGAGATGAACCATGAGAGACTATGGACTCAGAAACAAACTGAGCGTTCTAGAGGGGAGGAGGGTAGGGGGATGGGTTAGCCTGGTAATGGGTATTAAAGAGGGCACATTCTGCATGGAGCACTGGGTGTTATGCACAAACAATGAACCATGGAACACTACATCAAAAACTAATGATGTAATATATGGTGATTAACATAACAATAAAAAAATTAAAAAATAAATAAATAAAACAGGCTCAAAAAAAAAACTAATGATGTAATGTATGGCGATTAACATAACATAATAAAACAAAAATAAAAATAAAATAAATAAAAATTAAAAAATCTCAGGGTCTTTAGATCCACTGGTCTTGTTGAAGAACAGAGTCCTTCATCTTCATCATTTAGACAATATCCAAGATACACAAAGATTTTCCAAGTCCTTGATTTAGACTTCTTAATTATTAGTGCTAATAACTGAGATTGTAAACAAAAGGAAGTTATCCAAAATAAAAAGAAGTTTTATTTATGAAAAATAAGTTAGTCATTTCTCTATCAAGCCAAAAAGAGGTCAATGGACAGGAAGATCTTGGCCGTCTCAGTAGGTTTGTCTAAACCAGCACACACACAAGCAGAAGATCAGACATAGGTCTGGGCAGGGTAAGCAATCTAGGACCATGTGAGCATAGTATGCAAGGATCTAGATGTTGTCAAGTCTAAGAAAGCCAGGCCAGAGCAGGAATGTAAATTCCAGGAGTCCAGGGACATAATTTGTTTCATTCATCTGTATACAGTCATATGCCAGAAATTGTGCCTAACTCGTAGAAATGAAGATTTGTTAGATAGATAACTAATTCATCAACTAAACGGAATTCATGCAGCCATTAAAGTGTTGCTGTAGATATAAAGGTATTGATATACCAGAAAGTGAAAGGTCAAATTGGGAATGACACTTGGAGTGTCATTCCATTTTTGTTCAGGTGTGTATATGTGTAGATATACAAATATCTGGAAAGATATACCAAAATGTCCATGTTGGTTATAATTATCTCTGTACAGTGGGGTTAGGGATAATTTTAACTTCTTTATTTATTTATTCATATTTGCAGCTTTGTTGATGAAGATTGGTCACATCCATTATAAAAAGGTTTTTTTTATACTATGTGTATGATATGTGTAAGTGTATAATGGTGTTACTGTAAAGATCATTATCCTGGACCTCAGAATATAAGCCTCTTGCTTAATTTCAGAACTCCTAAGGAAGGCCCAGAGTTTCAGTTTGTGAAATGCTGAAGGAGTGAGAAGCTCCTCCTATTTCTCACAGCCTCCTCCAACATTTAAAGCACTTCTGACTGCTTCCCAGCCCACACCCAACAGAGAAAACTATTGTGTCAAAGGGACAGCACCAAAAGGCAAAAGGAAGGTGAGGATAATCGCTGGGGATAGTAGCTAAAAAGGAAATGCTCAGCACTCCAAAGAATGTAAAGAGATTTGGATCATATGGCACTAGGTTATTAAATGGTTTGGCCTTGTTAAATGAGTTGGTTTTAAATGCTAAACCAAGACATCATAAACAAAGTCTGCAGCCAAGTCTGTGAAACAACTTGGCCTCTTCCACGGAAAGGGATGAGGAGTCTCTGACTTGACTAGTGAGGTATTTTATTTAGTGCTACTTATTATATTGCCACTGCTACAGTGTTTCAAGCTGATTACTGGCCGCACTGTGAGAGCTTTCTTGCCTCTTGTCCCAGTGAAGCAGTATTGATTGATCAACTCCTTGACAGAAGACCATGGCAAAGAAGGTGGCAGTGATTGGAGCTGGGGTCAGTGGCCTGGTCTCTCTGAAGTGCTGTGTGGATGAGGGACTGGAGCCCACTTGCTTTGAGCAAACTGAAGATATTGGAGGGCTGTGGAGGTTCAAGGTAAGTAAGATCTCCATGTTTCTTGAACAGATTGTGCCTACAGATGGGCCTTATTGGGGGATTTCCTAAGCAACTTTGATCAGACTTATTTCATGCAGCTACACAGGAACTAAAGAAATAGGCTGTCATCTCTCCCAGATCATTACTACCCTACCCCAGCTGGCCGACCCAGGCATGCAAAGGACCTTTTCTTATGGATCATGCAATTTCCAGCCCACATTCTTGTGATTCTCAAAGCCACACACTAATATTCGAGAGCATATTACAAAACAGAAGTGACAGGAATTCTTTTCAAGATGCCACTTACATTCCAATCACTGAGCAGCTGCTTTTTCAGAGACTGTGCTCTTACGACTACTGACTATTTTTCTCTGACAAATAAACCACATTTGTTTGCTTAGCTTTATTGATGACACTCTAGGGTAACTGCTGGGAAACTCTTTAAAGATATTATTGGGATGCCAGGGTGGTGCAGTAGGTTAAGCGTCCAACTCTGTTTCCGCTCAGGTTGTGATCTCAGGGTCCTAAGATCGAGCCCAATATCTGGCTCTATGCTCAGCGTGGGGTCTGTTTGAGATTCTCTCTCCCTCTGCCCCTCCTGCTTGTGCTCTCTCTTTCTCTCAGATAAATAAATAAATCATTAAGAAAAATAAAATAAAATAAAAAGATGTTATTAAATATATTCATTCAGTTCATTCTATTAGCCAAACCTAAATATTGATAATGCTATCCATTCAACAGTTTTTACATAAAAATTAGAAAGATATCTAGATAGACAGCTGTATAGATTCATAATTATTCTTTCCCACAGTCTTTTGAATTTAAGTACTAGCTTGCCACCTCCTCAGTGCAAGATCTTGGGCAAACTTATTTACATCCCTATGTCTTAGTTTTCTAAGTGTAACCAGGATAATAATAGAATAGTGTAATTATTTCACAGTGCTGTTTTGAAGATTAAGGGAGATAATTCATGTAAAAAACTTAGAGTGCAATAAATGTTAGTTACAATAATTATATTTATATTTTATAGATAAGCAAACAGAAACTGAGGGAAGTTAAATAACTTGATCATGGTCACACAGCTAGAGGAATTGGCATTCAAACCCAGGTCTCTATGACTTCTAAACAGCTAACCCCTTACTTATAACCATGCCCAACTTGCATTTTTGCTCAAAAAGTTTAAACAGAAGTTCCAGCTGAGAACTCCAAAGCAATAACTTTAGGACTGTGTATCAGGTACATCTAAGTGAGGGATAGAACAGGTGAGAACACTCTAGACAAAAGCAAAAGGTTTGAATATGCTACAAGCAGATTCTGACATCAGCAGAGACCATCCAAAGGGCTCTGCCTATAAGCCGACCAATTATGGGGAAGGCATGACATCTAGCACATGTGCTTTGCAAGTTTGAACTGAATTTTATGCCAAAACAGATTTTTTTGGTTTAAGATTTTTGAGAAACCTTAGGTTTCTTAAATGTATATGACTATAAGACACACCCAGAGTGTTTTTTAAAGATACTTAACACCAAATAAATTATTTAATTAAATAAAGATACTTAACACCAGACCAAACTTCAGTAAGTAAGTAAGTGATCTTCAGTAAGATCAAAATCTTCTGAGGAGAGGAATCTGTTTTTAACATGAGTCCCAAATGAATCGTATGATGAGACAAGTTTGACAAACAAATTGCACAAATACTGAATAAAAATCTATTCATTCAACTATACAAACACAATCAGAGCTAATGATGGAGTTGTTGATACTTATATAGGACAGGTAACTTGCAGAGAGGAAACTGGAAAAACAGCTTGAATCACATTCATTGCTTACTAACAGCTGGTCATTAGAAACATTATTATAGCTTTGCCTGAGAGGGTGATATAATAAGGTGGTCATTTCTGTCTTAACCAAAGATTTTTTGTTGTTGTTGTTGTTCACTCTAGGTTCACAAACAGACTCCACTGATGTTCCCCACCCCCCAGGTAGATTTTTTTAACCTAAGGAAGAAATGTGAAGTTATAACAAATTAATATTTAATAATAAATTTGTCAGTCTTTTATTACCTGATTTGGGACTTAATATCAAAAAAGCCTAATGTCCCTTACTTGATTATCATCCATTTCGCAACAGAAGAGGTGAGAGTTATTTTGAATGATCTGGCAAAAATATGATTTGATGAATTCCAGGAGGATTTCTTTCTGCCCCAAAATATTTCTCCTACACAGTTCCCAGTGTCTAATATTTCAGAATTAGAGATATCTCCCTATGGGTTGGAAAAGTTAGATTACAATTTGAATTAATTAAATCTTATTAGATATAAAATGCTTAAGTATATAATTTCCTGAAACCTGTAACAATATCACATTTCCAACCTCTCAAAACTATATCCAATAAAGAAACATAAACAATTTTCTCAACTCAAACAAGACAAATAATCTCCCTGCAATGTGAAACATACAGGATGCAAAATTTCACAGGTGGCCAGTGGACTCATGTGAAGGTCTTGATTACCAACAGACTGGGTTGCCCAAGGGAGGAGGTACTGAAAAGGATGCTGGAGCCACCATGCCCACTCCCCCGGGGAAGCTTTGCCTCTTCGGTACTCTACCATCCAGAATCAATTTTGAAAATGGGTTATTCTTTAATTTCTATATTTACACACAATCCTTCTAAGGTCACTTAATATATTTAGTGCTGACAAGTTAAAACAAAATTTAAGAATCCTTGCCCCATGCCCAGCTCAGAGTGCGAGCTGAAGTCTTCCAAAAGGTTCTCCAGCGGCCCCTAGTGGTAGCTTTGGAACATGGGCAGGGTGGGTAATTAACATATTTTTAGCATTTTTCCAGCAATGGAAAAGTACTTGCTGTGCATTCTCTTATTTTTTCTTCACAATACTCCTAAAAAGTAGTGTTGGGGAGCAAGAACTCCTGCCCCCTCAAAAGTCCTTCCAGCTGGACTGAGTCAAATTGACGTAAGAGAGATTAACAGGAGAAAATCAAATTTAATAGGTGTAGCACAGGGAATCCACATAGACGTGAATTCCAAAGACAGGCAAAATGAGGTATGTATGTCATTCTGAACTAAGAAGAAGGGGGTGTGGTTCTGGGACTTCAGAGGAAAGGAATACATTTCACAGGGCCATAAGAAGAATAGATGCTTGGTAATTAGATACTTGCCCTACCATTCAGATGGGTCACTCAGATAAAATTTATCTCTGTTAATAACCCTTACTCTGGGAAATACCCGCAATTTAGATTCTTCTGTGTGGTTAAGGGGGTACAAAAGTTCTCTTGAGCCCATCAGGTCTCAAGTGCTTCCAGCTCAAAATAATCCGCATGCCAAAGTGGCATGTTTGGGGCAGAGGGCTGTCCTGAACCCCTTCAGTAGGTATTATGATTATCCTCAAGGACATGTGAAGAGGAAGCTGAGATTTGGAATGAACAACTTGTCCAGGGGAACATAGGTGGTGGAAAAAGCACAAAAATGAAGGTCTGTAAGATACCTGAACCCCCGTAGTTGATCATCTTACTGAGGTGTTAAGAGAGGAAAGCATGATCTTCCTTTAGCCACTAATCTTCTCTGCCTCTTTCATTGTTCCTGACACCTGCGTTCACAGGAAAGTTACCAATATACATTGGTTTTTTGCTTGTTTGTTTTTTACATTTGGATATAAACATATCTTTTCCTAGCTACATATACTCAATTATTTTAATTAATCTTCATATAATAGTCTCTAAATATCTCTCCATCTTGGTTTCCTTCCTCTAGATTCAATCTGAAATTTTACTTTCTCTCTTAAAATGTGACTCCCACAAGATCCAATATTCCAAACCAATTTATTTTTATAACATATATATTTTTCAGAACTAAAGAGGTGCTTGGTATTGCTTTAGACAATGGGGAATGAATTGGACACAATCACTGCCCTCAAAGAATTTATAATCAACTGCTCTAACAATTGCCCTCTATGACTTATGCTTCACTTGGCCTGGATGGTCTGCCTCTACTAAAACAAATTTAATGTTGCATTAGCTTTTCCTGCATTTGCAAAATTAAAGCTATCATTCATATTATTTTCACATGAATTATATCATTTTATACTCACAATACTCTTTTACATTATTTATTATTAATTTCAACTTAAATATAAGAAAACCAAGGGTAAATGGCTTACCCATAGTGACTAATAAATGGTAGTTGATAGGTCTTAGAAGTAGCCACAATAGTGAGATTAAACATACATAAGTTCTCCATCATGCTTTGTCTCACATAACTCCAATCACTTATATTGAGTTTGAGATCAATTAAAAGTTCTAGATCTTGGGATGCCTGGATGGCTCAGTTGGTTAAGCATCTGCTTTCGGCTTGAGTCATGATCCCGTGGTCCTAGGATCGCGTCCCACATCGGGCTCCTTGCTCAACAAAAAGCCTCCTGCTGCTTCCCCTGCTTGTGCTTTCCCTCTCTCTCTCTCTCTCTCTCTCTCTCTCTCTGACAAATAAATAAAATCTTTAAAAAAAAAAAAAGTTCTGGCTGCCGCGGTCGGGTCCGCGGCCTGCGCTGTAGCGGTCGCCGTTCCTTGGAAGCAGCCACTCCCCTCCCCGACCCTGTTCCCGGTCCCCGTCCAGCAGCTGACGTGAAGATGAGCAACTCAGAGGAGGTGTCCTGGATTTCCTGGTTCTGTGGGCTCCGTGGCAATGAATTCTTCTGTGAAGTGGCTGAAGACTACATCCAGGACAAATTCAATCTCACTGGACTCAATGAGCAGGTTCCTCATTATCGACAAGCTCTAGACATGATCTTGGACCTGGAGCCTGATGAAGAGCTGGAAGACAACCCCAACCAGAGCGACCTGATTGAGCAGGCTGCCGAGATGCTTTATGGATTGATCCACGCCCGCTATATCCTCACCAACCGTGGCATCGCCCAGATGTTGGAAAAGTACCAGCAGGGAGGCTACTCTCCCCGTGTGTACTGTGAGAACCAGCCAATGCTTCCCGTCGGCCTTTTGGACATTCCAGGTGAGGCCATGGTGAAGCTCTACTGCCCCAAGTGCATGGACGTGTACACAACCAAGTCATCAAGGCACCATCACACAGACGGCGCCTACTTCGGCACCGGTTTCCCTCACATGCTCTTCATGGTGCACCCCGCGTACCGGCCCAAGCAGCCCGCCAACCAGTTTGTGCCCGGGCTCTAGGGTTTCAAGATCCATCCGATGGCCTACCAGCTGCAGCTCCAAGCCACCAGCAACTTCAAGAGCCCAGTCGAGACGATTCACTGATTCGCCATCCCACTTGTCCCTCAGTCTTTGGCACCTCCGATCCTCTGCTGCCACCCTTTCAGGAACCCTCTATGGTTTTTAGTTTAAATTAAAGGAGTCATTATTGTGGTGGGAATATGAAATAAAGTGGAAGAAAAGGCAAAAAAAAAAGTTCTGGACCTTTTTTATTTGAACCATTGATGACCCAGGTCACTATTATTCTGTCCTTATGAAACTGAATTTTTTAATCCATTTTATAGGAAATCACATTTGTGAATGTTAAACAGTATTTTGTTGGTTTTATTCTTGGTCAAGAAATGTTTATTTGAAATTTCAATTCTGTCCATTCTATTTCAATTCTTTCAATTCTATGCTTTGGGCACACACAATTTGATCACCTGTATTTGTGTCCATCAAAACTATTGACTTAAATATTGAAAATAGGAAGATAAAAATGTGAAACAGACACCTGGGGTAGCACCAAATGGAACTTCCCACATGATACCATCTCTGCACTGACCTGAACATGCACTCCTGTTTATCTTTCCTGTGGCTCACAGTCTCTCTTTTGTTTCAAACAACTTGTTCTTTTTTCTTTTTTTAAGATTTTATTTATTTGTCCAATAGAGAGAGAGAGCACACGCACAAGCAGAAGGAGCGGCAGGCAGAGAGAGAAGCAGGCTCTCTGCTGAGCAGGGAGCCTGACGTGGGGCTCGATCCCAGGACGCTGGGATCATGACCTGAGCTGAAGGCAGATGCTTAACCAACTGAGGACACTTGCAAACAGCTTGTTCTTTTTAAGAGCATATTCTGTTCACTTAAAGTTTAACATTATACAGGACCAGTGTAGGCACAGAAAAGTTTCCCCTTCTTCCCTTCTAGGTTCTTTGTCTGGTCTAATAATCAAACTGATATAAGACAGAGTAACAGGAGGAAAAGGAACAAACATTTAATAACATGTCTATCTCCTCTGTACATGGGAGAGACCCAGGAAAACTGAGCAACTACCTGAAGTGGCCATCACCTTAAATACCATCTTCAGCTAAAGACAAAAGAAGATGTTGAGGGTGGGGAGTCAGTTACAGAAGGTGACCAGGAAAAGCAGTAAGTAAGGGTAAGGTTGTTGTGCAGATTTAAGTCATTGCCTTCTCCTTTGATAAGAGTTTCTAGAGATTGACTCACCGCCTTCATCCTGGTACTTCGAGGGGACACCCATACAAGTGGAGATTTCCCTTCTACATGTAAATATCTCTTACAAAAGGGTAACTTCTACTCAGTCTTCAGAGCTTCCCCTGTGTCTGCTGTTTCTTAAAAATAACAGACACACGAAAAAATGCTCCACATCACTTGCCATCAGGGAAATGCAAATCAAAACCACAATGAGATACCACCTTACACCAATTAGAATGGCTAAAATTTACAAAACAGGAAACAAAAAATGCTGGCAAGGACACGGAGAAAGGGGAACCCTCTTACCCTGTTGGTGGGAATGCAAGCTGGTGCAGCCACTTTGGAAAACAGTATGAAGGTTCCTCAAAAAGTTGATAATGGAGCTACCCTATGACTCAGCAATTACACTACTGGGTATTTACCCCAAAGATACAGATGTAGTGAAAGAAGGGGCACATGCACCCCAATGTTCATAGCGGCAATGTCTGCAATAGCTAAAATGTGGAAGGACCTGAGATGTCCTTCAACAGATGAATGGATAAAGATGATGTGGTTCATATATACAATGGAATATTACTCAGACATCAGAAAGGGTGAATACCCACTATTTACATCAATATGGATGGAACTGGAGGGTATTATGCTGAGTGAAATAAGCCAATCAGAGAAATACAATTATTATATGGTTTCACTCATATGTGGAACATAAGGAACAGTGCAAGGGACAATATGGGATGGGAGGGAAAACTGAATGTGAAGAAATCAGAGAGGGAGACAAACCATGAGAGACTCTTCACTCCAAGAAACAAACTGAGGGTTGCGGAAAGGGAGGTGGGTGGGGGGATGGGGTAACTGGGTGATGAGCATTAAGGAGGGCATGTGACATAATGAGCACTGGGTGTTATACGCAACCAATGAGTCATTGAACATTATATCAAAAACTAATGATGCACTAGATGCTGGCTAATTGAATTTAAATAAAAATAAATAAACCAGTTTAAAATAATCCCCATGCTAAACGGACATATTCTAGGGTGGCAAACTCTGCTCCTTTTCATTGGTTTAGAACAGCCATTTGCTCTCCAGAAGAGATAACCGCCTTTCCCTTGTTTTACTTTTGGGCATTCCCTTAGGTAAATTTAAGCCAAAAATCTATCACAGCATAATTCAATATAATTTAGGTGTTTGTACCTTGCTGCCCATTTAATGGAACCAAGTTTAACATATTAGATATTTGTAACTTTCCAGGCAATGAAATACAAAATACTATGCATGGTCCTTAATTAAGCTTATTCACCAGTAGTTTAAGATATACATTGATTAACTTGCCATAATACGTTTAAAGAAATCATGTCTGCATGTAATAGAACAGAAAAAAGTTTATAGCATACTACTAGCAAAACATTTACTTATTCCCACTATGCTACTGAATGTCCCTTTTAGTATCATTAAGCCCTATTTGCGGTGATGAAAAATGCTTCTAGTTAACATCACATATTCTTTCATTCTTTCAACATATTAAATAATTTTGTACAATTTCCCAGGCATATGCTAGGTACTGTTGACCTTAAAAATAAAATAAGATTTTACCAGCAAACAATGGGTTTGCTCAGGAATAAAAGAGAATTGCAATCTGGGACAAACAAGCTGTGGCAAAACCATAGGCAAGTCCAGGGAAAAAAGTAAAGGGATTTTTTTAAGGAGAAAAGGGGTAAGTTGAAAAGACTGTTATAAACTAAAAGTCCATTGGAGTAAACTGGGAATTTGGGGTATGGTAGCTTCTCATTGGCTGAGCTGTTTCCCAGGAGGATGAGGAAAGCATCTCTTCCTCCAGATGGAAGAGTAGAGTATTATCCATGTGCAAGGTCAAGCCCATCTCTTCCTGCTGGGTCTGCAACTGACAAGAAGTGTTGGGGCCAAAACCTCCCAACTCCATTTTAGTGAGGTTTTCTGTTGCTAATTTTCACAGTACTAAAAATGCACAACAGTCCCACAGTCTCAGGGCTTATAGTTCAGGAGAGGAAATACTAAAGAAAATCCACATCAGAGTCAATTTTATAAGGGCTCTTATACTAAGTGTTATGGTAAGCACAGAATTTCATGCAGTACAGAACAGGGCAAGCTTCCTAGAAGGTGTAATGCTTTCATTTGTCTTGACAATAAGCAGAGATCAGGCCTGTGAATATGGAGAAAAAGTGTTCTAGGCAGAGCGAGTGGCATGTGCAAAAATACAGAAGCTCGAGAAGCCTGACACACTTAGAGAAGATAAAGTCATGTGATACAGCTAGGATGAAGGATGCAGACCGGTGGGTGGTAACTGATGGGGCTAGAGAAGATAGCCAGGGTCTCACCATGAGAAATGTGTGTGTCCCATGCCAAGGAGTATACTCTTTACCCTGAAGGCAGTAAAGAAAGTGGGCAATATTGGGGTCAGGGAGTTTAACTGGGGGTCACTATTGACAATCAAAGCCAGAGATCTAGAGATACCAGCCTAATGGAGAGAGAGCAGAGTGCAGTGATGGTCTAATAAATGTGGTGGTTCCCCATGTTCATATGCATAAGAATCAGCAGGGGAGCACTTCTAAAATACAGATGTCTGGACCCAAACCAGACCTACTTGGACTTTATATTTTTTTCAAAGCTCCCCTGAATTCTTATAATGCAACTCGTCCCCTGAATGGCATTTGGGAACCACAAGTTTATCCCAAACTGTAGGACAAGAACATAAAAATAGTTTGTCTTACTCACTTCAAACAATGGAGCAGATAGATATAAGGTCCACCTGAAAGAGTAAAAATTTGGAATGATAGAATATTTTTAAAGAAATACAATTTTATTACTTCCAACTGCTTATATTAACTAGCCATGTGAACAAAATATTGATTGGTAGAGGTCAATATAATAATGCTTCACAATGAAAATGACTAATTAGTAAATTTTTGTAATTCACATTTGTAGTAAGGTAATCTATTTTTGCTATATAACCTTGCTCCCTCTAGTAGATTAAATATTACCCATATAATCTTTCTCTTTTTTTTAAGATTTTATTCACTTATTTGACAGAGAGAGACACAGCGAGAGAGAGAACACAAGCAGGGGGAGTGGGAGATGGAGAAGCAGGCTTCCTGCCAAGCAGGGAGCCCAATGCAGGGTTCGATCCCATGACCCTGGGATCATGACCTGAGAGGAAGGCAGACGCCTAACAACTGAGCCACTCAGGCGCCCCACCCTTATAATCTTTCTTAAACTTAGATCAGTCTTTACAACCTTTTTATTTTTATAGAGTCAAAGATAAACTTCAGTCCAACCTTTGATCAAAAGATCGTAAATTCTAAATCAGTGCTGTCTGAACTAACTTGATTTTGCTACATAGTCCTCTGATATTCAGAAAATTCTGTATTAGGAAAACACTTTATCATATGATCATTTAGTTTAAACAGATAAATTGTAGCATATTCTGTCTGCTAGGAAATTCAGACTATCAGTATTTGTGCTTAAGTGTATTTTTTTTAAAGATTTTATCTATTTATCTGACAGAGAGAGACACAGCGAGAGAGGGAACACAAGCAGGGGGAGTGGGAGAGGGAGAAGCAGGCTTCCCGCCGAGCAGGGAGACCCGATGCAGGGCTCCATCCCAGGACTCTAGGTTCATGACCTGAGCTGAAAGCAGACACTTAACGACTGAGCCACCCAGGAGCCCTTAAATGTATATTTTTAAAGTTGGCTCCACACTGGGTGTGGAGCCCAGTGTGGGGCTTGAACTCAAGACCCTGAGATCAAGACCTAAGCTGAAACCGAGAGTCAGACACTTAAAAAAAAAGAGTCAGACACTGAGCCACCCAGACACCCCTGGCACTGCTTATATTTTAAATTATGTATGTGAGTTACATTTATCTATTTTGAAAGCTGTGTCTTCCTCTTTTTGGCTTGTCATCTTATTCTGTCTCCACCTTTACATCCTAAAAGTCCAAGTGCATTTTTATTCAATGTAGTAATAAGCTCCCTAGAGATAGAAACTGTGTGTCCTGTTTGCATTCTTGTCCCTAACTCCAAGCTCAGGGCCTGGACAGGAGAGATGATTGATATGTATTTGTTTATTAATAAGTTTCATTCTCCCTTTATTACCCTCAGCAAACCCCAGTTTTACCCAGATTTAAACACATGGACATCTGCTTCAGCCAACATAGGAAGAAATACATATAGAAATAAAGCTTTTTTTCAACAGCTGTATACCAATCAACCATAATTAAGATTATTACATGATCTTCAGGAAAGAAATTTGTGATGTCACCATCAATTATTGACAAACTACACCAGTACAACTCCCATAGGAGAGTCTTGCCCAGACTCTGAAATTACTATAGGAGCTCAGACATCAGAACCAGCTTCTTCTCATCACTCCAAGTGCCCTTAAAAGTGACCTGACAGAGAAGCCAACCACATTTCAAAGCCACTTTATTGGTGCTTGAAAAAACTAACATGTTGGCTATAGTACAACAATCTTAGTTTAGCTATTCCAAATCTATGACTGGTTTAGTAAGATTAACCCTCATGACCTATAATCCTAGCAACAGAGGCAAACGTGTTGAGCACTTATTTAAAGTCAGGCTTTGTGCTAAGCACTTTGTCTAATCTCAGCCTGATAACAATTGCTCAATGTAATTATTAATAAATCCCATTTTACAGGAGAAACTGAGGAAGTTGACTTAAGTGACTTACCCATGGCTATAAAGCCATTAAGGGTGGTAGAATCGGATATAAACCCCATCTGACACCAGGGCTCTCACGTTTAACTCTACTCTGTACTACTTATAAAATTACCTGGTCTTGAGGAAAAAAATTGGTATTTCTTTGCCTCATGAAATACAGTTGACCCTTGAACATCACAGGGGTTGGGGCGCTGAACCCCACACAGTTGAAAATCTATGTATAACTTTTGGCTCCCCCAGAACATAACTACAATAGCCTACTGTTGACCAGAAGCCCTACCGATAACATAAACAGTCGATTAACACACACCTTGTATGTTATGTGTATTATATACTGTATTCTTACACTAAAGCAAGCTAGAGAAAAGAAATGTTATTAGAAAATCCTAAATACTGTAAAACACCCAAGTATAAGTGGACCCATGCAGTTCAAACCCATGTTGTTTGAGGGTCAACTGTATTTCCAAGTTTGAGAATTTGGTTGGATAGGAAAGTCAGGCACTTAGTCTTACCAAGGACATTGTATTCGACCATGTTGAAACATCCAGAAATAGTTTACATATCAGTATGACTCTAGTATTATGCAATTTGAAGCTCCTGCCTTCCACTTTCCTTCTATCTCTTTCTCATTCATTCACTCATCCATTCATTCATCCACGCCTACCATAGGCTAAGATGAGGCCTTTTGAACATGAACAGGAGCAATGCCTTTAACTTTCCTAGTCCAGAATCAAGGCTCCGATGATACTGTTGTTACAGTTTCAGAAGAATCCTTATAAACAAAAACTTATTTAGCAAGTATTCTACATACTGTTCTTAAATGACACAATCTGAGTACAAACATTGTTTTAGCTTTGGTACCTCAAATTGGTACTAATAATCTTGAACTTAGGACATAGTGAGGCCCATGCATATAAAAAGCTTTGCTGATAAAAGAGGTGAGATCCCATGGTTTACTCTTTTTTAAGTCTTTGAGATCAGGGTCAGCCAACTTTCTAGGCGATTAGAATTCAGTGTGATGTTAACTGTGTGTAAGTGTTTGAATGCTAAGGGAGTTTGCGTTAGAATATGAAGGGGTTTCCCTCTCATACACAAGGATACAATGACCCTGAACTCTGGATGAATAAATCATGGTATTTTAATTTTCAAACACTAGCCTCAAATTGCTTAGAAGCATTTATTGAGGACTTCTTGGGTGACATTATTTTAATTTTCTTATGCAAGCCTCTTTGATAACCTGCTGATTTCAGTGTGCTTAGAGGAAATTATAAACTCAACCATATTATGAGCTACCTCCAGTTTTACCAAAGCATACTCACCAACATTTATATTCAAGTTTAAAATCTGATTGGTACTAATGCTGTTCACTTTTATCACTTGAGGAAGGTTGACTTGCATAAAGCATAAAATGAAGGTAGGGCATTCAAATTAAGATGTGAAAACTACCTGCCCCCAGAAGTATTCATTTTTTTAAAAGATTTTATTTATTTATTAGAGAGAGAGAGACAGAGCATGAGCATGAGCATGAGCATGAGCGGCGGGGGGAGGAGGCAGAAGGAGAAGCAGACTCCCCACTGAGCAGGGAACCCAACAGGGCTCAATCCCAGGATCCTGAGATCATGACCTAAGCCAAATGTAGAGGCTAAACTGACTGAGCCACACAGGTGCCCCAGAAGTATTCATTCTAATTGAAATTCTCCATTATGTTTTCTGACCAGTGCCCCAGAATTTATTGGTTCCTAAAGGAAGGTGGGTATAGTCTCCCCAGGCGGATTTTTGGAATGGGTCTAATTGTTACAATGGCTGGCATTAAATAGGTAGAGATCTGGGATGCTAAATATCCTGCAATGTGCCAAAAGGAGGATTGTACCCACTCCCATTCCCACCAGTGGTAATAACCCCTCCAGGGAGCAACACTGGAGGGCCCTAACTGGGCCCTATCTCATGGGATGATGATGTTATACCCCATCACCCAGACACTGCCACCATTCTACAATAATGAAAGAGAATCACATCTCCCAAGGGTTAGATTTGGAAGAAGTGTAAAACACTAAGGGATTGTTATAAATGCAACATGATTATCATTCTTTTTTATTTGATTCTTCAGGAAAATGTTGAAGATGGCCAAGCAAGTATCTATCAATCTGTCATCACCAACACCAGCAAAGAAATGTCTTGTTTCAGTGACTTTCCAATGCCTGAAGACTTTCCAAACTTCCTGCACAATTCTAAGCTCCTGGAATATTTCAGAATTTTTGCCAGAAAGTTTGATCTTCTAAAATATATTCAGTTCCAGGTATTGTATTTTGGGGAGAATGGTTTTCTCTACATGGGTTCAGCTCACATTTAAATAGAGAAGTTACTCTGGTAATGAAAGAATTTGTGAATAAAACCAAGTGTTCCAATCCAATTCTTTCCTGGAAGATAAGAGCATGATAGAAGACCTAAAAGGTAGTGATATTAAAGATTATGTACACATTAGCGAAGAGGAAAATGTTAAAACTAAGAGTTTGAATAATGATGATATTGATGAAACCACAATTAAGCTAGTATCTATAACCACTGCAGACTCCTAGCCTCATTTCCCTTGAAAGGACAGAAGAAAAAAATCAAACTACTATTTCATTTTCTGATCTTCTCTGTAGAAGTGGAATTTCTAAGAAAAAAATGTACTAAATAAGCTCACAGTTCTCCATTCATTTCATAAGCCTATAGAAACTATTTTTGGTATTTGGGGGTGGGGAGTGGGCATGGTGCATTCTCTAGCAACATAAGGATGGCAGGATCATTTTGAAATACAATTATAACTACCTTTCCTATGTTACCTCAAAAACAAATAATCAACAAGAAAACAATATTCTCACTAAATATGCTGAATTTTTATCAATAACCTACACTCTGAAAACTAGTAACTGTGCTTAGTAAATAAAATTAAATTATATCTCTGAATAAATGTTAGCAAGCTAAATTTTTTTATTTTTTTTAATTTAAACTCAATTTAGTTCAGGGGTAGAATTTAGTGATTCATCTGTTGCGTATAACATCCAGTGCTCATTACATCAAGTGCCCTCCTTAATTCCCATCACCCAATTACCCCATGTCCCCACCTACCTCCCCTCCAGCAACTCTGTTTGTTCGCTATGGTTAAGAGTATCTTATGGTTTGTCTCCCTGTCCTTCCCTTCCTCGATGTTCATCAGTTTGGTTTCTTAAATTCCACATATGAATGAAATCATACGGTACTTGTCTTTCTCTGACTGATTTATTTCACTTAGCATAATATGCTCTCGTTCCATCCACATCACTGCAAATGGCAAGATTTCATTCTTTTTTGATGGCTGAGTAATATTCCATTGTATGTACATAACTACATCTTCTTTATCCTTTCATCTGTCAATGGACATCTGGGCTCTTTCCACAGTTTGGCTATTGTGGACATTGCTGCTATAAACATTGGGGTGAATGTGCCACTTCAAATCACTATGTTTGTATCCTTTGGGTAAATACCTAGTAGTGCAATTCCTGGGTCATAGGGTAGTTCTATCTTTAACTTTTTGAGGAACCTCCATACTGTTTTCCAGAGTGGCTGCACCAGCTTGCATTTCCACCAACAGTGTAAGAGGGTTTCCCTTTCTCCACCTCCTCACTAACATTTGTTGTTTCTTGAGTTGTTAATTTTATCCGTTCTGACCCCTGTGAGGTGGTATCTCACTGTGGTTTTGATTTTTATTTCCCCAATACCGAGTGATGTTGAGCATTTTTTTCATGTGTCTGTTAGCCATTTGTGTGTCTTCTTAGAGAAATGTCTGTTCATGTCTTCTGACCATTTCTTGACTGGAGTTTTTGGGTTCGGGGTGTTGAGTTTGATAAGCTCTTTACTGATTTTGGATACTAGCCCTTTATCTGATGTGTCATTTGCGAATATCTTCTCCCACTCTATGGGTTGCCTTTTAGTTTTGTTGATTATTTCCTTTGCTGTATAAAAGCTTTTTATCCTGATGAAGTCCTAATAGTTCATTTTTGCTTTTGTTTCCCTTGCCTCTGGAGATGTGTCTAGCAAGAAGTTGCTGTGGCCAAGATCAATGAGGTTGCTGTCTGTGTTCTCTTCTAGGATTTTGATGGATTCCTATTTCACATTTAGGTCTTTCAGTGAACTAATTGTTTTGTAACACTTCTCATTTTCTCAGTAATTTCAGCTTTGTTCCAGGTTTGTATTATATTAATTTATAATAGCTGATTGTGGTGGAAATCTATATTTTTAAATGCCATTAAAATGTATCTAATGTACTACATTAGAAAACTATTACCCATCTCCTGGTGGATCCATCTTATGAATAACAGATCTTTTTATACCAGAAGCTTTTATAGGTCTTTGTCTATTCGATTATCAATTTATTTAACAGATATACTGCCCTCTTATGGTATGTACTTTTTATTATCTGTTCTTTGAAAGATCAGGTTAAAGTTGTAAGAGAGCTATTTCTCTTATTTATTGTATTACTGCTGTTCAGTTTCCTGGAGGTTAGAGAGGGGTTAGGGACACTCATTTCCATTATTGGTCTCTGAGTTGGTATAAGCCATAAGACGTTAGGCTGTAAAAGGCTCTGTTGCATTTCTAATAAACTCCTGAGTGAATACTGAAGGTGTTGGTTCTCAAACCATATTTTGAATAGCAGTAATCCACAGTACGTTAGCTAATCTACTACCCTAAACTGCAAATCCGAAATCTTTAATCTCAGCCAAAATTGCCCAGACATTTTATAGTCCTTTGCAAGCTTTATGTTAATGGTCTGTATTTATTTTTTTAATTGAAACAACTTCAAAAATTGCCAAACCAGCATTTTTTTAAATATCTGAAAATTTGAAAAGCATATATATGGGACTCAAATACTTATAAGCAAGAGAAACATGCCATTACTCTAGAAGTGAGAAAAACTTTGCTTCCACTTGACATTGTTTCTTAAACATCAAAGATGTAAAACATTTATGGATACTTTTAAAAATTCATAGCCCTCCAGACAGTGAGCTACATAAAAAAAAAATTAATGAACATAAATTATTTCATCCAAATGAGATCATGAACTATATTGCTAACATGATGTACTCTGAAAAATAATAATATGAACACCTACCATTCATAGGATGCTGACAATGTGCCAGACATGATGCAAAGTGCTTCACATGAAATATCTTCTCTAATACAGAGTCTGCACAGAAGTGGACACAGAAAAGATTCTTAATAAATACTGACTGTGTGATCATTTGAATGATGGACATGTGTTCTATATCTTACCCAGATTTTGTGTTTCTTTTACGTCTCTCTCTTGAGTCCTTATTCAGTCTTTAACAGACTGGTTCCCATGGCTGAGTCTTGCACAAAGTACCATATCCTTGGTAGCTCCCCACCAAAGAAGAAGGAGAGGGGACACTTAGCGGTCTTTGCTCTAAGCGGTTTGAACTGGATTCATATGAACCTAAATCGAGTCACACCTTGCATTCTACCCATTCCCACTCCCAGGGTACTGTGTGAAGCCCCTGTTATGCCAGAGTAATGTTCAGTTATGCCTTCTCTGTTTGTTCAAGACAACTGTCCTCAGTGTGAAAAAACACACGGATTTCTCATCTTCTGGCCAATGGGAGGTTGTTACCGAGAGCAACAGCAAGAAGCAAAGTGCTGTCTTTGACGCAGTTATGGTTTGCAGCGGCCATCACATCCTCCCTCACATCCCACTGGAGTCATTTCCAGGTGAGGCCTGTGGAGATTCCCAGCTTTACAGAGAGGGTGTTTTGGGGAAGGAAAAATTTTCCCTTACCTTTCAACATTCTTTGGGCTTAGTCTAAGAATTAAATTGACATGAGACAAATTAATAAGAAAAAAATAAAATGCAATCATGCATTCTTATGGAGAGATTCCATAAGAATATGAAGCCTACAGGCAGTCAGGTAATTGCGGCTTATGTGCCATTCTGAGCTGAAAAGAAGGATGCAGGGGCTGGGGACTACAAAGGGAAGGATGACAATTCACAGGAAGATGAAAAAGGATAAATGTTTGGTAAACTAATGTTCCCTGGACCACTCAGAAACAGTGGGACACGGAAACGAATTTTAACAGACTGCTACGTTCCTCCCTGTCTACTTCACCTAATTCTACTATACTGTAGTTGTCTATGGTGACAGCTCCCTTCCTGGAGCAGATCCTCTAAATTCTTTTAGGCAGTTGGGGGGAAAGTCAAAGTTTTTCTAAGCCTTCTGTTTCTTAAAAATTATTAACCTAAAATAATCCACATGCCAAAGAGACACATTTTGAGGTGACAAGTTTTGCTCCCCTACAGTGTCCAGGTATTTTTTATGGAGGTTGGATTGACAAGCAGAATTAGCTACTGCAACTGGGCATAATATTAAGATCTGGATAGAGCTAGAAGGATGAAAGTCTCCACATACCATCTTTGTTTCTGTTGACCTCTTTGGGTCTTCATGACACAAGGACTTCAGCAAGTTCCTCCAAAGTCACTACATCTTCCCCAGAACTTCAGAGAATTTTCACCCAAATTGGTTCTCTGTTGGAGAGGTCCTTATAGCCAAGTGCCTACCTTGGCCTTTATCTATCCTGCCAAACACCGTGACTTTTTTATGTCCTTGGAGACTTTTCCTCAGAGCCATGCTTACAGATGGGTTATTGAGGAGATTCCCTTGAAATAAGTGCTCCTACTGGACAGAGAGAAGGAGAGGAGTGCAAACAAGGGAACCCCACAACCATCTGTCCTGGTACCTCCCAGACCCTTCTCTCAGAGAGCGTACTTCCTTCTGAAGGCTCTCAGGGAAACATCTAATACAGTGGTTCACAGTCCAGGCCTCACATTCAAACCATCTGTTGAGCTTCTAACGTCCTTATGACCTCCAAAGTTCAATTAGTATATGGTAGGCTTAGATCATTTAAGGGTTACTCAAGTGATTTTAATATGCAGCCAGGTAAGGGACACCTGGATGACGCAGTTGGTTAAGCCTCTGAATCTTGGTTTCAGCTCAGGTCATGATCTCGGGGTTGTGAGGTCAAGCCCCCTCCCCCCAAATCCCGACTGGGGCTCTATGCTCAGTGAAGAGCCTGCCTGAAAATCTCACTCTCTCTCCTTCTGCGCCTCCCTCAAACCCCAACCCCCACTCATGCTCTCTCTCAAATAAATAAATTTTAAAAAAAATATGCAGCCAGGTGTGAGATCTTCTACCCTAAAGCATTGATTCTCAAAAAGAATTACCTGAAGGGCTTTTAAAAACAACTTGCAAGCCTCCACCTCTGGCATTTCCAACTCAGGAGATATGGTATCATGAAGCTGAGATTTTGCCTTTCCAACAAGTTCCCAGGTTCCAGCTAAAAATGCTGGTCAAAGGACCACACTTTGAAAATTAATGATCTAAAGGTTCTTTCAAGAAACCCACCATCAAAGACAATTATTTGATAAAGTCATATTTTCCTGGGAAAGATACAGAGAAGCTTGTCTTCAAAATGGCTTATCCAGTAAGTTACTGACTTATACTGCAATGTGGAAGACATCCTTCAATTTCTATGTTTATTTTAGTTTTTGTTTGCTTCTACAAAATGAGAATAAATATTATTCTAATATAATTAGAATTATATTAGTACAGTTGTACAAGTACAATAATAGCACTTCATAATATGTTCAGAAACATTTAAAAGAATACATGTGCTATATGATATTAAAGTATTACTGTACAGTCCAAAATAAGATAATGGGTAGTTGGAAGCCAGCATCTGACTGCTTTATTCATCAAAACCATTTGTTTAATCTCTAATAAATACATGAGCTGCAACCTCTGAAATCAATTCTTTTGGTCCTGTTCCATATGCATAAGCTAACATTTCTCATATACTTTATGCTTTGAGTTTGCCAATTGACCTTACCATTGTAACTCCCCTAAGAGGTGAGGCGGCAAAACAAATAATTGACTCCAGAAAAGAAAATCTGACAGTGTACTCTTATTGAAATTGACATAATTCATGGACTTCTCTCTTCTTCCCCCTGAAGGTATTGAGAGGTTCAAAGGCCAATATTTCCATAGCCGCCAATACAAGCACCCAGAGGGACTTGAAGGGAAACATATCCTGGTGATTGGACTAGGAAACTCGGCCTCAGATATTGCCGTTGAGCTGAGTAAGAAGGCTGCTCAGGTATGATGCTCTCTGCTTCTCTTGTACCATGGAGGAAGGAGGAAGGGCATATTGGAAAATCCCAGCCACATAACCAAGGCTCCATTACTCATTAATTGGTTGGTTGGTTGGTTGGCTGGCTGGTTAGTTGGTTGGTTGGTTGGTTGGTTGGTTGACTGGTTGGTTACTACAGTAAGGTGTCATAAAAAATCTGGAAATCAGGAAGCCAAGGTTTACCTCCCAGCTCTGCACTGATCAACATGTAATCCAGAGCAAGTCTTTTACTTCTCTGAGCTATACATGTGATATATCATCTACACAGTAGATTCTTCCCAAAAAGGACAATGCCCTGACTTAAACAGCATTCTTTTTGCTTACCAGGTATTTATCAGCACCAGACATGGTTCCTGGGTCATGGGCCGTATCTCTGAAGATGGATATCCCTGGGACATAGTGTTCCAAACCCGGTTTCGGTCCATGCTCCGAAATGTCCTGCCACTAACAGTTCAAAAATGGATGATTGAACGGCAGATGAATCGGTGCTTCAACCATGAAAATTATGGCCTTGAGCCTCAAAACAAGTAGAGTTATTTTGCTTTTTTTATGGTATGGTAAACAAGGTTGTCAGAGGCTCCTCTTTATAGTAAAATTGCTAATGAGGTATTTCAAACTACAACCTAACAGTATGAGTATCATAGACATCCTGGAATTTGAATTCCAAATTTGTTCTGTATACCTTTTAAAAAGTAAATGCTTAAGAAGATGAAGTAGAAATATTATGAACTTTCTTATGGCTGAGTACAATTCCATTGTGTATATACACCACATCTTTTGTATCCACTCATCTATCAATGGACAATTAGGTTGCTCCCATATTTTGGCTATTGTAAATAATGCCACAATGAACATGGGGGTGCATATGTCTTTTCAAATTAGTGTTTTCATTTTCTTTGGGTAAATACCCAGTAGTGGAACTACTGGGTCATATAAATTCTATTTTTAAGTTTTTGAGGAACCTGCCCACTGTTTCCCACAGTGGCTGCACCAATTTGCATTCCCACCAACAGAGCATTAGGGTTCCTTTTTCTCCACATTCTTACCAACAATTGTTATTTCTTGTGTTTTTGGTTTTAGCCATTCTGACAGGTTTAAAATGATATCTCATTGTGGTTTTAATTTGTCTTTCCCTGATGATTAGTGATGTTAAGTTTATTTTCATGTGTCTATTGGCTATCTGTAAGTTTTCTTTGGCAAAACACCAATTCAGTCTTCTGCCCATTTTTTAATTGGATTACTCAGCCATAAAAAGAATGAAATCCTGCCATTTGCAACAACACGGATGGACCTAGAGGGTATAATGCTAGGTGAAATAAGTCAGTCAGGAAAAGACAAATGCCATATGATTTGACTCATGTGTGGAACTTAAGACACAAAAGAAACAAAAAACCAGACTCTTGAATACAGAGAACAGTTGCCAGAGAGGAGATGGGGGCGGGGGAGGGATGGATGAAATAGACAAAAGGAATTAAGAGTACACTTACCTTAGATGAGCACTGAGAAATGTATAGAATTCTTGAAACATTATATTGTATGTCTGAAACTCATATAACACTGTATATTAATTATACATGAATAAAAAAATAAATTTAGGGCACCTGGGTGGCTCAGTTGGTTAAGCAACTGCCTTTGGCTCAGGTCATGATCCTGGAGTCCCAGGATCGAGTCTTGCATCAGGCTCCCTGCTCAGCAGGGAGTCTGCTTCTCCCTCTGACCCTCCCCCCTCTCATGTGCTTGCGCTCTCTCTCATTCTCTCTCTCAAATAAATAAATAAAATCTTTTAAAAAATAAATAAATAAATAAATAAATTTTAAAAAGAAAAAATATTATGAGCTGCTCTAGAAAGCAGAACTAGGATCATGGGAAGAATTTCCTAATACCCAAAGCTGTCCAACATTGGAAAAGGCTGCTTTAAGAGATTACAGCCTTCCTTTCAGAGGGGTGTGTTGGGAAATGTGTCCCAAGTTCTCCGTGTGATAACTCATGCTCTGTTAATTCTGTACACCATAAGGGTTCTTCCCATGAGCAGCTTTTGTGAACACACTCACTATCTCCTTGCCAAAAAATAAATCTCTTCTGAACTCACTGTTATATATCACTGATCTTATAAACACAAGCAAACAGTATGAATGTTTATTTTTCTTTAGTTGATAACAGGCTCCTTCCCTTTAAAAAAATACAAAAACGAAGAACTTTGGAATCTTTCAACAAAATGCCATGGGACTACTCAGTTCTGAGATCTGATACATGTGGCATGTATTATTTAGAAGAAAAAAAAAGGTTCTCAAATCTACAAAAAGGGGAATTCCATAAATACAACCAGACTTTGCTCTATCACCCATGCTATCACATACAGAGACTCCATGGATATTTGGGATCAACAAATATCCCCAAACTTAATTTTATACATTAGTTTTTATGCTGATTCCTTAATAAAACTTTCAAAACTATTGGGGATTTAACAAAATTTTCCTTTCTTACTTATGATCAGATAGAGATTAATTGGAGCAGCAAGATAATTAAAACAATAGTGGAAGCATCGATGGGGTATAAATGACTGGAATATTCAGGGATTGACCATAGGTGCTGGTATTTGTTTAACCTCCTTTTTTGAAATGTCTTTTACCCACATCACCTACAAGTTTTCTCTTCTTTGTTGAGGGGGAGATTTGTGACATGAGAATGAAGTCAGATAGTGCGGTTTGGGGTAGGCCAACTAGTTAAGATAGAAAGTTTTATGGATATTTGAGAAACCTCTTTATTTGAAAAGCCAACCCCATAAAATATCAAGAGAGTTTCAAGACTCACTCAACATCATTAAATATTCCTTCTAAGTGTTTTCTTTTTGGTGTTTTAGATATCTTATGAAAGAACCTGTGGTAAATGATGATCTTCCAAGTTGTATACTCTACGGAGCCATCAAGGTGAAACCGAGAGTGAAAGAGCTCAGAGAAACTTCTGCCATATTTGAAGATGGAACAGTGGAGGAGAATATTGATGTTATTGTCTTTGCAACAGGATATACTTTCTCTTTTCCATTCCTTGAAGATTCACTTGTTAAAGTAGAGGATAAGATGGTCTCACTGTATAAATACATGTTCCCTCCTCACCTGGAGAAGTCAACTCTGGCGTGCATTGGTCTCATCCAGCCCCTAGGTTCCATTTTCCCAACTGCCGAACTTCAAGCTCGTTGGGTAACCAGGGTTTTCAAAGGTATGTGAGTGGGAAAGTGAGGGGCTGAGGGTTTTATACCTAATAGAGTTTGTTCAAGAACAAGTTTAGATAAGGAGGCTGCCAGGAAGAAGTTGGTCAACCTTAGGCAGCTCTCACAAGATTAACATCCTAAAAAGTTAGTGGAGAATTTGAAAAATAACAAATACAGAGATAAGATAATAATAATAATAATAAAGAGCTGTAATCATCCCTTTGAAATATTAGAAAGTTCAGAGAATTTCAATTTTCATAAAGCTAAATACATATTATCTTTTCCTGGAATCATGAAAGAATAGTTGAGAAGAGAAAGACCTCTGACTCCTGGTTTTACCTATATGATGTTTATAATTTCCTCTGAATATGTGCAAATCTAGAGACCCAGGGCCTCTACATTAACTTCAAATTAACTCTTAATATGTTAAGAAGCTCAATCTCATGGATCCTTACAAAGTTATAAAGTTATTGAAAGGTTTCTGTCTAAGTACCTGTATAGCACTTTGCATTCCTCAGGAGGCTATTATCTCCCTGACGCCATGGTTCAGGTCAACCAGAATTCATTGAATACCTAGCTTTGTTCTGGAACCTGGTGGGATAGAGAGCAATTTAAACAGATCATTTCCACATACTGAGATAAATGCTTTGGTAGAGGGATGCATGGAGTGCATGGGAAGAAGAAAAAGGGTGCTTTGCAGCATGTTGGGATAAAGGAGGGCATGCGGACAAGGAAAACTTGCTAGATGACCAAGTTTCTTAGGTGCAGAAGAGGTAATCACTTGAGCCAAACACAGAGGCATGATGGATATGGAGAATTACAAGCTATCTGACATTCCCAAAACATGACATGTGAGGTAGAGAGGGGTGAGAGATTATTAAAGAGTAATCTCTCAGTAGAAGGGCCAGGCCACAGGAGCCTTGTAAGTCATGCTAAAAAGCTTACAATACAAAACGTAGATCAGTTCTTTCCAAATCTGGCCACACATAAAAATCAACTAGATCCTTAGGACCCTGATTAAGTCTGACCTGAGGACCTAGAATCTCCATTTTAGAAAGCTCTTCAGGGGTGCCTGGGTGGCTCAGTCATTGGGCGTATGCCTTCAGCTCAGGTCATGATCCCAGAGTCCTGGGTTTGAGCCCCGCATCAGGCTCCCTGCTTGGTGGGAGGCCTGCTTCTCCCTCTCCTGCTGCCCCTGCTTGTGTTCCCTCTCTTGCTGTGTCTCTCTCTGTCAAATAAATAAATGAAATCTTCAAAAAAAAAAAAAGAAAGAAAGAAAGAAAGCTCTTCAGGCAGAGGACCCAATGAAAGGTTATAAGAAAGAAATAGACATTACAGATTTACATTTTCAATAGATTATTTCAGCATTAGTGTGGAAGATAGATTTGAAAACAGAAAAGAATGGGGTCTCTGAGACCAGTGAGAAGACCACAGCAAGTCTCTGCTGAAACATGATGTAGCTGAGCCAGGCAGAGAGACAAAGTGGAGAACACAATAGAAATGTGAGAAATAGTTAGGGATAAAATCCACAGGACATGATGATCAGCTGAATGTAGAAAACCAGAGAGAGAGAGGAATCACAGATGACTTGCAGATCTCTGGCCATGGGAACTGGGTAGACAGCAGGGCCAGGAATAGAGAGAGGACATGGAAGAAGATGCAAGTCTGACCAGGAGAGCTTCCATGATGGGCTCTGTTTTGGACTCATTGACTCTGGTATGTCTGATGACTAGCTATATCCAGGAGAAACTGACCATTTCACCATGTCTGAGAATACCCATAGACAAGGATGGAATCACAAGCACACAGTGATAAATCCTGCATCAATCTACCTTCTCTGTCCCCAGTGATTAACTTTACTCCCACAAGGTTTACTTCAACAGCCTCTCAACTGGTCTTGGTACCTTTAGACTCACTTTCCTAGAGCCCATGTCCCAAAATTCGCCAACTAGAAGGATCTTTCTAAAAGGCAAATCTGATCTTGTCACCACTTGCAGAAAACCCTCCCATGGCTTCCCATCACCTTCAAAATAGAGCTCAAGTCACCTGACATGATTTCCAGCTCTTCAGGCTCACCTTCCTACTCCAGCCTCTCTCTTAACACCCTCCACTTCAGAGTTCACACTGTAACCTTAAGGGCAGCATCACATAGAACTCATCCCACCCTGGAGTTCAACAAAACAGCAGCCCTGATTGGCATAACTTGGGTAAATGGCCAAGTTTAATGGTAGGAATCAACTACTAGATAAAGCAATGATATTGAATCAAACCCACTACTCAAACCAGCCTTTTATTTCTAGGCTTGTGTACCTTGCCCTCAGAGAGGACTATGATGGCGGACATTATCAAGAGGAATGAAGAAAGAATAGATTTGTAAGAATTTTTTTTTAATTCTTTACATAAAGCAATGTTTCTCAGGGTATAGTGACCTAACTACCCACAAGAACCACCTGCCTGTTTCTTAAAAATGCAAATTCCTGGGTCACAACCCAGACCAACTGAATTGGAACCCCAGGATGAAACTGGAAATTTGTATTTTTATGTTCTCCCTAGGTGATTCTTATACATACTAGTTTAAGAACCAACTACATGGGGCACCTGGGTGGCTCAGTTGGTTAAGCATCTGCCTTCAGCTCAGGTCGTGATCCCCATGTCGGCCTCCCTGCTCAGCGGGGAGACTGCTTCTCCTTCTTCCTGTACCCCTCCCCTTGCTCCTGCTTTCTCTCACTTTCTCTCTCAAATAAATAAATAAAGTCTTTAAAACAAAAAAGAACCAACTACATAAAGATAGAAATTTTACCAAATCAGGACATAATTTTCCTGGACTTAAATTTATTTCAGTTTTGTATGATGTCCGTGTTAGATTCCATATCTTCTCAGGCTGCCCACTCTGTGGCGAGAGAGGAAATGGGTTGGGAGCAGCAGTAGTGACAGTGGCCGGGTGTCTCTGAAAAGTTAGTTGGGGGATGTCCTATCAAAGGAAATTAGAAGGAGCTGGTATGAAGTGAAAGTAGATGTATGCCTTGTGATATGGTAAAATGGGGTTCAAAAGTGATCAAGCATCTTGGAGAGTAGACTTGGGGGCCTGACATCACATGTAGGGGTTGTCTCATGGTCAAATTCTAATTAATCTAACATTTATTGAATACCTATTATATGCCAGCCAGAGTGCCAACTACTTTAATAATTTAACAAGCAAATAGGAAGCATCTCCTCTATGCAAGACACTGAGCTAGGCTTTCATTTGTGTTAGCTCATGGATCTTTGCAGCAATCCTGACTAATTTGTATTTGCCTAGAGAATTGAAGCCACTTACTAAATATCAAATAATAATCATGGTTATAAACCTTGTCACATTCCTAAAACTTCCATGAATTCATGGCTATTTATTTTACAGCCTATCTCAATCTAAGATCTGGGCCTTCTGATGGAATAAGCTCATACCTTCCACCAGAGATTCATTCAAACCTCATTTACTCACTCACTCATCCCTATTTTGCAAA
The DNA here is from genome assembly GCF_009762305.2 of Zalophus californianus. Taxonomy (NCBI): domain Eukaryota; kingdom Metazoa; phylum Chordata; class Mammalia; order Carnivora; family Otariidae; genus Zalophus; species Zalophus californianus. The sequence continues at coordinate 55,558,880 of NC_045604.1, read as the reverse complement.
TCTGCCCTTTTTTACTTTCTTCATTAAGGTTTGGAAAGAGCCAGAGCCAGACACTGCAGACCAATTACATCGACTACTTGGACGAGCTCGCCTTAGAGATAGGTGCGAAGCCAGACATCCTGTCTCTCTTGCTGAAAGACCCCAAACTGGCTGTGAAGCTCTATTTCGGACCCTGCAACTCCTACCAGTACCGCCTCACTGGGCCCGGGCAGTGGAAGGGAGCCAAGAGGGCCATCCTCACCCAGAAACAACGGATACTGAAGCCTTTAAAGACACGGGCACTAAAAGCTTCATCTGATTTCCCAGTTTCCTTTCTGTTGAAAATCGTGGGGCTTCTTGCTATTGTTGTGGCCCTTTTTTTTCGGCTTCAGTGGTTCTAATTGGTCAGCATAAAGCTTTTGATTTTAGTGTCAGTCAGTTCCTCTTTAAAAAAAAAGGCAAAGAAAAACATGAAATCTAGATTCTATATTTCAGAGTTGAGAGGAACAGAAAGAGGTGGTTGTAGAGAATTAGCAGAATTAGGTCCATGTTAAAACACTAAAATGGTGTCATGAAATTTCTTTGCCACTCCACCCTTCCCTCAAGTTCATCAGACTCTCCAAAAGGACAATTAAATAGCACTGGCTAAATAGTGCTGCCAGGCCCCATATAAGAGGGTTGTGTGGAAAAAATAGAAATACATAGAATGAAAAGCAAGCCCCATGGTTTAAAACATTAGAAAATTTCAATGGTGGGTAAATATTTAAACTCTTGCATGATGTTCTTGATAATCTTCCCTACCCGGGCTGTATCTGGTAACAAAGTTCTCAGGTGTTAGGTCATGCTCCATTTGCTTATCAGGGAATCACTCAAAAATCCTGGATGAAAATATGAGAGGCTAGACTCAGAAAGCAATGGCGATGATAAGACAGACTCCTTGGGCCTCATGGTGAAAGCAAAGCCAATAGGCACATTTGTTATGTTTTGACAGAAACACTGCTGTAAAAATAAAAATAAACCTGCAGTAACAGCTATATACACATTCAGTACTTTCCATAGACCAGACATTATGCTCAGTGCACATTGTATGTATTAACTTCATTTAAATCTCACAATAATTCTGTGAGATGGATGAGGCTATTCTACCCATTTTATAGATGATGAAACTGAGAGAGCAGTTGGGTAACATGTCCAAGACCATACAGCTGGTCTTGCCAGGCAGCCAGGATTGGAACCCAGTTTTGCTTGATTCTGGAACTGTGGATCATAACCTTTCCCCAGAATATACTTATTTACAAAACAGCTATTGCAGATAAAGTAATTAATTATTAACAGTTTATTTTATTTATAATTATATATATGTTGCTTTTGGAGGAACTTAACACAGATAACAGCACACTTCTTGCAAATATGATCAATTAATTTTATTCATAATATTTTGGTTTATAGTCCAACCAGATCTAAAAAGCATTTGAAGGAATTTACAATGAAACACACCTATAGAAGAACATTTAAGATGATCATTGACATTTTGAAAAAACAAGCATTGAGGACGAAGTATATGTCCCAAGTAGATGAAAAGCATTATAATGATTGAGCCTTGTATTTAGCTCCAACATTATAGGTAAACAAGGCAAAAAGTGAAACAATATATAATCTCTGTCATTTGATAAAAGGAAGCATACCAGTTTGTTAGACACATTTTCTTGGAACTGAAATTTAAAAAAGATACAAGCAATTCAATGTCAATAGACATTGAGCAACAGAATAAACATCTGGTTTATCAACCCACTACAGCCATTCTTTCCATGAACTGTGCTTTGGGAGATAAGCTATGCCCTAAACCCAGCCCAAGGACTTTTGAAGAGGGAAAAGGTCAGGAATTAAAAATTTAGGCAAATTTCTCCTCTTACTCTTCCAAAGTCTGTGCGGACATTGTTCTTTACTTTGGCCTGGATTTGTCTCTAAAGAGCCCAGAGCAATGTAATGGCAATCTCTGTCAGTGGAAGCTTCATTTCTTTAAAGTCCATTGAAATGGACTTGCTCCATTCATCATTACCACTACCCAGGGAAGTAACTATGGTCATTATCCTACTCCTACAGTGGACTAGATTGGGAAACAAGTGTCGGGTTGGTACCGAATCAGTGGGGAAAAATAGCTCCATTAGGACAAAATTATTATTATATGTATAACCTTGAAATTTTTAGAAAGAGCTTAATCTCTTGAAAGCTTTCCAAATATTGTGTTATCTTTTTAAAAACATAAACAGTTCACTTCCAGAGTCTGAATGACTAAGAAAGACTCATCCAAGTTTATTCTTCTGCCTCTATACACCAGGAAACAGGAAACTATCCCAGACAAACCAACTAGGATAGTTTGTTCCAAATTACGACCCACAGACTACCTGCATCAGAATATCTCAGGGAGCTTATAGAAGTGCAGATTCTTAAATACAAATGCAGTAATAATTCAGACCTGCTGAATGAGAGTCTCCCCTGGAATCTCCAGTCTTGACAAGCTCCCTAAAAGATTCCTGTTCACATTAAATTTAAAAACCATTGGTTTGAGGTATCGCCAAAAAAGCTGCTTTTGCTTTTGCTTATCAGGGAATCACTCAAAAATCCTGGATGAAAATATGAGAGGCTAGACTCAGAAAGCGATGGCGATGATCAGACAGACTCCTTGGGCCTCATGGTGAAAGCAAAGCCAACAGGCACATTTGTTATGTTTTGGATCATATGTCATGGATCAATCCATGACTTTTTCCACTCCTCAAGGCCAAATTCCCCCTTCGGTTCAGCCTTGGTGCTTCTAGTTGCAATTTACAATGTTCTCCTGTAAAGAATGTTAACTTGTTATCACCCTCCTCCCAAATCTCTCCCTGTGATGTTCCCTTTACTAAACTTTCATTTTAACTACCCTTCTCTCTGTGATAGCTACTCAGTTTTTCTTACCAAAAGGCAAATATGTCCCATTTGCTCATTGCAGAAAAATTAAGATATTTTAAAAATAAAACTCTTGGACTGTGACATGTAACAAAATTTCTAATAATAAAGATTTCAAAAGCTTAACCCACAAAGAATCCAATGTTCATATTACAGTAAGGATGGCAAAGGAAGATCCTTCCTTATAACTAGTCCTTCATCCTGGAAGATGCTGCTACACCAGTACAACCCCCAATGCAGAGCTATTGGCCATTTTCTGGAGGCGGAATGTGTTTACACAGAACATAACTCACTTTCTTGTCTGGTCTGCCTTATGACCAGATTATGGATCAATGAAGCTTAAAAAAGTGGGGGGTGCGCCTGGATGGCTCAGTCATTAACCATCTGCCTTCAGCTCAGGTCATGATCCCAGAGTCCTGGGATCGAGCCCCACATCGGGCTCCTTGCTCTGCGGGAAGCCTGCTTCTCCCTCTCCCACTCCCCCTGCTTGTGTTCCTTCTCTCGCTGTCTCTCTCTCTGTCAAATAAATACATAAAATTTTTAAAAAAAGAAAAAAAAAGTCTCCTGGGATTAGATTCTTGTAATCCAGGTCAGAAGCCAAAATGAGATTGAACATGCAAGGCTTTATTAAGGAAAATGCCTGTATGAGGGGGAAAATAGGGAAAGTGCAGGAAGTGGCTGGAAGAGTCATCAGAGAGTCTGCCTCTGAATGAAGGAAAGACAAAAGAAGGTTTGGGTAGAAACATCCCTGACTGCTGTGCAGTCCAAGCAAGGAAGATGCAGCAGAGCCACTGGGGAGTCCTCAAGCCATCAAAGAATCCTGACTCTCCCAGGTGTCTGGCTCCTGGCTCATCCCAACTCCTGGGAAGGGGGCCTGGGCACAAGCACAACAATGTATCTCACACACAACAGCTAAAGCCCTTGGTCAATTACACAACCTGTGCTTAGAGATCCATGAAGCGCATTCTCAGGCTCATAATGTCATTTTTTGTATTTTTTAACTAATTGAATCACAAGCTTTAAATTAATTTGCCTACTTAAGGGGTATGTGCACCCCAATGTTTATAGCAGCAATGTCCACAATAGCCAAACTGTGGAAAGAGCCAAGATGTCCATCAACAGATGAATGGATAAAGAAGATGTGGTATATATATATATATATATATATATATATATATATATATATATACACAATGGAATATTATGCTGCCATAAAAAGGAATGAGATCTTGCCATTTGCAACGACATGGATGGAACTGGAGGGTGTTATGCTGAGTGAAATAAGTCAATCAGAGAAAGACATGTATCATATGACCTCGTTGATATGAGGAATTCTTAACCTCAGGAAACAAACTAAGTGTTGCTGGAGTGGTCGGGGGTGGGAGGGATGGGGTGACAGACATTGGGGAGGGTATGTGCTATGGTGAGCGCTGTGAATTGTGCAAGACTGTTGAATCACAGATCGGTACTTCTGAAACAAATAATGCAATATATGTTAAGAAAAAAAAAGAAGAAGAAGATAGCAGGAGGGGAAGAAGGAAGGGGAGTAAGTCAGAGGGGGAGACGAACCATGAGAGACAATGGACTCCGAAAAACAAACTGAGGTTTCTAGAGGGGAGAGGGTTGGGGGGATGGGTTAGCCTGGTGATGGGTATTAAAGAGGGCACGTTCTGCGTGGAGCACTGGGTGTTATGCACAAACAATGAATCATGGAACACTACATCAAAAACTAATGATGTATGGTGATTAACATAACAATAAAAAATAAAAATAAATTTTAAAAAATAACAATAATTTGCCTACTTAGTCATTTGTTGTTTCCACAGCTAACTCTAAGACATCAGTGTGCCTTCCCCTTAATCCAAAGCTTCCAGTTCCCTAGAAGCCAAGACCTGAAGGTGTTTGTGAGGGCACCAACAAAGAGGTGCTATAAGGTCTTCCTTTCTGGCTCCTTTTCTCAGAAACCTTCAGCAGCAACTCATCACCTCCTTTGTCATTCAAGATTCTCTACACTAGCTGTAACCTACCTTTCCAGCCCTACCTCCCACCATTTTGCCCCCATACCTGCCCACCACCTAACCACTGCCTCACCATTCTAAAAAGTGCTGCATTTAGGCTTGCTTCATGCTATCCATTATGGCCTCCCAGCCCCCAGTAGTTGAGATTCCTGCAACACTAGGTGAGAGGGTATTCTCCTCAAGCTTTCTTCAGTCCGTCCAGCCAAAAGACCTCTCCTCCACCTCTCTATTACCAAAATTTTGTTTTCATTCTGCAATAATGTTTACACTCTTGCCCTTTTCTGGCACTAATGGCAATAATGACAATTTTATGCCTAGGAGCCACCAAATCCAACTTCTGGAAAATAGAGAACTTAAGACACTTTATCACTCTTCAGGGTTATGCAATAATAGGATTTATACTTTGGAACCAAAGGGTCACTCCAAGTCCCTAGGTCATTTTGAGGATGGAGGGGATAAACAGAATGCTCTCAGATAAGAAAACTGGGCATTGTTTAGAGCCACATAGCAAGTCATGTCCCTGATGTTTCTTCCACTAACAGCTCGAACATACCACGGTAAAGATTGGTTGCTTCACCCTTGTGGATGGGTATCTAAAACTTGTATTTTTACACCTAACTGTCCATCTATACATGTCACATATTCTGGGAGAGGGATTTTAATTGCAACTATTAAAAACAGTTTTATTCTTAGACATTGCTGTACTTTGTGCTGCTGGGCAGTAGAAAGTAATTGATGTCAATTTCTCTTGGTGTTGAACTACTTCTAACAACCTAAGTAACCTGGATAAAATAATAAACAGCCATCACTTACTCATCATTTATTATGTCGTAGGTGCTATAATGAAATCAGTTTTATTTCTTTAATCTTCAAACTCATTTTATGCATCAGGAGATGGAGACTCACAGTAGTTAAATGATCTTCCCAAGTTATGTGGTCTGTAAGTGGGTCCAGCTGGGTTTTCCTGTCACCACTGCCTCTGCAGTTTATGCTATCTGACAGTGTACCAGATAATGAATCGGGGCGGGGGGGGGAAGTCATTTATTATTTGTTTTTCAGTATCTGTCTTATATTCAAGATAAAATTTTAATTTTAATCAATTTTGTTCCCTCTCTACACACCAAAAATAGAACCAATTCCCAGAAATATTAAAAACTACAAGTTGTCAAATAAGATTCACAAATGCTTGTAATACATCTAATAAAATGATATAAAAGTATATTAATGTCTACATTAATAAATATTATATTAATTTAGGTATTAAAGTATCTAAGTAAGAATGGGAACTGCATTTGTTTAAAAATTTGTTAAAAAAATATCTTCACAAGTGCCTGGGGAAAAAAAGAGAGACTTAAGGTTAGGGCAGAATGGGTTCTTCAGGGGAGTAAGTCGGAGGGGGAGACAAACCATGAGAGACGATGGACTCTGAAAAACAAACTGAAGGTTCTAGAGGGGAGGAGGGTGGGGGGATGGGTTAGCCTGGTGATGGGTATTAAAGAGGGCACATTCTGCATGGAGCACTGGGTGTTATGCACAAACAATGAATCATGGAACACTACATCAAAAACTAATGAGGAAATGTATGGTGATTAACATAACAATAAAAAAATTTTTTAAAAAAGAATGGGTTCTTCAGGAGAAAAGAGAAGTGTTAAAGTTACTTAAAAGAGAAATGAAGGAAAGAAAATAAGAACAAGGGATGCCTGGGTAGCTCAGTTGGTTAAGCATCGGACTCTTGATTTTGGCTCAGGTCATGATCTCAGGGTCGTGAGATCAAGCCTCATGCCAGGATCCACGCTCAGCAGGGCGTATACTTGAGATTCTCTCTCCCCCTCTCCCTCTGCCCCTCCTGTCACTCTCTCTCTCTTTCTCTCACTCTCTCAAAAATAAATAAATAAATAGATCTTAAAAATAAAAAAGATTGTGAGATGCAATTGAGAGAAAGAAAGAGAGAGAGAAGAAAGAAAGAAAGAAAGAAAGAAAGAAAGAAAGAAAGAAAGAAAGAAAGAAAGAAAGAAAGAAAGAAAGAAAGAAAGAAAGAAAGAAAGAAAGAGGGACACCTGGGTGACTCAGTTGGTTAAGCATCTGCCTTTGGCTCAGGTCATGATCTCAGGGTCCTGGTATCAAGTCCTGCTTCTCTTTCTGCCTCTGCTCCTCCCCCTGCTTGTGCTCCTTCTCTCTCTCAAATAAAAGAAAGAAAGAAAGAAGAAAGAAAGAAAGAAAGAAAGAAAGAAAGAAAGAAAGAAAGAAAGAAAGAAAGAAAGAAAGAAAGAAAGAAAGAAAGAAAGAAAGAAGAAAAGAAAGAAAGAAAGAAAGAAAGAAAGAAAGAAAGAAAGAAAGAAAGAAAGAAAAAGAAAGAAAGAAAGAAAGAAAGAAAGAAAGAAAGAAAGAAAGAAAGAAAGAAAGAAAGAAAGAAAAAGAAAATAAGAACAAAAGGGAAGAATAGAGCCAGTGAGATAGTAGAATGAGGTGAAGGAGCAATGCAACTTCTCCCTGTGACTCCCTAAATGTTCAGTACAGTTACTAAACGCAAGACAGAAGAACTCACCCCAAAAAAGAGAACAAGAGGCAGTACTCACTGGTGAAGATGCACTTTTTATGGAATACAGAAGGACCTAAGCTCTGTACTTATGCTGGGATAGGGCAAAACCATATAAGGTTTAGATCACCGACTTCTGCAGCACTTACAAAGCACTTTCACATTCTTATCTCACCTGATCATCACCACGGCCTTGCATGTTAGGTGAACAAAGATGATTACCCTACACTAAATAATATGAAGGAACTCTGATTCCTTGCCACTGTCCTTCCTGCTTTGCCCCACTATACTCTTCTAAATATGTAGCCATGGAAGCATTCCCCATTGACTACAAACTCCTTGGGCAGTGACCATATAGATCCTGGAGTGATATGACAGTTTCCAATTCACTGCTGCAGTCTTTCCCCCCAAAATTCTCATCAAGCTACAAAGACATTGAAAGAACTCTATAAAAGAAAGTAGCTGCCATTTGTTCCAGTCCTCACATGGCAGAGATGTGAGTCCTTGATTCACCACTGTTGGTAGAGAAAGGACCGATTCCAAGGAAGATACTTGGCCTTAAGTAGGCATGGTACCTTCTCCACCTCCCCTTTCAGTACTACTCTTCGGCAGTGTGTTCTCACAAAAACAAAACAAACAAACAAACAAAAACCCTCAATGTGAAAAGGACTTAGGGAATTACCCACTCTTAAGAACATCAATCAGAGGTTTTGAGTCCAAGATGGCAGAGGAGTAGGAGATTTTAATTCCGTCTGGTCCCAGGAATTCAGCTAGATAGCAATCAAATCATCCTGAACACCTGTGAACTCAACCAGAGATCTAAGAAAAGAATAGCTGCAACTCTAAAAATAGAAAAGCAACCACTTTCTGCAAGAATGACAAGACAGAAAAACTCACCCCCAGAAAAAGAACAAGAGGCAGTACTGACTGCCAGGGACCTAATCAGTATAGACTAAGTAAGATGTCAGAACTAGAGTTCAGAATAACAACTATAAAGATAGTAGCTGGGCTTGAAAAAAGCATAGAAGACACTAGAGAATCCCTTTCTGGAGAAATAAAAGAACTAAAACTGAAAACAAGTCAAAATCAAAAAGGCTATTAATGAGATGCAATCAAAACTGGAGACTCTAACTCCTAGGATAAATGAGGCAGAAGAGACAATTGGTGATATAGAAGACAAAATGATAGAAAATAAAGAAGCTGAGAAAAAGAGAGGTAAACAACTACTGGATCACAAGGATAGAATTCCAGAGACAAGTGATACCATAAAGCAAAGCAAGATTAGAATAATTGAGATCCCAGAAGAAGAGATGGGGGGTGGGGGGCAGAAGGTATATTGGAGCAAATTATAGTGGAGAATTTCCCTAATAGTGGGAAGGAGCAGGCATTCAAGTCCAGGAGCCACAGAAAGCCCCCTCAAAATCAATAAAAAAGGTCAACACCTCGACATAGAATACTGAAACTTGGAAATCTCAGGGACAAAGAGAAAATCCCGAAAGCAGCTCAGGACAAGAGATCCATAATCTACAAGGGTAGAAACATTAGACTGGCAGCAGACCTATCCACAGAGACCTAGCAGGCCAAAAAGGATTGGCACGATATATTCAGCGTGCTAAATGAGAAAAATATGCAGCCAAGAATACTTTATCCAGAAAGGATGTCATTCAGAATAGAAAGAGAGATAAAAAGCCTCCAGGACAAAGAGAAACTAAAAGAATTTGTGATGACCAAACCAGCCCTAAAATAAATATTAAAAAGGATCCTCTAAGCAAAGAGAGACCCCAAAAGTAACACAGACCAGAAAGGAACAGAGACAATATACAGAAACAGTGGCTTTACAGGTAATACAATGGCACTAAATTTATATCTTTCAATAGTTACTCTGAATGTAATGGGCTAAATGCCCCAATCAAAAGCCAGGGTACCAGATTGGATAAAGAAGGAAGACCCATTCATATGCTGCCTGCAAGAGACTCATTTTGGACCCAAAGACACCTCCAGATTTATCATGATAATGGACCTCAAAAGAAAGCTGGGGTAGCAATCCTTATATCAGAAAGTTAGATTTTATTTTGTGTGTGTGTGAAACCAAACATTTAATATTTTAATTAAGTTTTGTCAATACAATTTCAAGCAAGTGCCAACTGAAGACCAGGCCCAGGAATTCACAAAGGAAACAATCTTCCAAATGGCAAGGAACACAAGGTGATCTTCACTACAGACACACTATTAGTGGCTTCAGTTGGCCAGTGTTTATCCGATTACTGAGTGCTTACCACATCATCAATTTTCAGAATGCTCCGGACAGTTTCAGTTGCTAGAGTCAGTGCACTGACTGAAACCAACAAAGCCTGGACAACCAGTTCCTCCGAAATGTTGGAAATGCCGCCCTTTTGGACATAAATGCCAGTAGTTTTTTCTCCTTGGGCATGCTGGTTTCTTAGTTCTGTTACTGCAGAAATGGGATTCAGGCCTGCATTTTCAGCTAGTGTAGATGGAATGACTTCCATAGCATCTGCAAATGCACGAACACAGTAGGATTCCATGCCACTCAGTGTTCATGAATATTCAGTTAACCATAGAGCCAGTCTATCTCTGGAGCACCACCTCCTGCAATAAGAGCTCTCTTCTTCACTAAACAGCGAATAACACATAGGGCATCATGAATGGAGTGCTCAGCTTCTTCAATCACCTATTTGTTAGATCCATGAACAACAATCATAACCGTTTTTCCAGGGCTTGTACAGCCTGTAATCTTGAGCAGTTTGCCAGAACCATTTAAATTGATCTCCTCAGCTAACTCAGCTGATCCCAGCATGTCAGCAGTGAAATGGTCAATATGAGCAACTGGCTTGGTTCCAATTGTCTTACAAATGAATTCGATGTCTTCTCTTTCAATATCCTTAACCACCATAATCTTCATTTTGTTTAGGAAATGTAATGCAAGGTCACTAAGAGCATCTCTCAGAATAGACTTCTGTATGAGAAGGACATTACATCCTGTTTTTTTAATTTGCTTCACTAAATTCAGAATATAGGCCTCTCCTCCTGCAGCACTTGGTCCATCTGGACATAGTCAGAAACTACTATTTGATTATCCATATCTGTTTTGGGGGCAGATAAGCAAAACTGGATAAGACCAATCTTAGCCTTTTCAACTCTGGTTATGCCAGAATTTGCTACCTTTTGAGTAAGTACCAGCCCTTCGACCAGCTCACAGTCATCAATTGTCCCACCAAGTTTCCTAACGATTTTAATGTCTCTAAGATCTACACCAGTAGCGGTGGCTGGGTCAATCACTTTCATCACTGCATTTACACTCACTGGAGAAAGCAGACTTGAGTACTGAGAAACAACCTTGGAGTTCAGTGAAGTGGTGGCACTATTTAATAAAGTTTCTCTGTCACTCAGTTCCACAGGTCAAGACATGTCAGTCAAGATTTCTATACCCTTTTCCAAAGCCTTCTGGAATGACTCAGAAATGATAGCTGGATGAATCCCTTTCTGAAGAAGCTTGGTACAGGAATCTAAGAGAGAGCCAGCAATGATGACCACTGATGTGGTGCCATCTCCTGCTTCTAAATCTTGTGCCTTAGACAGCTCCACCAGCATTCTGGCTGCTGGATGTAACACCTGCGTTTGTTTCAGAATGGTGACCCCGTCATTTGTAATGGTCACATCGCCTTTTCCATCTTGAATCATTTTATCCATTCCTTTTGGTCCAAGGCTTGTTCTAATAGCATCAGCAACAACTTTGGCCATGGAGATGCTGCTGAAGCAGATCTGGGCCGGCTTGTCACTGTCCTGATAGGCGCTTTTGCTGCCACCCCCGGCAGTCCCAGTGGGCACCCCTTCTCCAAGGTGCCACGTTCTCAAGCATGGCAAACTTGGCTGGGTCTGCATGCGCCTGGGAAGGACAGATGGACCCAGATTCCAGCCGGCCACAGAGCAACGGAACATTCCCATGGCCTTCACGAAGCTTGCAGAGAAAATTAGATTTTAAACCAAAGACTGTAATAAAAGATGAGGAAGGACACTATATCACACTTAAAGGGTCTATCCAAAAAGAAAATCTAACAATTGTAAATATTTATGTCCCTAACGTGGGAGCAGCCAATTATATAAAACAATTAATAACAAAATTAAGGAAACACAATGATGACAATACAATAATAGTAGGGGACATTAACACCCCCCTCCCTGTAATGGACAGATCATCTAAGCAGAAGATCAACAAGGAAACAAGGGCTTTGAATGACACACTGGACCAGATGGACTTCACAGATATATTCAGAGCATTCCATCCTAAAGCAACAGAAAACAAATTCTCCTCAAGTGCACATGGAACATTCTCCAGAATAGATCACATACTGAGTCACAAATCAGGTCTCAACTGGTACCAAAAGATTGGGATAATTTCCCGCATATTTTCAGACCATAATGTTTGAAACTTGAACTCAATCACAAGAGGAAATTTGGAAGGAACTCAAATACATGAAGGCTAAAAAGCATCCTACTAAAGAATGAACAGGTCAACCAGGAAATTAAAGAAGAATTTTTTTTAAATTTTGGAAACAAATGAAAATGAAAACACAACTGTTCAAAATCTTTAGGTTGCAGCAAAGGCAAGTCCCAATCTCTCTCTCCTAAGATAGAAGGATATGGCACTACAAGCCTTTCTCAAGAAACAAGAAAGGTCTCAAATACACAACCTAACCCTACACCTAAAGGAGCTGGAGAAAGAACAGCAAATAAAGCCTAAAGAAAAATAATAAAGATTAGAGCAGAAATCAATGACATAGAAACTAAACGAAGTTTAGTTTTCGTTGATCTACAAAACAGATCAACGAAACTAGGAGCTGATTCTCTGAAAGAATTAATAAGATTGATAAACCCCTGACCAGAAAAGAGAAAGGACCCAAATAAATAAAATCATGAATGAAAGAGGAGGGATCACAACCAACACCAAAGAAATACAAACAATTATAAGAACATATTATGAGCAACTACATGCCAACAAATTAGGCAATCTGGAAAAAAAGGATGACAAAAAAAAAAAAAAACCTACCAAAACTAAAACAGGAAGAAATAGAAAACTTGAACAGACCCATGACCAGCAAAGAAATTGAAGCAGTAATCAAACATCTCCCAACAAACAAAAGTCCAGGGCCGGATGGCTTCCCAGCAGAATTCTACCAAACATTTAAAGAAGAATTAATACCTATTCTTCTGAAGCTGTTTCAAAAAAACAGAAATGGGAAGAAAACTTTCAAACTCATTCTATGAAGCCAGCATTACTTTGATCCGAAAACCAAAGACCCCACCAAAAAGAATTACAGACCAATATCTCTGATGAACATAGATGCCAAAATTCTCACCAAGATACTAGCCAATAGGATCCAACAGTACATTAAAAGGATTATTCACCACGACCAAGTGGGATTTATTTCTGGGCTGCAAGGGTGGTTCAACATCCACAATCAATCACCGTGATACAATACATTAATAAAAGAAAGGACAAGAACCATATGATCCTCTCAATAGGTGCAGAAAAAGTTTGACAAAAGAAAGCATCCTTTCTTGATTAAAACTCTTCACAGTGTTAGGGATAGAGGGAACATACTTCAATATCATAAAAGCCATCTACAAAAAGTGCACAGCGAATATCATCCTCAACAGGGAAAAACTGAGAGCTTTTCTCCTAAGGTCAAGAACACGGCCGGGATGTCCACTATCACCACTGCTATTCAACATAGTACTAGAAGTCCTAGCCTTAGCAATCAGACAACAAAAAGAAATAAAATACATCCAAATTGGCAAAGAAGAAGTCAAACTCTCACTCTTCACAAAAGACATGATAACCCAAAAGACTCCACCCCAAAATTGCTAGAACTCATACAGGAATTCAGCAAAGTGGCAGGATATTAAATCAGTGCACAGAAATCAATTGCATTTCTATATACCAACGAGACAGAAAAAAGAGAAATTAAGGAGTCGATCCCATTTACAATTGCACCAAAAACCATAAGATACCAGGAATAAACCTAATCGAAGAGGCAAAGGATCTGTATTCATAAAACTATAGAACATTCATGAAAGAAATTGAAGAAGCACAAAGAAATGGAAAAACATTCCATGCTCATGGATTGGAAGAATAAATATTGTGGGTTTTTTTTTTTTAAGATTTTATTTATTTGTCAGAGAGAGACAGAGCACAAGCAGGGGGAGAGGCAGAGGCAAAGGGAGAAGCAGGCTCCCCGCTGAGCAAGGAGCCCGATGTGGGACTCAATCCCTGGACCCCGGGATCATGACCTGAGCTGAAGGCAGCCACTTAACTGACTGAGCCACCCAGACGTCCCAAGAATAAATATTGTTAAAATATCTATGCTACCTAGAGCAATCTATACATTCAATGCAATCCCTATCAAAATACCATCAACTTTTTTCACAGAACTGAAACAAATAATCCTAATATTTGTATGGAACCCAAAAAGATCCCAAATAGCCAAAGGAATGTTGAAAAGGAAAACCAAAGCTGATGGCATCACAACCTGGGACTTCAAGCTCTATTACAAATCTGTACTCATCAGGACAGTATGGTACTGGCACAAAAACAGACATGTGGATCAATGGAACAGAATAGAGAACACAGAAATGGACCCTCAACTCTATGGTCAACTAATCTTTGACAAAGCAAGAAAGAACATCTAATGGAAAAAAGACAGTCTCTTCAACAGATGGTGTTGGGAAAATTGGACAGCCATATGCAAAAGAATGAAACTGGACCATTTCTTTACACCATACTCAAAAATAGACTCAAAATGGATGAAAGACCTCAATGTGAGACAGGAATCCATCAAAATCCTAGAAAAGAACACAGGCAGCAACCTCTGTGACCTCAGCTGCAGCAACTTCTTGCTAGACACATCTCCAAAGGCAAGGGAAACAAAGACAAAAATGAACTATTGGGACTTCATCAATATAAAAAGCTTTTGCCCAGCAAAGGAAACAGTTGACAAAACCAAAAGACAACTGACAGAATGGGAGAAGATATTTGCAAATGACATGTCAGATAAAGGGCTAGTATCCAAAATCTGTAATAAACATATCAAACTTAACACCCAAAGACCAAATAATCCAATCAAAAAATGGGCAGAAGACATGAACAGACATTTCTCCAAAGAAGACATACAAGTGGCCAACAGACACATGAAAAAATGGTCAACATCACTCAGCATCAGGGAGATACAAATCAAAACCACAATGAGATACCACCTCACACAGTCAGAATGGCTAAAATTAACAATTTGGGAAATGACAGATGTTGGCGAGGATTCAGAGAAAGGGGAACCCTCTTACACTGTTGGTGGGAGTGCAAGCTGGTGCAGTCACTCTGGAAAACACTATGGAGGTTCCTCAAAAAGTTGAAAATAGAGCTACCCTATGACCCAGCAATTACACAACTGGGGATTTACCCCAAAGATACAAAGGTAGTGATCTAAAGGGGCACCTGCATCCCAATGTTTATAGCAGCAATGTCCACAATAGCCAAACTATGGAAAGAGCCCAGATGTCCATCAACGGATGAATGGATAAAGAAGATGTGGTACATATATACAATGGAACACTACTCAGCCATCAAAAAAATGAAATCTTGCCATTTGCAAGGACGTAGGTGGAACTAGAGGGTATTATACTAAGCGAAATAAGTCAATCAGAGAAGGATAATTATCGTATGATTTTACTCATATGTGGAATTTAAGAAACAAAACAGAGGATCATAGGGGAAGAGAAGAAAAAATAAAACAAGATGAAATCAGAGAGGGAGATGAACCTTAAGAGACTCTTAATCATGGGAAACAAACTAAGGGTTGCTAGAGGGGAGTGGGGTGGGGGGTAGGATAACTGGGTGATGGACATTAAGGAGGGCACATGATGTAATGAGCACTGGGTTTTATATAAGACTGATGAATCACTGACCTCTACCTCTGAAACTGATAATACATTATATGTTAGTTAATTGAATTTAAATAAGTTTTTTAAATAAAAAATACTTTGTAGGCTCTTAGTCTAACTGTAATTCCATCTCCCATCAATATACATTATTTTAATCTTACTAATAAAAGTAAATATATTTTATATAGTTTGAACTTTTTTGTGTTTTTAAATATTCCACAAAAATTCTACCAATATACTGTTGATAAAATCACTATAATTTTTCACAAAACAAAGCCATAACTAAAAAATCTACTACTGCTTCCTTAAAAATATACTTTTGAAATAAGAAAAAAAAATTGGTTTTAGTCAAAATTTGTAGGTGACTGGCCCCTAAATTGAAATAAACATGAGTTTCTGCCCTCAAAAAAAAAAAAAAAGAACATTAATCAATCAATCAATCACCATCAAGAAAGTCACCTGTGGAGAAGACCTGTCTAGGTAGGCAGCCTCTTGATACTTTTTTTTAGCGGGTGGGGGATGATAGGTAGGGATTTGTGGTTGTTTTAACTTTCTTTTTTAGAGGGAGAAAGAAAAAAATTGCACTGGGTAGTTCTAATTTCAACTGGGACTAAAACTAAGTAAATTTTCACCTTCAGCTCTCAGATTCTCTAGCTCTAGCTATGCATCAGAGCAGGGTGGGGGAAGGAAGGGAGGGGAGACTTCAGAAGATGATTTAGAAATACAATGAAAGAGCCAGAAAGATCCCTCTGGTGCATCCATCAATAGAAGCTAGGTGTGGTACACTAACCACCAATTCCCAAATCTCAAAACCTTGAAATAAGACAAAGATTCTTTCTTTTTCATGTTATGTATCCGCTCTGCTCATCACAGTCACTCAGGCATCCAGGCTAATGGAACAGCCCTGCTGAAAGTAGCTGTTGACACACTGAAGACAAATAAAATGCTCTAAGGTCTCATACTGGCAATTAACTGCTCTGAGCCCAGAAAGGACATATATTACCTTCGCTCACAGTTCACTGGCCAGAGCTAGTCCCATGTTCCCAGCCAAACACTAGTCTCATGTTCCCAGCCAAACACTAACAGACAAGAAGTTCAATCCTACCACGCACCAGGAAGGCAAAAAGTCCAAAATATTTTCTAAAGAGCATTATTGTCTACCAATCTGGCTTCTGAGGGTATAGGTCCACTTCAAAAAGGGGCCTGGATAGCTTTCCCCATCCCATGGCCTCAAGGACAGCTGATTTACAATAAGCACTAAAAATGGCAGAAAGCGGTGCCACTGAAAGCCAGTCTTCCAATTTATAATTACAAGTCTCTTGCTAATTACGGAAAACAAGATGATCTGATAAATGATCATGTTTGCGCTCAACCAGCATTTTAAGTTCTTTGTTTCTACTGATATGAGCAACATGCCTGGTGACCTACTAGGTGTGTACCAAAGATGCATGTGCATATCAACATAAGTGCCTGAGTACTGGGGTTCCAGACACTAATTGTGGCCCCAGCTCTCAAGGTGTCCCTGACTCGATATCAAAGATATTTTGGTTTTTAGAAACATGCTTGAACTAATAATAGTTTTGAAGGTTTTCTTTCTGGGTGAAAACTAAGCTTTGAAATCATCCAAATATTATCATCTTCGCACCTGCAGGAAGGCAGCTGAACTCAACGCAGTGAACAATGCTGTCTCCATGCCAAGTCTTTAATTAGCCAGAAATAAGGTAAAGGGTACGCCTAATGAGCAAGCAACAGACTCATGATACACAAGTCCCTCTGGATACGGAGCTTAGGGGTTATACTATAATGAAATCAGGAAAAAGAGATTTATTCTTCCAGAACCTTCCCCCTGCTTCAGTCTGACCAATCTAGCCTGGAGTTTACTCCCTGTGCCTGTGGAAGTCATTTCATTATGATTCAATAATCAAGACACCTTATCTGGCCTGGCAATGATGTCATCATCATCATCCTCACAGACGATCATGGTGTTTACTACGTACAAGACTCTGCATGGCTTCTCCCATTTAATCCCCACCACAACTTCTGAGTTGGGTATTATCATAGTTATTTTAATTGAGGAAACTGAAACTTCAAAAAGTTATATAATTTTCCCAAGATTACTCTGATAACAACTGGTAAAGACAATACTCGAACCCAGGACTTGTGACTCCAAAGGTCATGATCTGCCCATGTATTTGTTACATTTCCCAAATGTCTGGGCAATCATCTGCACTTAAAAAAAAAAAAATGCTTTTAAAGATTAATTTGACAATGTGGTTTAAAAATAACGATTCTCTCTAAATGTGAAATGGACCAAAACCTTAAAGGTGAATCTTTGGTGTAGCAGCTGCTGACATGATTGTCTTATTTTATTTGCTCCCTTCGAAGAGTGAAATTGATGAACAATGAAGATGCTGCTGTGACTCCTTAAGTTAATTTCTATTTTTCAGGGAGAAGTGTGTGTCTAAAGAGTATATCACCCAATGTGAAATGTTGGGGTCTGGGAGTGAACAGTCAAGAGAGAATTCTTGAGACATCTTCAGTGCAAAAAAAGGTGGTTTTATTAAAGCATGGGGACAGGACCCGTGGGCAGAGGGAGGATGATTGCTAACATATATCTTGGGGGGCAGAGATAAAGGAAGTTTCCAAAGGGATTTTTTTAAGTAGGCTTCACACCCAATGCAGAGTCCAACGTGGGGCTTGAACTCATGACCTAAACTGAGATCAACAGCTGGGACACTTAACAGACTGAGCCACCCAGGTGCCCCAAAGGGATTTTTTTATACATTAAAGAAGACTTACAGGATCCTGGAGATGAGTCTAATGTCAAGCTGAGATGCCTTTTGTCTCTAGCAAATACTAAGATAAGGCAGTTGAGTTCCTGGAGGAAGGTCACTCTGCCTGTCTCTAGCACTTGTCAATGGGCTGTAAATTGTAAGGAAATTTAATTTTCCTACATTTCTTTTACCTTTGTTCTCCACAGCATCACCCACCACGCAATATTTCTCTTAGCATTTCACGATTACTGTTAGTCAAATTAAAATGTAAACAATGACTAACCTTAGGTCCCAAATTCCACATGACATTCTTTATCCCTTAGACCCAGCTGTCCTGTGTGCTGGGGACTCCCGGGCCAACACTGGCTCCCCCCTCATCCATTTGAATTTCTACTAGCTCCAGAGTCCAAATTGTGTTGGGGGCTGTCAGAATTCCAAGTACATAAAGTAAGTAGATAATATATGTAACCAGATACAATTTCTGGTTTCTTTGAGTCAGGGAGGTGGGGCGCAGACTCTTCCTGTTTTGTTATTGTGCTTCAGGAAGGAATCACCTCGGCAGAATGTCTCCCCCTCACGTCCCCACCTCAGAGACTGTTAAAAGCTTGAGTATTTGCAAAGGGACCGTAAAGTCAGATATTAAGTCTTCTGCATACACTGGTAAGTACGCTGCTGGTAGATTCTTAGGCAGTGAATCAAAAGGGAAAACTTGGATTCCTAATGCAAAGAGAAATCAGTAATTTTTCATAAGTGCTTCCATTAATATAATATCTTCTAACATGGTGTCAGACATGGTTTGGGGGTTTGTCTTTGGCAAAGTTGGGAGAGAGAGGTAATCCCCCTTTAGAATCTAATTTATGTTGGTGTGCTGTCCTTCTTCCTGTGGTTAAAAGTGCTCCACTCTGTGCACTATGACGAAGTTTCTTGAGTTTCTATTATCAGATCTCTTTTGTTAACCCCACTCCCAGCTGAATTCACTATACGTTTCAAAGGTTTTGGAAATCTTTTGTAGATAACTAGTTTAATGTTGTCTGATTTACAGACGGAGAAACTAAGTCTCAGTCCTGTATTATTTCTTAGTTTCTCCTCAGCTTAGGGAACATCTGTGGCCTTGTTACTGGCAAGATAAATGTAAATCCTAGCAGAATTTTTCTTATGTGGTTAGGAACGGGCTTGAGGAGGCAGGGAACTTTGGCTGCTGGGACATAGGAATCACAGAGCATGGCTCTGCTCTGACCTGGGTTTCTTACCAGTTTGTGCTCATTTGTTCCCAGGGGCTAAGTAGGCACCCTCATGCACTTCCCATTGTCATCCATCCAGCTAAATGTACTTATCTCTGATTACTCCTGAAATGCACAGCCCTTAAAGATATTGTATCATTGTGCGGTCAGTGCCAGTACCCATGGGCCAAGATGGGGGGTGTGTGTGTGAGAGAGAGAGAGAGAGACACAGACAGAGAGGAAAGGGAAGAAGGAGAGAGGGATGGGGAATGTATAAGTAAAGGTCTGGATGCAAGTCTGACAGCACCAGTAGAGACGGCATGCTAGGAAACATAGGTAAGTTATGGAGATAGTTAAAAAACACTACTTAATGGATATAGTGCTAGACTCAGATATGGGATCACCTGCATTTTCCTGATACCAATAGAGAAGGTCCCCAGGTCAATAAAAAAAAAGATATCCAGCATGCCTGGCTGGCTCGGTCAATAGGGCATGTGACTCTTGGTCCCGGGGTCATGAGTTCGAGCCCCAAGTTGGGCATGGAGCCTACTTAAAAAATAAATAAAATAAAATATAGCTGGAAGGTAAGACTCTAACCCAGAGGTTCCCAAACTTTCTAGATTCAAGAGGCCCTATAGTGTGTGAGTAGTCAGGTCCAAACAAATTATTTCTGTTCTTATGTCTTTGTAGTTTTTGAAAAATAATACACGAATTGAAAGACAAATAATCATTTTATTTCCTTCTTGAATAACCACAATTACTTAATAATGATGTGTATGTGCCTGCTAGGCACAGTACAGTTTCTCAATCCTTAGAATCAGATGGGACATCGTCACTTCCTTTCCCGTTCCACCTCAACCAATGTTCATGCGGTACTTGCTTCTTACCCTTGCAACTGCCAACAACCCAGCGTTGCAAAGATATGCTTCCATCTGATGGAATACAGCCCTAACTGATATTCAAACTATCAACTACCTCTGCTTTTGCTCCTCACTCAATAAACATGTGCTTTCCTTGCTATTTTAAAATAACTCAGAGAGGGGTGCCTGGGTGGCTCAGTCGTTGGGCATCTGCCTTCAGCTCGGGTCATGATCCCAGGGTCCTGGGATCAAGCCCCCCATCAGGCTCCCTGCTCAGCAGGAGGCCTGCTTCTCCCTCTCCCTCTCCCTCTCCCACTCCCCCTGCTATGTTCCCTCTCTCGTTTGTGTCTCTCTCTCTGCCAAATAAGTACATTAAAAATCTTTTAAAAAAAATAATAAAATAACTCAGAGAGCCTCTGCATACCATTTTGGGACTGGCAGGCCTAGCCTCATCTGCTGACCCCCTACATTATCCTAGGAAACCTAACTGGACACTCCATCTGACTTCGGTACATTACATATTTGCCTTTTACTTCTTTGAAGTAGAGGAAGCAGTATAGAATGCCCAGGGGGAAAAGAAAACAACAGTTTCTAAGTCCCTGCTTAAAAATTGGGAACTTTGATGCAACTAACAGGGATTCCCAACTCACTTAGGAATTTCATGTTGCTTAGGTTATTTCACTTGTTATTTTTTATAAACCCACTTCATAAAAAATAAATTCACTTTCCACCAGTGACTAGACCTACCTTGCCAGGTCAGTTATATTTTCTTAATTTTGATTGCTTATTTCTTTTGGATTGTCAGTTTTGAGGTGGCTTTCTTCATAAAAATAATTTAGAAACTGCCAGCAAAGGAATGGCCCAGTTTTTACTGAATATTCACATAAGGAGCAACAACATTTTAAATGTCATCTTTTTGCATTAGCGTGTGAAATAGCTCCCCAATAATCAGTGGCTTTAGGGTCCTTTCCACCCTAGTGAAATTGCCTACTCTGTCATTGATCACTCTGTCTGAAATAAAAGAGGGCAAATTTTTTTATTTTTTTATTTATTTTAAGATTTTATTTATTTATTTGACAGAGAGACACAGCGAGAGAGGGAACACAAGCAGGGGGAGTAGGAGAGGGAGAAGCAGGCTCCCCGCTGAGCAGGGAGCCCGATGCGGGGCTCAATCGCAGGACCCTGAGATCATGACCTGAGCCAAAGGCAGACACTTAACCGACTGAGCCACCCAGGCGTCCCTACTTAAATTTTTTTGATCACACTTTGGTTTCATGTATTCACTCATACTTGACCAAGAGGTGGGAAGCCCTCCTTGTTCCTGGCACGGGAAGGCAGCACCTAACTACCTCGTGCACTGATGTGTTCATGTGGTCTTACAAGTTTGCCTTTGCAAACATGGGAACAACCCTACTGACACCCTGGGGAGATAGCAAGCAGATGTGAATCAGACAAACACCACCGGAAAGGAGAAGGTGACCTTGAAGCCTATTTTGTGCTCTTCATTTTCTTTTTCTCTTCTCTATTTCCCTACTCATTTCCTTTTCTTGCTGGAAGACAACCTTCAGATACACATTTCTAGTTTACCCTCACGGCTCTGATTCCAAATATGCTGTAACTTTGTCTCTGTAAATAAACCCTAAATTGCCAGGGTAAATATCTACAAAAATGTCAGATAAAGGAAAAATCTCCTGAAGCTGTAAAAATAACATAGTAATATCTATGTCCCACATGCTGGGCTAAATGCTGTTTATACATTAGTTGATTCATTTTTAGAACAGGTTCTACTTCTAGCTTCACTTTAGAGAAAAGGAAACCGAGACACTGAAACAGATTAGTGGCCTAAACTCATATGCTGGTAATTGGCCAGCACTGAACTTCACACCCAGGTCTGACTCCCAGCTTCCCGACTGTGCCGTGAGGAGATACACCGCTCGGAGGAGGCTGGTGGGATCTGGTCCACGCTGAGTTACCATGACGGCTAGGGAGAGGATTTCTGTTTATTGTGCATTTGATAGAAGGTCCTTTTGAGGAAGGGAACTCTGACCCAGGATATTAGTTCCCAGTAAATATCTGCTCAATTAGGTTTTTTTTCATTGCAGAGGGTATATGGTGATGAATTCATTCATTTACCCAACAGGAAATCAACGCATTGCCTAGTATTTATGCAACTACGAGCACAGTCCAAGTGTGCCACTCTAGAAAATAAGAAAAAGGGAAAATAAGAGATGACTCAAAGAAAATGTCCTATTTAGGGGAAACATATACCCTTAAGCAGAGAGATTAACAGACGTGTTCCAATGAATCAACACCGTGGTAGTCTCCTCTTGTGGGGAATATACTACTTCCTGTAGGTATCAAGAGGATGACAAGTTCGTTACGGAGCTGAGCAGTGGTAGATGATGTTATGGACCATCTCTAGCCCCTACTCTTGCTGCTGTCTCTGGAGCTCATTTCTTCCCGTCTTCTGCCCACTGGTGTTTTATTCACTAGGGTTCTTTAAACCCTAAAGCAACTATTATTCTTCAGTATTGCTTTCCCTTCAGCCCAAAGTCACAATATGAGCCTCGTCCTTCATGCTTTTATTGCAATGTGTACAGAATACACATCTCTGTCTTACCACAAGACACAGAGTGTTGTAATGATTTATTTATCAATCTGACTTCTCCATCTGAGTGATAGTGACTCTAAAGAAAGCAGCACACCTTATTCATCTTTTGCACCTCCAATACCTTGCCTAGGACTTAGGATCATAGAAGCCCCTCATTGAGTGTTTGATGGTTGAACTAATCTGAGAATGAATCACGGAATCTGAGTTGACAGAACCCTATAGGGCATTTGATTCCACCCTCTACCTAATCTCCTACTTACAATATTTCCCCCCCCAAAAAAATTATCATACGGACTCTGTCTGAACAAGTATCAGAGCCTGAAATACTAGGAAGTGCTTATATTGAGCTAAAATTTACCTTCATCTAACGTCTTCAGTTCCACCACTGGCCTTAAATCTAATCCTTCTGTTTGCATGATCCCTCAAATGTTTATAGGCAAATGTTTACAGAACTGAGTCAGGCCCTTGGAGTAAGAATTAACACATTAGCTTCTTTTGCAAAGTGGGCCCAATACAGCTGATTTTCTTGCCCAAGGCCTCCACAGTTAGTTCACAGGGAGCCAGGTCTCTGGCTGGTCTTCCCTCTGACCAAGCTAACTGTTGGAATGGATGCATTTCTCCTTCTCCTTCTTCTCCTTCTTTTTAAATTTATTACTGAAGTGTCATTGGCATACAATGTTATGGGTGCCTTTCTTCTTATAGAATCAGCTTGGTACTTTCATTCAGCAGTATGTTCCTGAACTACAACATCCTAGTCAACGAAACATACACACTGGTTTTTGCTCTACTAAGAGCCCATTCTTCCTGCCTGGGACCTGCCCTGGACACATTATACAAGATAGACACCAAGGAAGTTAGATTTCCCCCTGCTGACCTCTAGTTTCAGTGGAGCCAAGCTCAGGAAATTGCTCCAGCCTCTTTTTCAGTCCAGCTACTGCAAATGGCTCTACATGCTCCCCTTACACGGAAGGAAACTGCTTTGTTTCCTGGTCTCCTGTTGAGGGCACAAGCATCTTGCTATAATCAGACCTGCTATCTCTATAGGGCCAGCATGCTTCTGCACACAGCTGCAAGTATCATAGTGATCTGTGCAATTTCCCCCTTCATTCCTAGAGTCATTTTTCCCATAAAAGTGGATATTCTTCACTGAATGCCTACTATGTCCCACAAAAATGAATAGCATTATGTCCCATTTTACAAATGAGGACAGTGAAACCCAAAGGGGGTATTTTCCTATGCACAAACTGATAAAGCAGGGATTTGAAACAGATATATCTGGTCCCAACACCCACATTTACTCCATTACATCAACTGTGTCTCTAAATGTGGGGTCACTTTACTTCTCTAGGACCCCGGGAAGGGAAAATTGTATAAGGTTGTGATTCTAGTGTGTCCATCAGGATCTAGAGCATGACTTCCCGTACAGGGAATCTACCAGCTCTTCCCCAGTCAGAGCCGATTGCTACAGGGAAGCAACCAGCCCTGCAACACTTTTATATAACACCTGAAAAAAATGGGCCTTACCATTTCGTTCAAGAGCTATTTATTGCTTAGTATAATATCCTCTAGTTCCATCCACATCATTGCAAATGGCAAGATTTCAATTTTTAGATGACTGCATAATATTCCATTGTATATATATTATGCTAAGCAAAATAAGTCAATCAGAGAAAGACAATTATCATATGATCTCACTGATATGAGGAATTTGTGAAACAAGACAGAGGATCATAGGGGAAGGGAGGGAAAAATGAAACAAGATGAAACCAGAGAGGGAGACTAACCATAAGAGATTCTTAATCTCAGGAACAAAACAGGGTTGCTGGGTTGCTGGAGTGGAGGGGGGTGGGAGGGATGGGGGTGCTGGGTGATGGACACTGGGGAGGGTATGTGCTATGGTGAGCACTGTGAATTATGTAAGACTGATAAATCACAGACCTGTACCCCTGAAACAAATAATACATTACATGTTAATTTTTAAAAAGAGCTATTTATTGAGCACCTGTTGTATTATGTTCCCAGGGCTTCCCTGGCCAGAGGGGCCATAGCAGAGAGCAAGCAGGTGACATCCCTAGAGTTGAGCTCACTCAGATTCCCAATCCTAAAAAGCAAAAGATGTACATCCAGTTTTGTGGCAAGAACTCATCTGCGAAACAAGAAAGTAGCATCTACTATGTGACTCGTGTACTTTCAAAACTCACTAATTTGAGGAGATAAAACTGTCACAAAAATGCATTAGGGAACAACATCTAAAATCGCATGATTTAGTGTTAAACGTGTGTGTATTGACCAAAATGTATAGGAATTATAAAAGCAGAGGCTCACTGATGGCAAAGGCTGGAGAGGATACCAATTTGGGGGAATGTTTTTATAGTAATCATATAATAGCTTATATTTACTGAGCATTTGCTATGTGCTAAGAATAGCTCTAAGTCAACTGACATGTGTTGACTCACTTGATTCTCACCAAACACTGCAAGGAAACTACCACCATTTTCTCCATTTTTACGATACATGGAGGGGTTAACTAACTTGCCTGAAATGACACAGCAGTAACTGACAGAGCTGAGCTTTAACCTGGGCGATCTGCCAGAGCCTGGTTGCTTAACCAATATACCATATTGCCTCTCGGGATTCTTACATGGCCTGGGGGCAGATGATCCTCCATCTGTGCCTGTAAAGGACAGGAACATGCTCCCTGGAGTGGATCAGTATCTGATGGGAAGGGGAGGGAGGACTGTCCACACAGTACCTCTCGGGTGGCAGCCTCTCTCTTCCACTGGTGGCTGTCCACTGGCCGCAGGTGGGAGGAAGATGACAGCAGAATACAATCAGAAGTAAAGAATGTACTGGGGCCCCAGGCCATGCCAGGGGGCTGGGACTCACCCCGGGGAAGCATTTGCTGTAGCAGCACCTGCAGTGGCCACCGTGCCTTGGCTCCTAGTCCCAGCTCCACTCCACCACTGCTGTGTGGCCCTGTGCCGTGTCACCATACCAATCTGAGCTCTGCTTTCATGTATTTATTTAAAAAATGTGTTTGACAAGGTGATTCTTTCTGGTGCATGACTTTGTGCCATTCTGCCGTCCGTGAAGCGAGGCTGGAGGCAGCCGTGCAGTCCAGAATGCAAAACTCTCCAAGGTTACAGTCTCAGCAGCAACTGTACTAACATTGGACGGCAGCTCCAACGGGGTGGGAGCTCACCAAGCACAGGGTTAAAGCAGCAACCTAAACATTTCTCACATTCGCAACACCAGAGGACAGCTACAGAGGATTCAAGTGGAGCAAATTCCTTAATCTGCCCAGTTCTTTTTCCTGGTTGGCTAGAGCAGCCAAGGATGGGGTGGGGCTTTCACTTACGAATAAAAAGCTCTGCTTTGCTTTCCCCATACAGGGGAACATGGCTAAGCAAGTTGCAATTGTGGGAACTGGGGTCAGCGGCCTAGCCTCCATCAAGTGCTGCCTGGAGGAAGGACTGGAACCCACATGCTTCGAGAGGAGCAACGAACTCGGGGGCCTGTGGAGATTCACCGAAAATAGGGGTCTCTGCAGCTGTGCGAAGTGTCTATTGGAAAAGGCTCACTGGATGTGAAAAGAGGTTGAATTTCTCCCACAACGCTGATTGCCCCAGGGGAGAAGGGGTTAGAAGCATCTGCTGAACAGGGAGCCAGGAGGGCTAATGACATTGCCCTGAGCAATGACAGCCTGAGCTGGGGGTGGGGAGTGCATGAGCCACCCTACAAACTTTATCTGGGGCCAAGAGGAAGAAAGATGCCCCCAAAGGGTGGCCAAGAATGAAGTGGCTGGGACAAGCCAAGCAAGCCCAGAACAAGGGGAGCAGGAACGGATCCAAGGGGTCTGAAGCAAGGCCAGAGACCACAGGGTTTGGGGCAAAGGCAGGAACCCAGCAGTGCAGGAATGTCGGCCTCTGCCAACACCACTGAGCCTCTTGTACCTGCTTCTTTTCCCTGTCCTGCTCCATCTGAGGTGAAACAACACAGGGCTCGGTGTAGGATGAGTTCTAACCGCAAGGTCTTAAATCCAGACAATCCCAATCTCGGCCAAAAATACAATCAGAAGTAAAGAATGTGTGTTTAGAGCCTTTTTTGTTCCCTGAGCAACAGAAAGTAATATCCTCAAACCTCAGTAGGGTTACAGTCCAACCTGGAGAGGAGAATGGGTGAGGAAGGAGAAGAGGGGACAACAAAGCCCAGCCTTCACTGGCCTGGGCCGAAGGAGGTCACGGGGGCGCTGCTGGGGCCACTGAAACCCTGACTTCCATAGCTGGCCAGGGAAGCATTTGCATCAGAGCTCCCAAACCCCTTACTTCCCCTCCTTCTTAAGAGGGCAAGAACATTTCCCATGAGCTTTAAACATGCTGACGAGAAAGTTCTCAAGAATAGTGAAAAGGAGCAATGTGTCAGATATCTGGACCTCAGAGCCAATAAGGGGCTAGTAGAAAGACATGGCATTCCTCTAACTGTAGAAGGGTGGAATTTGGAACTGGAATAAAGTATTTTCTAACTCGGTGAGCAAAGCTCCAGAAAGTGACTAACTGGTTAGCTGCAGTTCTCCTAGCATAGGCCAGCTTGGCTCACAGAAAGAACTATGTATTTTGAAATATGTCTAACCACCAAATGTGACCATCAATACATAGAAACCTCCCCAAGGGCACTAGGTGAGAGAGCACATCTGTTCCCATGTTTCAAAGTGCATACATTCCATTAGGATAGCAGAAACCTAACACCCATGCGGTAAAACCTCCCCTCCTGTGCCCCACTGGAAGATGTTGCTAATCCAGCATGATGCCCTTCCCCTGATGAGCCTCAGAATCCCTCTTAACCCATACTCAAGACAAATGGGACTGATCTATCAGAGTTGGGATTTAGCTGGCAAGATGAAACTTCCCAGTTAGCAGGGTAATTAGCAGACTTATTTGGTTAAAGTAATTTCAGTCAAAGCAAAAGTGAGTCCAGAGACCTGGGGATACTGGACAAAAATGCACCTTATACAGGTCACAGACACTTAATTATTAATATGTAAAATCACTGATTTAAAAATCAAAAGAAATGTGTCTAGATCCAGCTGCGCCTACCTGACTATGTGACTAGGGCAGGTTAAATGCCTATGCACAAGCACCATGGGGGACACAAAAATGAGAAGGATGCATCCTACCCTCAGGTTGCTGCCAGGGTAAAGGGAAAAAACGTAGGATCCTACAAGCCAGAAACAGTTCTATGGGCATTTAAATGAGGTCAGTATTATATCCTGCACTGGAAGGAAGTCAGGGAAGTTTTCGTGGGAGAGATGGTGTGTGATGGACTTGGAAGGATTTCAACAGGCACATGAGATTGAGTGGGAGATTATGGAGGGGGAACCAGTAAAGAAAAGGTACCAGGCATGCTTGGAAAATAAAAATAGCTTATTGGTGTAAGTGGCGCAGGTAAGGTAAATAATGTGAGGAGACAAGGGTGGTTGAATATTCTGGCAAGGGATTCCTACACAATTTAGAAAGCAGTCGATAATGAGGAACAGAATGAAGATGCCTTCTTGTTGTTCTCTTGGTTTTGTTTGCATGATAGGAAGACCCAAACATGTTTACAGGTAAGGAGAGAATATCTGGACAGTGGGAAAACTACTGAATACCTGAGGCCACATTGGGACAAGATCCTGGCAGAAAAGCGAAGAAGTGGAGTTGGTTTGCCTGGGAAAAGGGGGAAAGATGCAACCTCCTCAGACACTGGAGGGGAAGGAAAAGTGAACACGAAGAGACACGTTGAGGTAGAGGGATAGGAAGATGCAGGAGCGCACATGTCAGAGGCCAGGATGCTTTCGGGAAAATGCAGCATCTGTGGAGGGTGAAGAAGGAATGGAGGTGGTATGGAGAAGTAAGAAAAATAGAGATGGTGGTGAACACTTATTGTGAAGCCCATGACAGGACATCAAAAGGATGGCAAAGAGGGTAACCCAGCAGCAGCCCAATTAACAAGTCATTCCAGCCCCATTGCTTCATTTATTAAATGAGGATGTGGAACCAGTTTGAAAAATAGATAAAAGCTAGGGGATTGGGAAGGAAGAAAAACCACCCCACCTTCATGCAACAGCCCTTTCTTGACCCAGCGGCCTCCTGAGACAACTGGACCACCTTGAGATTCCTCCAACACCTGAGAGAAAATCCCTAAACTAGGTGACCTTAAAGGGGCCTTCCAGCTCTAACATGCTATGAACCTCCAAGTCTTTCTAGAGACATCCCATCCTCCTGCTATCTCAGCATGTACACATACACACACACACGCATGTGCACGTGCACACACACACATAAGCTTGGTTAGAGGTATCTCTGCACTCAAAGCAGGTGGCCAACTCAAAACCTACACATTAAAGTGTCTTCCCTAGCAAGGGCTGTACTTACCAGAAACCCACAGAGGGATCCATAGAGCCTATTCCGGGTAGCAGGGGCCAACATGCAAAACTGGACAAGTGATCTGTAGAAACCTAAGAAAACACATATGAAGACCGCTTCTGTTTCCAAATAGGGAGACGTGCCAAAGATTACAGAGATTATTAACCACTGCACTCAATTTGACTCTCTCTCTTCCAGCTACCACAGCCTTAAGCAAAGAGGAAACAGACAAAGGTTGCAATGGAAAAGAAAAGCCATCATTCATTGGGGTGGGAGAGGTGGTGGCAATCTTTAAAAAGAGAAGGGTTACATTGGTAAAGAGCCGACTTCTGTCCACTAACTCAAGTGGGGGGCTGAGGGTATATATGGAAAGTCTATTTTACAGTCAACTTTCTTAGGCTCTTGAGTAGTAACCTGTAGTGTTACCACAGGTTGATTACCTCAATTATAAAGTAATATTGAAGAAATAAAATGTGAGGAATTGCCCATCACTCAAAATTAATATTCCTCTTAGAGAATCTTAGTATAGGAAGGGATCTTAGGAGATGATCTTCCTGTAGAACCACACTGAGGTCGTCTGGAGGGAATTACACTCTACTGGTAAGAACACATTCAGCTTCATTCTTCACAACCCTGAAACATAGTCCAGGACCTAATAACCCTCCCTGGAATGATGTTCCTCCTTATGTGCATCAAGGTCTTTTCTTCTGCACATGCATCCTTTCATTTCTTCAACAAGCATTTATTGAGCCACAACTATGTGCCTTATGTACCACATATTTTTTATATTCAATGAGGGCAATGAAGATGTGTAACACTTTACTCCTTAAATCACTGAAGAAATTTCTCAGTTAATTCTTATTTAGGCTTAGTAAACCTAATTCTTCCAGTCTTTCTTTAAAAGGCTATTTCTAAAACAGTAGTCTTGGTAGGTTTCCTCTTATTCACATATTCAACAAACATTTATTGAATTCCTATTATGTCTCAAGGGGGTACACCTGAGAGGCCCCCATCCTCTTGGGGGTTCCTCACATCACTTCTGAGCATCCACAGCTAGTATGGGTTGTAGATCTGAGAACTGGGCACTGTCCTCCAGCAAGATTCTGGCTGCGCAAAGGAGCAGGAAAAGAAGGAAACAATTGCTCTTGGAGAACAAGAGGTATGATCATCCTGTATAGAGAGAATGTCTCTATTTAGGAGTAACTTTTATTATCATTTTACATTTATTGTTAAAATGAGGAAGGGAAGGGACACCTGGGTGTTTAAGTTGCTTAAGCATCCGACTCTTGGTTTCAGCTCAGGTCATGATCTCAGTGTTCTGAGATGGAGCTCTGCATCAGGCTCTGCGCTGCACGTGGGGCCAGCTTGAGATTCTCTCTCCCTCCCCCTCTTCCCCTCCCACATTCATGCTCTCTTTCTCTAAAAAAAAAAAAAAAAAAAAAATGGGGGGGCGGAGCAAGATGGAGGAGGAGTAGGAGACCTGGATTTCGTCTGGTCTCAGGAATTCAGCTGGATAGGGATCAAACCATTCTGAACACCTACAAACTCCACAGGAGATCGAAGAAAAGAGTAGCAACAACTCTCTGAACAGAAAAGCGACCACTTTCTAGAAGGTAGGACGTGTGGAGAAGTGAATCCGAGGAGATATTCGGGAGGATAGACGGCGGGGGAGGGGGCCTCTGTCGGCCACTTCTGGCGAGTGATAGAGCCGCAGAGCACAAAATTGGAACTTTTAGAAGTCGGCTCCGCTGAGGGACGTCGCTCCAGTGGCTAAGAGGGGGGTGGAACCCTCACGGGACAGTGTGGTCTCAGGACCCTCGGGGTCACAGAAAGACCGGGGGTGACTGAGTGCGGCAGAGCTCCCAGGTATCAGAGCAGGGAAGCCGGCTGCAGAGACGGAGCCAAGGCATGAGCTTTCAGCTCGGGGTTGCCATAGACTGTGATCGGTGACAGTCGGGCCACTGGTCCTCCAGCAGGGACCCAACAAGTGGCAGAGCCGGGGAGACTCCCCTTCTGCCCCTGGGAGGAGCAGGGCAGGAGCGCACCGCAGGGATCTGCTGAGTTTGGACACTCCACACGGGGTCAAGTGCCAGAGATAGAAACGCTCGGTCACAGGCCGGGTGAGCACGGAGTGCGGCCGGAGACCAGGGAGAAAAGAGTGATTGACTGCTTTTCTCCGGGGGCGCACTGAGGAGTTGGGGCCCAAGTTCTTGGCTTCTCCAGGGCGGAGATTGGGAGGCCGCCGTTTTCACTCTTGTCCTCCAAAGCTGTACGGAAAGCTTTCAGGGAACAAAACTCCTGAGAACAAACCCAAGCAGATTACTTAGCCCGGACCCCACAAGAGCGGGGCAATTCCGCCTCTGGCAAAGACATTTGGGAAACACAGCAACAGACCCCTCCCCCAGAATATCAGCAAGAACAGCCAGCCAAGACCAAGTTTACCGATCAATGAGAAGGGCAGAACTCCAGCGCTAGGGGAATAGTGCACATAGAATTCATGGCTTTTTTACCATGATTCTTTAGTCTTTCAAAGTTAATTTTTTTGTCTTTTTTTTTAATTTTTCTTTTTCCCTTTTTCAACCAACATCTTATCAATCCCTTTTTTTAAAAAAACATTTTTATTTTTCATTTTTAGAGTCATATTCTATCCCTTCATAGTAGTTACCCTTATTTTTGGCATATATATATATAAGTTGTTCTCTCTTTAAAATTTTCAGATACACTTTCTTCTAACAGATCAAAATATACCATAAATCTCTGGTGTATGGCTTTGTTCTAGTTTCCTGCTTGATCACATTCTCTCCCCTTTTTTGTTCTTTCTTTCTTTTTTTTTTTAATCCTCTTCTTTCTTTTTTCAAACAACTTCTTCTCAATTCCTTTTATAAATTTTTAATAATTTTCATCTTCACAGTCATATTCAATCCCTTCATCATACCAAACCTTATTTTGTACATATATAAGTCTTTCTTTAAAATTTTGGGAGGCACTTTCTTCTAACAGACCAAACAACACCCAAAATCTAGTGTGTGGCACTGATCTATGCACCAGCCTGATCATATTTGATCATATTCTGTTTTTTTTGTTTTGTTCCATTGTTTGTTTTTATCTTTTCCTTTTCCTTTTTTTTTCTCTTTCTTTTTTCTTTCTTTTCCTTTCCTTTCCCCTGGTTTCAGGTCTTTTCTGATTTGTTTAGAGTACATTTTCTGGGGATATTGTTACCCTGTTAACATTTTGTTCTCTCATCCATCTATTCTCCTCTGGACAAAATGACAAGACAAAAAAAATCACCTCAACAAAAAAACAAGAGGTAGTACCGTCTGCCAGGGACCTACTCAATACGGACATTAGTACGATGTCGGAACTAGAGTTCAAAATCATGACTTTAAAGATACTGGCTGGGCTTGAAAAAAGCGTGGAAGTTATTAGAGAAACCCTTTCTGGAGAAATAAAAACTAAAATCTAACCAAGTCGAAATCAAAAAGGCTATTGATGAGGTGCAATCAAAAATGGGGGCACTAACTGCTAGGATAAATGAGGCAGAAGAGAGAATCAGTGATATAGAAGACCAAATGATGGAAAATAAAGAGACTGAGAAAAAGAGAGATAAACAACTACAGGATCACGAGGGCAGAATTCGAGAGATAAGTGATACGATAAGACGAAACAACATTAGAATAATTGGGATCCCAGAAGAAGAAGAAAGAGAGAGAGGGGCAGAAGGTATATTGGAGCAAATAATAGCAGAGAACTTCCCTAATGTGAGGAAGGAAACAGGCATCAAAATCCAGGAGGCACAGAGAACCCCTCTCAAAATCAATAATAATAGGTCAACACCCGGACATCTAATAGGAAAACTTACGAGTCTCAGAGACAAAGAGAAAATCCTGAAAGCAGCTCGGGAGAAGAGATATGTAATCTACAATGGTAGAAATATTAGATTGGCAACAGACCTATCCACAGAGGCCTCGCAGGCCAGAAAGGACTGGCAAGATATCTTCAGAGCAGTAAACGAGAAAAATATGCAGCCAAGAATACTATATCCAGCTAGGCTATCATTGAAAAGAGAAGGAGACATAAAAAGCTTCCAGAACAAACAAAAACTAAAGGAATTTGAAAACATGAAACCAGCCCTCCAAGAAATATTGAAAGGGGTCCTCTAAGCAAAGACAGAGCCTAAAAGCAGCATAGATCAGAAAAGAACACAGACAATATACAGTAACAATAATCTTACAGGCCATACAATGGCACTAAATTCATACCTTTCAATAGTTATCCTGAATGTAAATGGGCTAAATGCCCCAATCAAAAGACACAGGCTATCAGATTGGATTAAAAAACAAGACCCATCGATATGCTGTCTGCAAGAGACTCATTTTAGACCCAAAGACATCCCCAGATTGAAAGTGAGGGGGTAGAAAACAATTTACCATGCTAATGGACACCAAAAGAAAGCTGGGGTGGCAATCCTTATATCAGACAAATTAGATTTTAAAACAAAGACTGTAATAAGAGATGAGGAAGGACACTATATCCGACTTAAAGGGTCTATCCAACAAGGAGATCTAACAATTGTAAATATCTATGCCCCTAACATGGGAGCAGCCAATTATATAAGGCAACTAATAACAAAAGCGAAGAAACACATTGACAACAATACAATAATTGTGGGGGACTTTAACACCCCCCTGACTGAAATGGACAGATCATCTAAGCAAAAGATCAACAAGGAAATAAAGACTTTAAATGACACACTGGACCAAATGGATTTCACAGACATATTCAGAACATTCCATCCCAAAGCAACGGAATACACATTCTTCTCTAATGCCCATGGAACATTCTCCAGAATTGATCACATCCTAGGTCACAAATCAGGTGTCAACCGGTACAAAAAGATTGGGATTATTCCCTGCATATTTTCAGACCATAATGCTTTGAAACTAGAACTCAATCACAAAAGGAAAGTCAGAAAGAACTCAAATACATGGAGACTAAAGAGCATCCTACTAAAGAATGAATGGGTCAACCAGGAAATTGAAGAAGACTTAAAAAATTCATGGAAACATATGAAAATGAAAACACAACTGTTCAAAATCTTTGGGATACAGCAAAGGCAGTCCTGAGAGGAAAGTATATAGCAATACAAGCCTTTCTCAAGAAACAAGAAAGGTCTCAAATACACAACCTAACCCTACACCTAAAGGAGCTGGAGAAAGAAGAGCAAATAAAGCCTAATCCCAGCAGGAGAAGAGAAATAATAAAGATCAGAGCAGAAATCAATGAACTAGAAACCAAAGGAACAGTAGAACAGATCAACGAAACTAGGAGCTGGTTCTTTGGAATTAACAAGATTGATAAACCCCTGGCCAGACTTATCAAAAAGAAAAGAGAAATGACCCAACTGAACAAAATCATGAATGAAAGAAGAGAGATCACAACCAACACCAAAGAAATACAAACAATTATAAGAATATATTATGAGCAACTCTATACCAGCAACTTAGATAACCTGGAAGAAATGGGTGCATTCCTAGAGATGTATCAACTACCAAAATTGAACCAGGAAGAAATAGAAAACCTGAACAGACCTATAGCCACTAAGGAAATTGAAGCGGTCATCAAAAATCTCCCAAGAAACAAAAGCCCAGGGCCAGATGGCTTCCCAGGGGAATTCTATCAGACATTTAAAGAAGAATTAATACCTAGTCTCCTGAAACTGTTCCAAAAAATAGAAATGGAAGGAAAGCTTCCAAACTCGTTTTATTAGGCCACCATTACCTTGATCCCCAAACCAGACAAAGACCCCATCAAAAAGGAGAATTACAGACCAATATCCTTGATGAACATGGATGCAAACATTCTCACCAAAAAACTAGCCAATAGGATCCAACAGTACATTAAAAGGATTATTCACCACGACCAAGTGGGATTAATCCCTGGGCTGCAAGGATGGTTCAACATCCACATATCAATCAACATGATACAATACATTAACAAAAGAAAGAACAAGAATCATAGGATCCTCTCAATAGATGCAGAAAAAGCATTTGACAAAGTCCAGCATCCTTTCTTGATCAAAACTCTTCAGAGTATAGGGATAGAGGGTACATACCTCAATATCATAAAAGCCATCTATGAAAAACCTACAGCGAAAATCATTCTCAATGGGGAAAAGCTGAGAGCTTTTCCCCTAAGGTCAGGAATGCGGCAGGGATGTCCACTATCACCAATGCTATTCAACATAGTATTAGAAGTCCTAGCCACAGCAATCAGACAACAAAAAGAAATCAAAGGCATCCAAGTCGGCAAGGAGGAAGTCAAACTCTCACTCTTTGCAGATGATATGATACTGTATGTGGAAAACCCAAAAGACTCCACCCCAAAACTGCTAGAACTCATACAGAAATTCAGTAAAGTAGCAGGATATAAAATCAATGCACAGAAATCAGTGGCATTCCTATACACCAACAACAAGACAGAAGAGAGACAAATCAAGGAGTCAATTCCATTTACAATTGCATTCAAAACCATAAGATACCAGGAACAAATCTAACCAAAGAGGCAAAGGATCTGTACTCTGAAAACTATAAAATACTCATGAAAGAAATTGAAGAAGACACAAAGAAATGGAAAAACTTTCCAAGCTCATGGATTGGGAGAACCAATATTGTGAATATGTCAATGCTACCTAGAGCAATCTACACATTCAATGCAATCCCCATCAAAATACCATCCACTTTTTTCAAAGAAATGGAACAAATAATCCTAAAATTTGTATGGAACCAGAAGAGACCCCGAATAGCCAGAGGAATCTTGAAAAAGAAAAGCAAAGCTGGTGGCATCACAATTCCGGACTTCCAGCTCTATTACAAAGCTGTCATCATCAAGACAGTATGGGACTGGCACAAAAACAAACACATAGATCAATGGAACAGAATCGAGAGCCCAGAAATGGACCCTCAACTTATGGTCAACTTATCTTTGACAAAGCAGGAAAGAATGTCCAATGGAAAAAAGACAGTCTCTTCAACAAATGGTGTTGGGAAAATTGGACAGCCACATGCAGAAGAATGAAACTGGACCATTTCCTTACACCACACACAAAAATAGACTCCAAATGGTTGAAAGACCTAAACGTGAGAGAGGAGTCCATCAAAATCCTAAAGGAGAACACAGGTAGCAACCTCTTCGACCTCAGCCGCAGCAACTTCTTCCTAGAAACATCGCCAAAGGCAAGGGAAGCAAGGGCAAAAATGAACTATTGGGATTTCATCAAGATAAAAAGCTTTTGCACAGCAAAAGAAACAGTCCACAAAACCAAAAGACAACCGACAGAATGGGAGAAGATCTTTGCAAATGACATATCAGATAAAGGGCTAGTATCCAAAATCTATAAAGAACTTATCAAACTCAACACCCAAAGAATAAATAATCCGATCAAGAAATGGGCAGAAGACATGAACAGACATTTTTCCAAAGAAGACATCCAAATGGCCAAGAGACACATGAAAAAGTGCTCAACATCGCTCACCATCAGGGAAATCCAAATCAAAATCTCAATGAGATACCACCTCACACCAGTCAGAATGGCTAAAATTAACAAGTCAGGAAACGACAGATGTTGGCGGGGATGTGGAGAAAGGGGAACCCTCCTACACTGTTGGTGGGAATGCAAGCTGGTGCAACCACTCTGGAAAACAGTATGGAGGTTCCTCAAACAGTGGAAAATAGAGTTACCATACGATCCAGCAATTGCACTACTGGGTATTTACCCCAAAGATACAAATGTAGGGATCCGAAGGGGTACGTGCACCCCGATGTTTATAGCAGCAATGTCCACAATAGCCAAACTGTGGAAAGAGCCAAGATGTCCACCTACAGATAAATGGATAAAGAAGAGGTGGTATATGTACACAATGGAATATTATGCAGCCATCAAAAGGAATGAGATCTTGCCATTTGCAATGACGTGGATGGAACTGGAGGGTGTTATGCTGAGTGAAATAAGTCAATCAGAGAAAGACATGTATCATATGACCTCGCTGATAGGAGCAATTCTTAATCTCAGGAAACAAACTGAGTGTTGCTGGAGTGGTGGGGGGTGGGAGGGATGGGGTGGCTGGGTGATAGACATTGGGGAGGGTATGTGCTATGGTGAGTGCTGTGAATTGTGCAAGACTATTGAATCACAGATCTGTACTTCTGAAACAAATAATGCAACATATGTTAAGAAAAAAGAAAAAGAAGATAGCAGGAGGGGAAGAATGAAGGGGAGTAAGTCAGAGGGGGAGACGAACCATGAGAGACGATGGACTCTGAAAAACAAACTGAGGGTTCTAGAGGGGAGGAGGGTAGGGGGATGGGTTAGCCTGGTGATGGGTATTAAAGAGGGCTCATTCTGCATGGAGCACTGGGTGTTATGCACAAACAATGAATCATGGAACACTACATCAAAAACTAATGATGTAATATATGGTGATTAACATAACAATAAAAAATTTAAAAAATAAAGTATACTGTTAAAATTAATTTCACCTGGTTCTTTTTACTTTTTTAAATATGACTACCAGAAAACTTTAAAGTGTGCATGTTCCAATACATTCCTGTTGGGTAGGACTGCTCTAAAACCTTGTTACTCAAAATATGGTCTGTGGCCCAACAGCATCTGCAGGGGAATTTGTTAGAAATACAGAATCTCAGGCTTGAGGCACGTGGGTGGCTCAGTTGGTTGAGCATCCAACTCTTAGTTTCAGCTCAGGTAAAGATCTCAGGGTTGTGAGATCCAGCCCTGCACATGGGGTCCGAGCTCAGTACAGTCTGCTTCTCCCTCCTCCTCCCCCCCTGCCCCTCCCTCCTCCTGCTCTCACGAGTCTCTCTCTCTCTCTCTCAAATAAACAAATAAATCTTAAAAAAAAAATCTCAGGCTCAAGCAGACCTACTGAATCAGCATCTACATGTTATAAGATTCCCCAGGTGATTCTTAACAAGATTAAGGAGCACTGACTAGAGAGCTGTGCTTCTCAAACTGTGGAGAGGATTCAGTTTTTGTTCTGTTGTTTAATTTCCAATCAAGTATATACAATTACATTTATAAGATATAGTAAAAATGAACTATGAAAACAATGAAAATGAAACGGAGAAAAATGTCAAAATATAAATTCAAAAGTCAATGGAGTCAAAAGACATAAAATAAAATTCAGCAAATGTCATTAAGTGAACATACAAATAAAATAATTCCAAAAAGTGGACCCATTTTTCTTTGAAAGTGTATATATATGCAATTAATATAGAAAATCACTATTACACTTGCAACTTTCAACTAAATAAAACATTGTGTGTGAAACTGTCTCCATTTGAAACACCTGTAGGCACACTTTTACTATGCATTGGACATATTAATAGTTAAAGTTTTTAATGTGATCATTAAGCTGGCTTCTTGTTTTTTATTTTATCTCATCTGGATTGGAGGGAAGACCATGCTCTTCGCAAGGAATAGTGTATATCTAAACTGTTTCTAAGTTTTGCCTAATAGCACACATAAAGAGAGAAACACTGTTCACAAAAGTATGTTGATTGGAATGGAAGAAGAAATTTTAAAGTGATCTCAGAAAGTTCAGGACATTCTTTTTTTAATTTATTTTGAGAGAGAGACAGGAAGAGCAGGGTGAGGGGCAGAAACAGAGGGAGAGAGAATCTCAAACAGACTCCACGCTGAGCACAGAGCCTGACATGGGGCTCAATCCCACAACCCTGAGATCATGACCTGAGCTGAAATCAAGAGTCAGAGGGCTTAACCGACTGAGCCACCCAGGGGGCGTGCCCAGGACATTCTTGTAACTGCTATCCAAAATGAAGCAAATTGTGTTGTATTTTCAAAACTTATCTTCAACCTTTTATCAGTGGCCAGTGTTGATAGTTTATTCTTTAAGGTTATAACTAAAAATCAGTTATCTTTCTTTAAGATTTTATTTATTTGAGAGAGAGAGAGAGCACGGGTATTCACTTGCATGAATGGGGGAGGGGCAGAGGGAGAGAGACAAGCAGACTCACTGCTGAGCAGTGAGCCCAGCCTCGGTCTCGATCCCAGGACCCTGAGATCAGCATCTACATGTTATAAGCCCTGATCTAAGTCATAATCTAAGCCCAAGTCAGACACTTAACTGACTGAGCCACCCAGATGCTCCAATATCAGTTATCTTTCGATGAAAGAAAATGATAAATTGTATGCATTTTCGGATAACAGTTTTCAAACTAACCTTAAAACATCACTAATGTAGAGGTGAAAAAGAGTGAAGGGCAGATGTCCTAAGATTGCTACTAGCTTTGCCTTCCTCTGACTGTTCCTGGAAATGGTGCACTTGACTTACGAGAACAATGAGCAGAATTTCTCAGGGGAGGCATTAGAGGAAGAGAGTGTGATTCTCACATTGGTTCCATTTAATGAGGAACCTAATGAAGAACATCAAATGGAAGCA
This sequence comes from Zalophus californianus, assembly GCF_009762305.2. NCBI lineage: Eukaryota > Metazoa > Chordata > Mammalia > Carnivora > Otariidae > Zalophus > Zalophus californianus. The sequence continues at coordinate 55,519,101 of NC_045604.1, read as the reverse complement.
AGTGTTTCTTCAACTTCAGAAGTCAGCCTGAAGACGCCTGGGTCAAGCGATAAAGTTTGTCATCCTCAAATAAATGAACAATTCAAGTTTTGCCCAAAACATAGTTGTTGTAATACACCAATCCTTCCCTTGCCAACCAGTTTGCCTCCATTTAATAAAGTACGTTGGGACACTTTGCGGAACTGGCGCCAACAATTGAATTTGAGTACCGATGGCCGGAAAATAGAGGTTTATCTGAGGCTCCAGAAACATGCTTACCCTGAAATAAACCAGAATATTCCTGAAACATCACCAGAAGCTAAATTGCAGTGATGTTCGAGGAAAGGCAAGATGCTGGCCAAGAAAGCAAGGCTTTGGAAAAGTTGTAAGAAGAGTGAGAGAGAGGAAGGGATTAATACCGTCGAGGTGGTAACTTCAGCACAGGAAGGCACGTTGGCAGCATGGTCAAGAATTGCTGCAAAAGCCAGTCAATCCAAGTCTGTGAATTCACGTTCCATTCCTGCTTCTGTTGAGACCTTTCTGCTGCAAGTCTCTGGTGTCTGGTGGTGTGTTGTCCATGGCAGACCTCTCTTGGCAGACACACAAGGCTGGGTTCACCTGCAGTTTCATGCAGGTCAGGCCTGGGTGCCTGACACTCCCAAGAGGATGATCTCTCTCTTCCTGTTACCTGCCTGTGCCTTCCCATCCCCAGGCCTAGAAGACAATATGTTATGTCCTGAATGTGCTAAGAGAAATAAGAAGATAATGAAAAGATTAATTGCACTGGGGAAGGAAAAGCGACCTCATTTGAACAGACCAATGTTTCCTTTGGATGGGCCATATCTTTATAAGGAGAGCTTAATAAGCTGTGTGGAGAGCCCACAGCTACCACTGACTTGCATCCCAGCGATTGATTGCTGTGCTCTGTCCTAACCAGCTTCATTGTTGTTTGATACCTTGAGTACAGATGTGAATGTCTGGATTTTGTACTGGACGTTTGCCAAGAAATGACTACTACTCCTGCTTCAAGTATTTGGTTCTATAGATTATAATTTAGTTCTGCTTTAATTAATAGATTTTTTTAAGTTTTAACTTTTAAGAAAAATTGAGCAGAAAGTACTACTGAGTTCTGAAATACTGCTCCAGCCCCTTCCGTTACTGTCAACAGCCTGCACCAGAGTGGTACAGTTGTTGAACCTACATTGACTTATCATTACCACCCAAAGCCCATAGTTTACAACAGGGTTCACTTGTATAGTCTGTGGGCCTTGACAAGTATATAATGGCCACCCACATCCACCATTATAGTGTCTTCAAAATAGCTTCCCTGCTCTAAAATTTTCATGTTCCATCTATTCAACACTCTCTTCCCTCCAACTCCTGACCACTCTGCAGCTTTGCCTTTTTGAGAATGTCATACATTTGGAATCATACAGTAGCCTTTTCAAATTGACTAATTTCACAACAATATGCATTTAAGATTCCACCTTTTCATGACTTAATATCCCACCTCTTCTTAGCGCTAAATAGCCCATTGCCTCTATGTTACTCAGTTTGTTTATTCATTCACACCCAACTTTTAGCAGTTATGAATAAAGCTGCTATAAACATTAAAAACAAAAAAACAAAAAACAAAACATCACTAATGTAGTCCCACTGCCCACGTCTAGTATACAACCCAATGACCACAGCATTTCTCACAGGGATCAGATAAAACTGAGACTGATCTGAGTCTCATTCAACATATAGGAGTCCACATGCTTGGATATTGAGCAATGTTGAATTATCTCTGTAAAGTTTCCAGATGCTTACTCTCAATTTCTGTACTTATCTTGTCATAGAGTGCTAATGATCAATTCAGCTCCATATTGCTTAGCCAACTACGTCTTTGAGTAACACTGCTTTAGATCTCCCGGCAGAATAAAATGTCAGGATTTAAATAGTCATCTTTCTCAGAAACCTTTAGATTCCAGTTTTCTAAATTTATTCTGGACAAATGAGACTGTCAGAGGTGGGGCCGCAGACAAGCAAGATACAGTGAACTCCTTAGTTGATGAGATTGGCAGCATTAATTGAAACCACAAAGATAAGTTTATAATTTTATTCCCTGTAATCACTACACATTTCATGCAGATCTAGATTCACATCATTTGAAGGAACAAAGTGAGCCCTCCTCTACATGTGAAGTTTATGTTCGTCTTTCCACTTGTTCACACAAATAAAATAATTATTGTTTCACAGGTTAAAAAAAAGAACTATACATAATCAATGGTTAATAATATTAAATATTAAATATTAAAATACTAAAGCCTGCCTTCCCATTAAACTCAGAGCATCCTTCATAATACATCCAAAAGACAGAGGCAGTGTATATTAACGACTACATATACCAAAACTTATTATTATTCAACCCAGTGGGAGCTGTCTGAGATGCTAATATTTGCCATTTATTCAGGTGAAAACTGGGGGTGGGAAATGAGTCTTTCATCATGTGTGTGCACAGTTATCCAGTCTAGAAACTTTTGACCTGCTTCTTTTCCCAAGTCCTAAATCCAAACCACCCCACCATCCTGTGCCTTCTGTCATTCTGCTGCCTCAATTTCCACTTCTCTCTTTCAACTGCCAATGCCTCTGCTCAGGCTGCCTTCAGTGATGGCTAGAGTGGATTTGTGTTTTAGGCTCTTCACCAGCCTCCTTCCTTCTTTTCCAGACTTCTGTCATTCATCTTTTGTAGAACAGGAATTAGCTTTCCAAAATATAACAGGAATCACTTCCACATTAAAACATTCAGAAGACTGCCATCACCTTCCTATAAAATCCAAATTCCTTAACCTTAGACACAAAATCCTTCATAATCTGAACCCCCTTCTCCATAATCCTTTCAACAACACCCTGTGAAACCAAACTACCTAGCAATTGTCCATCATCCAGACACTACTTCCTGGCTCTGGTCTATTTCCCTATTCTCCTGTATTTTGCCATAATGCCATGTGAATCTGGAAAGGTGAATTCATCCTGGGTTTATTTGTTCACATGTAATGAATGAAATTGCAATCCAGATCATAAAATTCAGTGTTCAGTGTTCACCCTACCTCAAGCGCAGGATAACAAATCCCATTAGAAAGGGTAACTTCAATCTCTGTCAATGTTTGAAATGTCTAAAAATTAACATCCATTTTCATGTATGTGTGCACACAGGCACAAATGCATACACACTCATGTGCGAACACTGTTTGTACAGGAACATGTTGAAGAAGGCAGAGCCAGCCTCTATAAGTCTGTGGTTTCCAACAGCTGCAAGGAGATGTCTTGTTACTCAGACTTTCCATTCCCAGAAGATTATCCAAACTATGTGCCAAATTCTCAATTCCTGGAATATCTCAAAATGTATGCAAACTGGTTCAACCTTCTGGAATGCATTCAATTCAAGGTAAGACACAAAACATCAGTCAGTAGTCAGAAAGTATTGCCTACCTGTTTCCTATTTCTCTCAATAGCCTAGCCCTTGGCTCTGTACATGAGATCATGAACTGGCAAGATTGGTGACACCTGGCTGGATTCCTTTTCCCCTTGTACTCACACCCACCCTAAGTAAATCTGGAGGTAGAGGTGGATACTTTCTGTAAGGATTCACATGTATACATTTTTAGTTAGTAATAAGTTCATCCAAGTACCCAAAGGGACCTGAAAATATCAAACACAATCTCAGCTTGGGACAAATTGCATTGGAACATTGATGACTTCCACCAGTACCTAGATCCTCTCTTCTTGAGTATCCCTTTATAGGAATAAACATGTGCAATGGTCCATACACAAAAGAACCTCACTATTTGAAGGAAATCTTTTCTAGATATCCTTGGGAATAGAAAAATCTTTGAATATTGTTCTTTTCATAGGCCTTACCCACCTCCCTACCCATTTCCAAGAACAGAGATAGGAAGAAGGTAGAAGGACAGAGGCAAATGAATATACTCTCTTTTTTCCCCTTCTTTTCCTCTCCAAGAAGCATGAAAATCCATGTGTTTTCCTTCTCTTATCTCCCCCTCTCCTTGATACAGATGGGGATGGTAAGGAACTCCCAGGGAATTGAAAGCAACATAAATGACCAAAGCTAGTAGTAAATAAGATTCATATTCACAACCTTAAAAGTACTGACCAAAATGTAACCACTACCTTGAAGAGATATCTGCACCCCTGTGTTCATTGTGGCATTATTTATAATAGTCAAGAAATGGATACAACCCTAGTGTCCATCAATCGATACATGAATAAAGAAAATGTGGCATACACATACACACACACTAGAATGTTGTTTAGCCATAAAAAAGAAGGAAATCCTGCCATCTGCAACAACCTTTAGAGTATTATACTAAGTGAAATAAGTCAGACAAATACTGTATGATCTCACTTGTATATGAAATCTAAAAACACCAAACTCATAGAAAGAGAACAGATTGGTGGTTGCTAGAGGTGAAGGGTGGGAGTTGGGGTATATGGGTTAAGATGGTCAAAAGGTACAGACTTCCAGTTATAAGATAAATCAGTTGTGGGGATATAATGCACAGCATGCTGAATATAGTTAACTGTATTGAATTATATATTTGAAAATTGCTAAGAGAGTAAATCTTAAAAGTTCTTATCACAAGAAAAAGAATTATAACTATGTGAGGTGATGGATGTGAACTAAACTTATTGTTTGTTGGAATTATTTTGCAGTATATATATTTATCAGATCATTATATAATATACTTTAAACTTATACAGTGTTGTATGCCAATTATATTTCAATCAAACTGTAAGTATTGCAGTTTTCCAAAGAATATTTTACTCCACTTCCTTGTTTTGCAAGGGACACAGTAAAAATGAAACACTACCATAGTGGAGGTATGTGATCCACAGAAATATTTTTTAATGCATCAGAGTTCCTGAATCTGAAGCATTTCCTTTACTTACATGCTGCCCCAAGTCTATTTTAAAATAATTGAAAAAAAAAAGTTTAAGGCTAGATGTTCACCAAAGTTTTAAGAAGGTACACACATAAGAAATTTCTTTCTTCTCTGTGCATTCCAAATTTTTAATTACAAACAGTTATTTTTAAGATAAAAGTAAACTCTGGGTGCCTGGGTGGCTCAGATGGTTAAGCGTCTGCCTTCGGCTCAGGTCATGATCCCAGGGTCCTGGGATCGAGTCCCACATTGGGCTCCCTGCTCCTTGGGAGCCTACTTCTCTCTCTGCCTCTCTCTCTCTCTCTCTCTCTCTCATGAATAAATAAATAAAATCTTAAAAAAAGATAAAAGTAACTCTATTTTGAAATCAATTAATTTTTAATTAACTGAAAACATATTTTTTTAAGATTTTTTTAAGATTTTTTTATTTATTTGCGAGAGAGAGAATGAGAGACAGAGAGCATGAGAGGGAGGAGGGTCAGAGGGAGAAGCAGACTCCCTGCCGAGCAGGGAGCCCGATGTGGGACTCAATCCCGGGACTCCAGGATCATGACCTGAGCCGAAGGCAGTTGCTTAACCAACTGAGCCACCCAGGCGCCCTGAAAACTTATATTTAAAAAAGGAAGAGTTCCTAAAACAAATGTTGTAATCCAACAAGTGCTTCAAATATTATAAAACAAATAGTGAACCCATTAGGAAAGACTTGAAATGCCTGTCTTCTCTGAGAACTGAAAAAGAAAGGCAGCAAAATCTCTTGGCCAGTGGAGCATTTATGCTTTTAAATTTGACTTGTAAATTTATTTTACATATTTTCTGAATCAGAACCTCACACCTATAAACTTATATGCACTCAATTAAAACATAAAATAGACTGAAATTTGGGCTCCTCCCAGAACATTCAGGCCATAAAGTTAGCATTTCCCAATCATTCTCGGGATCTGGGAAAGTTTTAGCAACATATTCTATAAGACCTTTCATAAGATCCAAATTTATATTTTCAATTTATATTGCCCATGTCTCTACTAAAGCATAACTCTAGGAGAGATATACATAACAGAAATAATGAAAAAGACATCCGAAGACCATGGTTCTTGGTTCCATCACTTACTGTGAGAATTTGAGCAAATCACTCAAACTTTTTGGATCTCATCACTTCTCTTAAATACCCCACCACTCTAAACTCTAAGCTTAGAATATTTTCATCCAGAAAATTATAGTTAATCTGATAACTCGATTCAATTTCTAAATTTATGCTTATTAATTATGGTTAGTCCGTGCACTAAAGCATTTGAAATGTCAACTGATACATTGGACAGCAAGCCCTTACTAGAAACTTGACAACACCTAATTGTGACTATAATTCTTTTTTCAGACTAAAGTCTGCAAAGTAACAAAATGCCCAGATTTTACTGTCACCAGCCAATGGGAGGTGGTCACTCAGCATGAAGGAAAGCAAGAGTCTGCCATCTTTGATGCTGTCATGGTCTGCACTGGTTTCCTTACTAATCCATATTTGCCACTGGACTCTTTTCCAGGTACAGCATTTTCTGAAACTGATCTTAATTTGTCTCAAGTGAGCCATCTTGTTACTGGCTTGATCTGGGAATGCATTTCTATGGTTCCTCCATTAAATAGTTAAAGTTGTGAGGTAACAGGGATTCTTTTCTAACCAGCACTCTCTGGCCAGCTTTCGGCTTTCATTTGTTTCAAACAACTAATAAGTGCCAAAAGGTAGAATAAATAACTAGCAAGCAATTTTATGCTTCACTAAGGTTCAATGTCCCTCCGTAAGTGATGGGTATCACTCAGAAAGTCTTCTAAGTCACGGGATACTTACTCAAGCGGTTAGCCTCAGCAGTAGCACACAACCAAAGCTGAGTTTAGAGGCCACAAAGGTCAATCAATGAATAAAGAAAAAATGGTGTGATTTTTGTTTGTTTGTTCTGTAGAGGTTTAGCTAGATCAGAGGTATTTGTCACTAGGTCAGTAGTTAACAGGGAGAAGAATCTTGGGACCCAAGTTAAGTCATCCTTGAGTCTCAGCTTCCTTATCTGGTTTTTGCAACCATGATTCCTGTTAATCTATGTCAAATTTCCATTGGATGACAGTGCAGAGGGACTAGAAGAGGCAATGGTTTTGTTTATTTTTATGTGCAGTAAGTTTTCAAAAATTTAAATCTTTAGGAAATTTTTCTCTTCATCTTCTAAATATGACCTGGAGGGATCTCAAGGCTTATCTTACAATAAACTCACATACCTCCAATGCCCCCAGAGCTTACTCAAGACAGGTCAAGTCAGGATAAAGCACATCCTGAAAACTGCCCTTGACTAAAGTCATTGAATCGAAAGCACCAAGTCCAGTCTTCTTCCTGATACAAGGAACTATTCTCCAACATCCCTGAGAGAGGCTCTGGAGCCTCTGCTTGAACAGTTCAACAGTGAACTTTCACCACCCCACAAGACAACCCAATCCTTTCTCAGCTCTTAACCACAGAGAAAATCCCTGAGCAGGAAAACTACTCCAAACTCCCAGGAAGGAGTGCCTGGTACAGGATCACTCCAAGAATCCCGAAGGTTCCCTGACATAGAGAGTACACTGAATTTATTTGGCACCCACAAAGTGCTAAAAATACAGAGGTGGATAAGACAACAGTAGCCTGTATGGAAGGAACAAAAAGAGATTATAGGAGTCCAGTGGCAGAATCACAGTCTACATAGAACCTGCAAGTGATACCAATACTCATTTTATGATGAACTCATGTACATCCAATGGTGCTGGCTCTGCCCTCCACATGTCATTCAATTCAGGTCAAATTAGGATAAAGTGTACCTGGAAAGCAACTAAACCAATATCCTCAGTTTGAATAGGATGGGCTTGAGAGCAGGAGGTACAGATTCTAGGCCACATGGTCAACAAGCTATACAATCTCGGGCCTTCCACTTAACCTTTCTAAGCCTCTGGTCTTTTGCCAAATATGAGGGGCTTGGACCACCTTACCCAACAGTGTACATCACAAATCAAGCAAACGGAGCTCTATGGGACTTGCAGTCTTTTTTTTTCCATTTTTTTTTCAAGATTTTATTTTTTTTTTATTTATTTATTTGAGAGAGAGCACACATGAGTGGGGGGAGGGGCAGAGGGAGAGGGAGAAGCAGACTCCCCACTGAACAGGGAGTTTCATGCGGGGATCATGGGGGCTTGATCCCAGGACCCTGGGATCATGACCTGAGCCAAAGGCAGACAGTTAACCAACTGAGAGACCCAGGCGCCCTCTCAATACCAATCTTACCAGCCACTACCAATTGGCTATTTGAAATCCCTGGCTAGTTAATCATTAAGAAGCCTTTGAGCTCTGGGCGCCTGGGTGGCTCAGTTGGTTAAGCGACTGCCTTCGGCTCAAGTCATGATCCCGGAGTCCTGGGATCGAGTCCCACATCAGGCTCCCGGCTCAGCGGGGACCCTGCTTCTCCCTCTGGCCCTCTCCCCTCTCATGCTGTTTCTCTCTCTCTCTCAAATAAATAAATAAATAAAATCTTTAAAAAAAAAAAAAAAGAAGCCTTTGAGCTCTAAAGTTCTGTGACTTCAGATTTGAAAAGGAGTCCTCCAAATCTCACCAACTCCCTCTCTGCCTCACAACAGACTTGCTTAGTACATAGTACATACACCCTGGGGTCATTATTTTGTTTTGTTTTGTTTTTTAAAGATTTTTATTTATTTATTTGACAGAGAGAGAGAGAGTGAGAGAGGAAACACAGTCAGGGGGAGTGGGAGAGGGAGAAGCAGGCTTCCCACTAAGCAGGGAGCCCAGTGCAAGGCTTGATCCCAGGACCCCGGGTCATGACCTGAGCCAAAGGCAGACGCTTAATAACTGAGCCACCCAGGCGCCCCCACTGGGGTCATTGTTAACCGTTACAAAAATTCAAATTCATTGAAAACATTTAAAAACATGTATCTGGAGGCACATTGCTCTCTGGAGGCAATTCCAAAGATGTTCCAAAAAGTCTTAGTAAAAATAACAGGTATCATAAAATAACTGTATAACTTCCCAAGATAACTACTCCTATTTATTCAGATATACACATTCTAGTGTGTTTACTAACACAACCACATTCACCTAATAAAAGTGTTTACTCTGTCTTCTTGGGACATAAGAGGAGAAAATATTAGTCTGATAGAAGACTCAGCCACAGTCTCATTTTTGCTCATTTGTGATCCAAAAGAGCCTGTTCTAAGCAAATCTAAGGTAATTTAACATCCAGGGATAATGATTCTATGCTTCTCCTTAAGCTTGTTTAGCTCTCCCTCCTCAGCCATTCTCTGATCCATACTGGGTCCTGGCTGAGTTAATATTTGAACTTGGTTGCATCATTGTTAAATTTTAAAGGCTCTGGATCGTGGTGGGTTTTAACAGAGATTCATATCAGATATCTAATGACTCAAGGTGAACTAAAGAGCTACCAGATCTTGACAAGGCTACTTGCCACAAGCATCCTATCTATCCCCTGAGAATCTAAATGTCTTATCACTTTTTTCTGGAAAAAATAGGTTCTTTGTATAGTGTGTGTCACTTTTGATTGATAGTGTTAATGCAACCTTGAGAGTATTTTTCAACACTCTCCATTCACATTTAATGTTTCAGTGAGAAATTTGGCATCAACTGCCTGAGCTATCCTTTCTAGTTAGAACAGTAGATCTAAACCCAGTAAAACTAACATAATCCCTTTTTCTCAGAGCCAACTCTTCCTGACTCAGCAAACTCAACCTGAGTTATAGTCAGTCACCAAGGAAAACTATCACTGAACTTCCCCAACCCACATGGATCTTTTCGAATAAGAGCCACATTTTATTTATCTTATTTCCCTAATATCAACAAGCACAGTGCCAAGCACATAGATGCCAAAAAAAGTTGGCTGAGTACAGTGGAGGCACTTGACTCCAAGTTTCCTTTAACTTCTCTGCTCTTGTTCCTTGCTTGTGAAAAGCTCTAATATAGTCAAATATTAGTAAGTAGAATATTACTGTCCCATTGATTTCTATCAACTTTTAAATGGTAATGACTCCTTACACTTTTGCTTAACAAGTCTTTATGCCACAGTATTTCAACTTGGCAGTAAATAAACCTAGAGGCCTAGATTATCTAGTGAAATAGAGTAAGTACCTCCATTAAATAATCACTCACTAATTTCTGGGTCTTATAAAGCCATGTATTGATATTTTGGATTTTTCTTAGAGTATGCCATTAAAAAATAACCAAAATAATCCATCAAAAGGATATTAATGGAACAATATTTATGTTTCATTCACTGATCCTATAAAATTCTTTATTTGACTTTCTTTTTCTATAGGTATAAATACCTTTAAAGGCCAGTACTTTCATAGCCGGCAATATAAACATTCAGATATATTTAAGGACAAGAGAGTCCTTGTGATTGGAATGGGGAATTCGGGCACAGATATTGCTGTGGAGGCCAGCCACCTGGCAAAAAAGGTACCATTTTTCATATTACTTAATGAAAAGCTTTATCTTAAGATGCATGCCTCAGGCAAACAGTGATAAATGATGAAAGAAATAAATATGCCTAAAGCACACACACATACAAAAAACAGATTTTTATTTTTTTAAAAGATTTTATTTATTTATTTGTCAGAGAGAGAGCACAAGCAGGGGGAGTGGCAGGCAGAGGGAGGAGCAGGCTTCCTGCTGAGCAGGGAGCCAGATGCGGGACTCGAGCCCAGGACCCTGGGATCATGACCTGGTCTGAAGGCAGAGCTACCCAGGCATCCCCAAATAACAGATTTTTAAAGTATTTTTTGTGTTTATAAATTTTACTGCAAATCCCAAATGTCATTTTTCCTCCAAGACCAACTTCTCTGACTTACTATTTTTGTCATTTTCCCAGTCATCCAACAAGAGCTACAGGAGACATCTGTGTCTTACCTAGTACCATCGGTGAGAAAATCCTGTCCTTTCTCCTTGTGAAGATCTCCCATTCACTCCTTCCTTTCCTTGTTAACCGCCACTACCCTCAGCAGGTCTGTACTCAAAGGCTACCCCACTGTCCTACTAATAATAATTGTAGAAATAATTCATATTTATTGGGGCTTCCTCTGTGCCAAGCATTTCACTAAATGCTTTAGTGCATGGCCTCAGTCATCAAAAGAAGCCACTGGAGTGGGTCCTGTCAGCACCCTTGTCTGTAGATGAGGAAACTGAGGCTTACAGAAGCTAAGGAGCCTGTCTGAAGTTGTGCCACTTGCAGATGGCAGAGCCAGCCTTCAAGTTTAAATCCCTCTGACCCAAAGCACCTGTACCTAATTCTACCCACATCCCTGCACGCCCAGTCCCTCCTCCAACACAGCAATCCTTACAGACACCCTAACACCAACAAACAAATCCTTTGAAAAGCCAGCTCTCATTATGACACTCTTGTGTTTAAAAGCTTCTAATAACTCCCCTTACCAAAAAAAAAAAGGCAACTATACTCAAGTAAAAAAATAAAAAATAAAAAAAATAAGTGGGAGAGAGAAGCAGAGGAGGCAGGTCTGAGAAAGCACAAGCCACTTTTGATTGCTTTGCCAAACCACAGAAGCTGAGAAAGCTATGCTAGGTCCTGCTCCTGCCAAAATGTACAGAGAAGGGGAGAGGAAAGATGGTGGAGCAGTAGGGGACCCCATTTCAACTAGTCCCCGGAATTGAGCTGGATAGCTACCAGACCACTCTGAGCACCCATGAAACCAGCCTGAGTTGTAAGAAGATCTGGATCTCTACAAACAGAATATTGCAGGCGGTTGGTTTCAAGGTACAAAGCGGGGAGCCGTGATTCCATGGGCAGATATTGGAGGATAAACAGCAGCAGGAGGGTGCCTGGCCGTGGAGATCCTACACCACCATTGAATGACAGCCTCCCTTGCTGGGGACCGGGCACAGACTCGCAGACTGGTAGCGGTGGGAACTGGACTTTAGGGCAGCCCTTGGGGTGGAAACCTGGAGTGGCGGGGTCGCATGTGCGATCTGGGGGCGGCTGGCGGTTTTAGAAGCACAAAGGGCAGAGACGGGCTCTGACCTGGAGGCAGGACTGGGGGCGCTGCAGAGGGGCGCACAACCCAGGATGCTGCAGTTTATAGCAGCATGGACAGAAATGGAGACAGTGTGGCGGGGAGAGCTCACTGAAGAACAGACTATGGTCTCTGTGCTCTGAGGCAGAGGGTTGGAAACAGTCTCTTCTGCTCTGACTCACGGAAGAGACACGGAAAGCTGCCAGGGAAAGCTGCCAGAGAACAAAAACCCCCAAAACTGATTCCCACTGAGCCCATCCCCCACCACAGGGGGGAAGGGCAACTCCACCCAAACACGGTTGCATGAGTAACAGCGTGGCAGGCCCCTCCCCCAGAAGACAGGCTGGGAAAACAAGAGGCCAGCAACCCTAAGGTCCCAAAAAAACAGGTGCATCTTTCTTGGGTTCTGGTCAATAATTTGGACTCCATACATTCCCTCAACCACCCATCAACAGAATGACTAGGAGGAGGAACCCCCAAAATAGAAAAGACTCAGAGATTATGACTTATGCTGCAGATTTACAAATGGATGAGATATAACCAAGATGTCGGAGATGAATTTCAGGCTAGCAATTGTGAAGACAATAGCTAGAATGGAGAAATCAATTAATAGAAACATAGAGTCTCTAAGGGCAGAAATGAAAGCTGAATTGGCAGAACTTAAAAATGCTATCAATGAGATCCAATCCAATCTAGATAATCTAACAGCTAGGGTAAGTGAGGCAGAAGAACAAATTAGTGACCCAGAAGACCATTAAATAGATAAAAAGGGAAAAGAGGAGGCCAGGGAAAAACAACTCAGAATCCATGAAAATAGAATCAGAGAAATAAGTGACACCATGAAGCATTCCAATGTCAGAATAATTGGAATCCTGGAGGGGGTGGAGCGAGAGAGAGGACTAGAAGATGTATTTGAGCAAATTGTAGCTGAGAACTTCTCTAATCTGGGGAATGAAACAAACATTCATGTCCTAGAGGCAGAGAGGACCCCTCCCAAGATCAAGGAAAACAGGCCAACACCCCGGCATGTAATAGTAAAACTTGCAAATCTTGGAACCAAGGAAACCAAGGGCAGTTAGGGGGAAGACATTCCTTACGTACAGAGGGAGGAACATCAGAATAATGTCAGACCTATCCACAGAGACCTGGCAAGCCAGAAAGGCCTGGCAAGACATATCCAGGGTACTAAATGAGAAGAACAAGCAGCCAAGAATACTTTATCCGGCAAGGCTGTCATTTAGAATGGATGGAGAGATGCAGAGCTTCCACGACCGGAAGAAACTGAAAGAATATGTGACCACTAAGCCGGCCCTGCAAAAAATATTAAGGGGGATTCTATAAAAGGAGAAACACCCCTAGAGTGATATACAACAGAAATTTACAGAGACAATCTATAAAAACAAGATCTTCACAGGCGACATGATGACAATAAATTCATATCTTTCAATAATCACTCTCAACATGAATGGCCTAAATGTTCCCATAAAATGGTACAGGGTTGCAGATTGGATAAAAAGACAGGACCCATCCATATGCTGTCTACAAGAGACTCATTTTGAACTTAAAGATACATCCAGACTGGAAATGAAGGGATGGAGATCCATCTTCCATGCCAGTGGACCTCAAAAAATTGCTGGGGTAGCAATTCTTATATCAGATAAATTAGATTTTAAACTAAAGTCTGTAATTAGAGACACAGAAGGACACTATATCATTCTTAAATGGTCTATCCAACAAGATCTAACAATTGTAAATATCTACACCCCCAACATGGGAGCAGCCATCTACATAAGCCAACTGTTAAATAAAGAGTCATATTGATAACAATACATTAACTGTAGGAGACCTCAATACTCCACTCTCGGCAATGGACAGATCATCTAAGCAGAAAATCAACAAGGAAACAAGAGCTTTGAATGATACACTGGACTAGATGGACCTCATAGATATATACAGAACATTCCAGCTTAAAACAACAGAATAGTCATGCTTCTTAAGCACACATGGAACTTTCTCCAGAATAGACCACATACTGGGTCACAAATCAGGTCTCAACCGATACCAAAAGATTGAGATTATTCCCTGAATGTTCTCAGATCACAATGCTTTAAACTGGAACTCAATCACAAGAAAAAATTTGGCAGAAATTCAAACACTTGGAAGCTAAAGACCACTCTGCTCAAGAATGTTTGGGTCAACCAAGAAATCAAAGAAGAACTTAAACAATTCATGGAAACCAATGAGAATGAAAACACATCGGTCCAAAACGTATGGGATACTGCAAAGGCGTTCCTAAGGGGGAAATACATAGCCATCCAAGCCTCACTCAAAAAAATAGAAAAATCCCGAATTCACCAACTAACTCTACACCTTAAAGAACTAGGGGAAAAGCAACAAATGATGCCTAAGCCATGCATTAGAAGAGAAATAATTAAAATTAGAGCAGAGATCAATGAATTAGAAACCAGAAACACAGTAGATCAGATCAACGAAACTAGAAGCTGGTTCTTTGAAAGAATTAATAAGATTGATAAACCACGTCTTTTTCGCAATGGGTTTGCCACCAGAATGCAGGTGTCATGAAAACCTCTGCTCAACGTAAACCAAAATGGGAAAGAAAAAACTCACATCAACATCATCGTCATTGGACACATAGAGTCGGGCAAGTCTACCACTACTGGTCATCTGATCTACAAATGTGGTGGGATCAACAAAAGAACTATTAAAAAATTTGAGAAGGAGGCTGCTGAGATGGGAAAAGGCTCCTTCAAGTATGCCTGGGTCTTGGATAAACTGAAAGCTGAACGTGAACGTGGTATCACCATTGATATCTCCCCATGGAAATTTGAGACCAGCAAGTATTACGTGACCATCACTGATGCCCCCAGGACACAGAGACTTTATCAAAAACATGATTACAGGCACATCTCGGGCTGAATGTGCTATCCTGATTGTTGCTGCTGGTGTCGGTGAATTTGAAGCCGGTATCTCCAAGAATGGGCAGACCCGTGAGCATGCCCTTCTGGCTTACACACTGGGTGTAAAACAACTAATTGTTGGTGTTAACAAGATGGATTCCACTGAGCCACCCTACAGCCAGAAGAGATACGAGGAAGTCGTTAAGGAAGTCAGCGCCTACATTAAGAAAATTGGCTACAACCCCAACACAGTAGCATCTGTGCCAATTTCTGGTTGGAATGGTGACAACATGCTGGAGCCAAGTGCTAACGTGCCTTGGTTCAAGGGATGGAAAGTCACCCATAAAGATGGGAATGCCAGTGGAACCACACTGCTTGAAGTTCTGGGCTGCATTCTGCCACCAGCTCATCCAACTGATAAACCCTTGCATCTGCCGCTCCAGGACGTCTACAAAATTGTTGGTACTGGTACTGTCCCTGTGGGCTCAGTGGAGACTGGTGTTCTTAAACCTGGCATGGTGGTCACCTTTGCTCCAGTCAATGTTACAACTGAAGTAAAGTCTGTTGAAATGCACCATGAAGTTTTGAGTGAGGCTTTTGCTGGGGACAATGTGGGCTTCAATGTCAAGAACGTATCTGTCAAAGATGTTCGTCGTGGCAGTGTGGCTGGTGACAGCAGCAAAAAAAAAAAAAAAATGACCCACCAATGGAAGCAGCTGGCTTCATGGCTCAGGTGATTATCCTGAACCATCCAGGCCAAATCAGTGCTGGATATGCACCTGTGCGGAATTGTCACACAGCTCACATTGCTTCAAGTTTGCTGAGCTGAAGGAGAAGATAGATCGTCCTTCTGGAAAAAAGCTGGAAGATGGCCCCAAGTTCTTGAAATCTGGTGATGCTGCCACTGTTGATATGGTCCCTGGCAAGCCTATGTGTATTGAGAGCCTTTCTGACTATACTCCTCTAGGCCGTTTTGCTGTTCGTGACATGAAACAGATGGTTGCTGTGGGTGTCATCAAAGCAGTGGACAAGAAGGCAGCTGGAGCTGGCAAGGTCACCAAGTCTGCCCAGAAAGCTCAGAAGGCTAAATGAATATTATCCCCAATACCTGCCACCCCAGTCTTAATCCGTGGTGGAAGAACGGTCTCAGAACTGTTTGTGTCAATTGGCCATTTAAGTTTAATAGTAAAAGACTGGTTAATGATAACAATGCATCGTAAAACCTTCAGAAGGAAAGGAGAATGTTTTGTGGACCATTTGTTTGTGTGTGTGCATATGTGACAGTTTTAAGTTATTAATTTTTAAAATCAGTACTTTTTAATGGAAATAACTTGACCAAAAATCTGTCACGGAATTTTGAGACCCATTAAAACAAAATTTTAATGAGAAAAAAAAAAAAAAGATTGCTAAACCACCGGCCAGACTTATCCAAAAGAAAAGAGAAAGGACCCAAATTAATAAAATTATGAATGAAAGGGGAGAGATCACGACTAACACCAAAAATAGAAACAATTATTAGAAATTATTATCAACAACTATATGCCAATAAACTGAGCAATCTGGATGAAATGGAGGCCTTCCTGGAAACCTATAAACTGCCAAGACTGAAACAGGAAGAAATTGACAACCTGAATAGGCCAATAACAAGTAACGAGATTTAAGCAGTGATCAAAAACCTCCCAAAAAACAAGAGTCCAGGGCCTGATGGATTCCCTGGAGAATTCTACCAAACATTCAAAGAAGAAATAATACCTATTCTACTGAAGCTGTTTCAAAAAATAGAAACAGAAGGAAAACTTCCAGACTCATTCTATGAGGCCAGCATTACCTTAATCCCCAAACCAGGCAAAGACCCCATCAAAAAGGAGAATTTCAGACCAATATCCCTGATGAATATGGATTCCAAAATCCTAGCTAATAGGATCCAACAATACATTAAAAGGATCATCCACCACGACCAAGTGGGATTTATCCCTGGGATGCAAGGGTGGTTCAACATTCGCAAATCAATCAATGTATTAGAACACATTAATAAGAGGAGAGAGAAGAACCATATGGTCCTCTCAATTGATGCAGAAAAAGCATTTGACAAAATACAGCATCCTTTCCTGATTAAAACTCTTCAGAGTATAGGGATAGAGCGAACATTCCTCAAGTTCATAAAATCCATCTATGAAAAACCCACAGCGAATATCATCCTCAATGGGGAAAAGCTGAGAGCCTTTCCCTTTAGATCAGGAACACGTCAAGGATGCCCACTTTCACCACTATTGTTCAACATAGTACCAGAGGTCCTAGCAACAGCAATCAGACAACAAAAAGAAATAAAACGTATTCAAATTGTCAAAAAAGAAGTCAAACTCTCTCTTCTCACAGATGACCTGATACTTTATGTACAAAACCCAAAAGACTCCACCCCAAAATTACTAGAACTCATACAGCAATTCAGTAATGTGGCAGGATACAAAATCAATGCACAGAAATCAGTTGCTTTCTTATACACTAACAATACAACTGTAGAAAGAGAAATTAGAGAAATTATTCCATTTACAGTAGCACCAAAAACCATAAGATACCTCGGAATAAACCTAACCAAAGAGGTAAAGGATCTATACTCTAGGAACTACAGAACATTCATGAAAGAAATTAAAGAAGACACAAAAAGAGGGAAAAACATTCCATGCTCATGGATTGGAAGAATAAACATTGTTAAAATGAAAGGGGGGGAAATCGGAGGGGGAGATGAACCATGAGAGACTATGGACTCTGAGAAACAAACTGAGTGTTTTAGAGGGGAGGGGGGTGGGGGGATGGGTTAGCCCAGTGGTGGGTATTAAAGAGAGCACATGAATGGAGCACTGGGTGTTATATGCAAACAATGAATCATGGAACACTACATCAAAAGCTAATGATGTAATGTATGGTAACTAACATAACATAATAAAATTTTAAAAAGTATAAAAAAAAGAAAAGAAAACTTCAGGAAGAAACTACTAACTACATCACTTCCCCCAGAAATTTCTAGTGTACATTATTAAAGGTTTTGAGAAGTCCTGGAATAAAGTAATGTTTCACTTTTGCCTTTTTGAAAAAAAAAATGTCTATGCTACCCAGAGCAATCTATACCTTCAATGCCATCCCGATCAAAATTCCAATGACATTTTTCAAAGTACTGGAACAAACAATCCTAAAATGTGTGTGGAATCAGAAAAGACCCCGAATCGCCAAGGAAATGTTGAAAAAGAAAAAGCTGGGGGCATCACATTGCCCGATTTCAAGCTATATTACAAAGCAGTGATCACCAAGACAGCATGGTACTGGAACAAAAACAGACATATAGACCAATGGAACAGAATCGAGAGCCCAGATATGGACCCTCAACTCTATGGTCAAATAATCTTTGACAAAGCAGGAAAAAACATGCAATGGGAAAGACAGTCTCTTCAATAAATGGTGCTGGGAAAATTGGACAGCCACATGCAGAAGAATGAAACTCGACAATTTCTAAACACCATACACAAAGATAAACTCAAAATGGGCACAAACAATGAATCATGGAACACTACATCAAAAACTAATGATGTAATGTATGGTGATTAACATAACAATAAAAAATTTTTTTAAAAAAGAACTCAAAATGGATGAAAGACTTCAATGTGATAGAGGAATTCATCAAAATCCTAAAGGAGAACATAGGCAATAACCTCTTTGACATCGGCCACAGCAACTTCTTTCAAGATACATCTCCAAAAGCTAGTGAAACAAAAGCAAAAATGAACTTTTGGGACTTCATCAAGATAAAAAGCTTCTGTACAGCAAAGGAAACAGTCAACAAAACAAAGAGGCAACCCACAGAATGGGAGAAGATATTTGCAAATGACACTACAGATAAAGGGCTTGTATCCAAGATCTATAGAGAACTTCTCAAACTCAACACCCAAAAAACAAACAATCAAGTCAAAAAATGGGCAGAAGATATGAACAGACACTTCTCTGAAGACATACAAATGGCTAACAGACACATGAAAAAATGTTCATCTTCATTGGCCATCAGGGAAATTCAAATCAAAACCACATTGAGATACCACTTTACACCAGTTAGAATGGCAAAAATGGACAGGGCAAGAAACAACAAATGTTGGAGAGGTTGTGGAGAAAGGGGAACCCTCTTACACTGTTGGTGGGAATGCAAGTTGGTACAGCCACTTTGGAAAACAGTGTGTAGTTTCCTCAAAAAATTAAAAATAGAGCTACCCTATGAAGCCAGCAATTGCACTACGGGGTATTTACCCCAAAGACACAGATGTAGTGAAAAGAAGGGCCGTATGCACCCCAATGTTCACAGCAGCAATGTCCACAATAGTCAAACTGTGGAAAGAGCCGAGATGCCCTTCAACAGACGAATGGATAAAGAAGATGTGGTCCATATATACAGTGGAATATTACTCAGCCATCAGAAAGGATGAATACCCAACTTTTACATCAACATGGATAGGACTGGAGGAGATTATGCTAAGTGAAATAAGTCAAGCAGAGAAAGTCAGTTATCATGTGGTTTCACTTATTTGTGGACCATAAGGAATAGCATGGAGGACATTAGGAGAAGGAAGGGAAAAATGAAGGGGGGCGGACATCAGAAGGGGAGACGAACCATGAGAGACTATGGGCTCCGAGAAACAAACTGAGGGTTTAGAGGGGCGATGGGTAGGGGGATGGGTTAGCCTGGTGATGGGTATTAAAGAGGGCACATTCTGCATGGAGCACTGGGTGTTATACACAAACAATGAATCGTGGAACACTACATCAAAAACTAATGATGTAATGTATGGTGACTAATATAACATAATAAAATAAAATTTAAAAAAAAGCCAACTCTCTACCTACTTCAAACTTCCACCTGAGCACTTGACCTTAGGCAAAGGAAAAACATTCAGCCCCCTAACTGATCACTCTCCAATTCATGACAACACTACTGCCCCCAAATCCTGCTAGATTGCTCTAATTCCTTACCTCCCCAGTCTGATCTCCTAGATGACTATTTTATATCATCGTCTCTCACCACTTCCTCCACCACTTCCTTTCTCAGCTCACTCTCAGATGAGAAAATAGTGACAATCAGCAGACAGCGTCACCAGCTTCCCACCACCATATTTCCCAATCCACCTGGGGCTGTGTCCATATACTCTTTCCTGTTACTAAGGGTGACTACCTATGCTCTGAAGGGCAATTCCTACTAGTGTTCTGGATTCCATCCTTTCACACTTACCCAAGAACATCTCTCCTATAATTTGTCCAGTTACCCTCCCAAGTTGTTGATCTTTCCCTTTCTCCTGGACCATTCTCCACAATATATAAATATGGCATAATATTCCTGTTTTTGAAAACCCTCCCCGACCACACATTCCCTTCAGCAAATGCTTTTATATATCAGAGCAGCACAATCTAATTCATGAGTTTAAAAGATCATTCTGGAGAATAGATTATAGGTGAGCAAATGAAAGTAAGGACACTAATTAAAAGGCTATTTCAGGAGAACAGTTCCAGCAGTAGCAAACTAGATAATACTGACCGATCTTAAATTGGACCCTTGGATGCTGGAAGACTGTGACAGAATAGGGCAAACTAAAGAGACCTCACAGTTAAATGCAATTTGTAAATTTGGATTGGCTGTTTAATCAGGAAAAATATAACTATAAAGAGTGGAGTGTGGTTCAAAATATGCAAATCAGTTAATGTGACACATCACATTAAAACAAAATGAAGGATAAAAGTCATGTAATCATCTCAATAGATGCAGAAAAAGCATTTGACTAAATTCAACACACTTTCATGATTTAAACTCTCGACAAACTAGGTACAGAAGGTATTTATCTTAACATAATGAAGGTTATATATGACAAGCCCATAACTGACATCACTCAATGGCGAAAAGCCGAAAACTTTTCCTTTAAGACCAGGAACGAGGCAAGGATGTCCACTCTTGCCACTTACATTCAACATTGTACTGGAAGTCCTAGCCAGAGCAATTAGGCAACAAGAAGAAATAAAAAGCATCCAAACTGGAAAGTAAGAAGTAAAATTACCTGTTTGCAAATGACATGATCTTACATATAAAAAACCTTAAAGACTCCAAAAACACAAAAACAAAAACCCTGCTAGAACTAATAAACAAAACTACAATGATTAAAACAAGATAGTACTGGCATCAAGACAGACATAAACCAATAGAACAGAATTGTGAGCCCAGAAATTAATTTTCAACAAGGCTTCCAAGAACACATGATGGGGAAAGGATAGTCTCTTCAAGAAATGATGCTGGGAAAATTGTATATCCACTTGCAAAGGAGTGAAATCAGAACCTTATCTCACACCACACACAGAAAATCAACTTAAAATGGGTTAAAGATTTAAACATAAAACCAAAAATATAAAACTCCTAAAAGATAAAATAGGGAAAAAGCCTCTTGCCAGTGGTCTTGGCAATGATCTCTTGGATATAACACCAAAGATACAGACGTAAAAACAAAAACAGACAAGTGGGACTTCATCAAACTAAAAACCTTCTTCACAGCAAAGAAAATAATTAACAGAATGAAAAGACAACCTACAGAATGGGAAAAATATTTGCAAACCATACACACAATAAGAGGTTAATATCCAAAATATGTAAGAGACTTCTACAACTTAATAGCAAAAAAAAAAAAAATAGATTAAAAAATGGGCTAAGTTCTTGAATGGACATTTCTCCTAAAAAGACTTACAAATGGCCAATAGATATATAAAAAGGTGCTCAACATCACTAATCATCAGGGAAATGCAAATGAAGACCACAATGAAATACCACCTGTTAGGATGGCTATTATCAAAAACACAATAAGGGTACCTGGGTGGCTCAGTCGTTAAGAACCTGCCTTCGGCTGAGGTCATAATCCAGGGTCCTGGGATCGAGCCCCGCATCGGGCTCCCTGCTCCATGGGAAGCCTGCTTCTCCCTCTCCCACTCCCCTGCTTGTGTTCCCTCTCTCCCTGTGTCTCTCTCTGTCAAATAAATAAATAAAATCTTTAAAAAGAAAAAAAGAAGAGCGTAGAATGGTGGTTGCTGACTGGGGGCAGAAGAAAATAGGGAGTTGTTCAACGTATATAAAATTTCAGTTCGGGGCTCCTGGGAGGTTCAGTTGGTTAAGCGTCTGCCTTCGGCTCCGGTCATGATCTCAGGATCCTGGGATCGAGTCCCGCATCGGGCTTTCTGCTCAGCAGGGAGCCTGCTTCTCCCTCTGACTGCTGCTCCCCCAGCTTGTGCTCTCTCTCTCTCTCTCTCAAGTAAATAAATAATCTTTAAAAATAAATAAATAAAAGGGGCGGAGCAAGATGGCGGAGGAGTAGGAGACCTAGATTTTGTCTGGTCTCAGGAATTCAACTGAATAGGGATCAAACCATTCTGAACACCTACGAACTCAACAGGAGATCGAACAGGACAGTAGCAACAACTCTCTGAACAGAGAAGCGACCACTTACTGGAAGGTAGGACGTGCAGAGAAGTGAATCCGAGGCGATATTCGGGAGGATAGACGGCGGGGGGAGGGGCCTCCGCCGGCCGCTTCTGGCAAGTGCTAGAGCCGCGGAGCACAAAATCGGACCTTTTAAAAGTTGGCTCGGCGGAGGGACGTCGCTGCAGTGGCTAAGCGGGGGGTGGAATCCTCCCGGGACAGTGTGGTCTCAGGACCCTTGGGGTCACAGAGAGAGTGGGGGTGCCTGAGTGCGGCAGAGCTCCCAGGTATCGGAGCGGGGAAGCCGGCTGCAGAGACGGAGCCGAGGCGCGGGCTCTCAGCTCGGGGTGGCCATAAACTGTGATCTGCGGCCCAGTCGGGGCACGGCTCCCCCAGCAAGGACCCAACAAGCAGCAGATCCGGGGAGACTCCCCTTCCTTCCCGGGGAGGAGCAGTGCGGGAACGCACTGCAGGGATCTGCTGGGTTTGGAGACTCCGAGCGGGGTCGGGTGCCAGAGATAGCAACGCTCGATCACAGGCCGGGTGAGCACGGAGTGCGGCCAGAGACCGGGGACACGGGAGTGACTGCTTTTCTCTGGGGGCGCACCGAGGAGTGGGGCCCCGAGTTCTCAGCTCCTCCGGGCGGAGACTGGGAGGCCGCCATTTTCGCCCTGCTCCTCCAAAGCTGTACGGAGAGCTTGCAGGGAACAAAAGCTCCTGAGAGCAAACTGGAGCAGCTTCCTTAGCCCGGACCGACAAGGGCGGGGCAATTCTGCCTCCGGCAAAGACATTTGGAAACCACAGCAACAGGCCCCTCCCCCAGAAGATCAACACAAACAGCCAGCAAGCCAAGACCAAGTTGATCGATCAAGGAGAACAGGAGAACTCCAGCGCTAGGGGAATACTGCACATAGATTCATGGCTTTTTTTTTTTTTTTTTTTTTACCATGATTCATTATTTCATCAAAGTTAATTTTTGTTGACTTTTATTTTTCTTTTTCCCTTTTTCAACCAACATCTTATAAATCCCTTTTTTAAAAAAAAAAAAAACATTTTTTATTTTTTTTTTTTCATTTTTAGAGTCATATTTTATCCCTTCATAGTAGTTATCCTTGTTTTTGGCATATATATATAAGTTGTTCTCTCTTTAAAATTTTGAGGTACAGTTTCTTCTAACAGATCAAAATATACCCTAAACCACTAGTGTATGGCTTTGTTCTAGTCTCCTGCCTGATCACATTCTCTCCCTTTTTCCTTTTTTTTCTTTTTTCCCTTAAATCTCCTTTCTTTTTTCAAACAACTTATCTTACCAAGTCCTTTTATAAAATCTTTTATAATTTTCATCTTTACAGTCATCTTCCATCCCTTCATTGTATCAACCCTTATTTTGTACATATATGCCTTTCTTCCTTTAAAATTTTAGGAGGCACTTTTTTCTAACAGACCAAAATACGCCCAAAATCTAGTGTGTGGCACTGATCTATGCACTAGCGTGATCATATTTGATCATATTCTGCCTTTTTTGAATTGTTTTGTTTTTGTTTTTATCTTTTTTCTTTTTTTTTTTTCTTTTTCTCTTTCTTTTTTCTTTCTTTCCCTTTCTTTTCCCCTGGTTTCAGGTCTTTTCTGATTTGTATACAGTATATTTGCTGGGGACGTTGTAAACCTGTTAGCCTTTTGTTCTCTCATTCATCTATTCTCCTCTGGACAAAATGACAAGACGAAAGAAATCACCTCAGCAAAAAGAACAAGAGGTAGTACCGTCAGCCAGGGACCTACTCAATATGGACATTAGTACGATGTCAGACCTAGAGTTCAGAATCATGACTTTAAAGATACTAGCTGGGCTTGAAAAAAGCGTGGAAGTTATTAGAGAAACCCTTTCTGGAGAAATAAAAGAACTAAAATCTAACCAAATCGAAATCAAAAAGGCTATTGATGAGGTGCAATCAAAAATGGGGGCACTAAATGCTAGGATAAATGAGGCAGAAGAGAGAATCAGCGATATAGAAGACCAAATGGTAGAAAATAAAGAGGCTGAGAAAAAGAGAGAGAAACAACTACAGGATCACGAGGGCAGAATTCGAGAGATAAGTGATACGATAAGACGAAACAACATTAGAATAATTGGGATCCCAGAAGAAGAAGAGAGAGAGAGAGGGGCAGAAGGTATATTGGAGCAAATTATAGCAGAGAACTTCCCTAATGTGAGGAAGGAAACAGGCATTAAAATCCAGGAGGCACAGAGAACCCCTCTCAAAATCAATAAAAATAGGTCAACACCCCGACATCTAATAGTAAAACTTACGAGTCTCAGAGACAAAGAGAAAATCCTGAAAGCAGCTCGGGAGAAGAGATATGTAACCTACAATGGTAGAAACATTAGATTGGCAACAGACCTATCCACAGAGACCTGGCAGGCCAGAAAGGACTGGCAAGATATCTTCAGAGCACTAAACGAGAAAAATATGCAGCCAAGAATACTATATCCAGCTAGGCTATCATTGAAAATAGAAGGAGAGATCAAAAGCTTCCAGAACAAACAAAAACTAAAGGAATTTGCAAACACGAAACCAGCCCTCCAAGAAATATTGAGAGGGGTCCTCTAAGCAAAGAGAGAACCTAAAAGCAGCAAAGAGCAGAAACGAACACAGACAACAGACAGTTAACAGTCACCTTACAGGTAATACAATGGCACTAAATTCATACCTTTCAATAGTTACCCTGAATGTAAATGGGCTAAATGCCCCAATCAAAAGACACAGGCTATCAGATTGGATTAAAAAACAAGACCCATCAATATGCTGTCTGCAAGAGACTCATTTTACACCCAAAGACACCCCCAGATTGAAAGTGAGGGGGTGGAAAACCATTTACCATGCTAATGGACACCAAAAGAAAGCTGGGGTGGCAATCCTTATATCAGACAAACTAGATTTTAAAACAAAGACTGTAATAAGAGATGAGGAAGGACACTATATCCTACTTAAAGGGTCCATCCAACAAGAAGATCTAACAATTGTAAATATCTATGCCCCGAACATGGGAGCAGCCAATTATATAAGGCAATTAATAACAAAAGCAAAGAAACACATTGACAACAATACAATAATAGTGGGGGACTTTAACACCCCCCTGACTGAAATGGACAGATCATCTAAGCAAAAGATCAACAAGGATATAAAGACTTTAAATGACACACTGGACCAAATGGACTTCACAGACATATTCAGAACATTCCATCCCAAAGCAACGGAATACACATTCTTCTCTAGTGCCCATGGAACATTCTCCAGAATTGATCACATCCTAGGTCACAAATCAGGTCTCAATCGGTACCAAAAGATTGGGATCATTCCCTGCATATTTTCAGACCACAATGCTTTGAAACTAGAACTCAACCACAAGAGGAAAGTCGGAAAGAACTCAAATACATGGAGGCTAAAGAGCATCCTACTAAAGAATGAATGGGTCAACCAAGAAATTAAAGAAGAATTAAAAAAATTCATGGAAACCAATGAAAATGAAAACACAACTGTTCAAAATCTTTGGGATACAGCAAAGGCAGTCCTGAGAGGAAAGTATATAGCAATACAAGCCTTTCTCAAGAAACAAGAAAGGTCTCAAATACACAACCTAACCCTACACCTAAAGGAGCTGGAGAAAGAACAGCAAAGAAAGCCTAAACCCAGCAGGAGAAGAGAAATCATAAAGATCAGAGCAGAAATCAACGAACTAGAAACCAAAAGAACAGTAGAACAGATCAACGAAACTAGGAGCTGGTTCTTTGAAAGAATTAACAAGATTGATAAACCCCTGGCCAGACTGATCAAAAAGAAAAGAGAAATGACCCAAATCAACAAAATCATGAATGAAAGAGGAGAGATCACAACCAACACCAAAGAAATACAAACAATTGGGGCGCCTGGGTGGCTCAGTCGTTAAGCGGCTGCCTTCGGCTCAGGTCATGATCCCAGGGTCCTGGGATCGAGCCCCGCATCGGGCTCCCTGCTCAGCGGGAAGCCTGCTTCTCCCTCTCCCTCTGCCCCTGCTTGTGTTCCCTCTCTCGCTGTGTCTCTCCCTGTAAAATAAATAAATAAAATCTTTAAAAAAAAAAAAAAAAAATCTTTTAAAAAAAAAAAAAAAAAAAAGAAATACAAACAATTATAAGAACATATTATGAGCAACTCTATGCCAGCAAATTAGATAACCTGGAAGAAATGGGTGCATTCCTAGAGATGTATCAACTACCAAAATTGAACCAGGAAGAAATAGAAAACCTGAACAGACCTATAACCACTAAGGAAATTGAAACAGTCATCAAAAATCTCCCAAGAAACAAAAGCCCAGGGCCAGATGGCTTCCCAGGGGAATTCTATCAGACATTTCAAGAAGAATTAATACCTATTCTCCTGAAACTGTTCCAAAAAATAGAAATGGAAGGGAAACTTCCAAACTCATTTTATGAGGCCAGCATTACCTTGATCCCAAAACCAGACAAAGACCCCATCAAAAAAGAGAATTACAGACCAATATCCTTGATGAACATGGATGCAAAAATTCTCACCAAAATACTAGCCAATAGGATCCAACAGTACATTAAAAGGATTATTCACCACGACCAAGTGGGATTTATCCCTGGGCTTCAAGGCTGGTTCAACATCCGCAAATCAATCAACGTGATACAATACATTAACAAAAGAAAGAACAAGAATCATATGATCCTCTCAATAGATGCAGAAAAAGCATTTGACAAAGTACAACATCCTTTCTTGATCAAAACTCTTCAGAGTATAGGGATAGAGGGTACATACCTCAATATCATAAAAGCCATCTACGAAAAACCTACAGCGAATATCATTCTCAATGGGGAAAGGCTGAGAGCTTTTCCCCTAAGGTCAGGAACGCGGCAGGGATGTCCACTCTCACCACTGCTATTCAACATAGTATTAGAAGTCCTAGCCACAGCAATCAGACAACAAAAAGAAATCAAAGGCATCCAAATCGGCAAAGAGGAAGTCAAACTCTCACTCTTTGCAGATGATATGATACTGTATGTGGAAAACCCAAAAGACTCCACCCCAAAACTGCTAGAACTCATACAGGAATTCAGTAAAGTAGCAGGATATAAAATCAATGCACAGAAATCAGTGGCATTCCTATACACCAACAACAAGACAGAAGAGAGACAAATCAAGGAGTCTATCCCATTTACAATTGCACCCAAAACCATTAGATACCTAGGAATAAATCTAACCAAAGAGGCAAAGGATCTGTACTCAGAAAACTATAAAATACTCAGGAAAGAAATTGAAGAAGACACAAAGAAATGGAAAAACGTTCCATGCTCATGGATTGGGAGAATCAACATTGTGAAGATGTCAATGCTACCTAGAGCAATCTACACATTCAATGCAATCCCCATCAAAATACCATCCACTTTTTTCAAAGAAATGGAACAAATAATCCTAAAATTTGTATGGAACCAGAAGAGACCCAGAATAGCCAGAGGAATACTGAAAAAGAAAAGCAAAGCTGGCGGCATCACAATTCCGGACTTCCAGCTCTATTACAAAGCTGTCATCATCAAGACAGTATGGTACTGGCACAAAAACAGACACATAGATCAATGGAACAGAATTGAGAGCCCAGAAATGGACCCTCAACTCTATGGTCAACTTATTTTTGACAAAGCAGGAAAGAATGTCCAATGGCAAAAAGACAGTCTCTTCAACAAATGGTGTTGGGAAAATTGGACAGCCACATGCAGAAGAATGAAACTGGACCATTTCCTTACACCACACACAAAAATAGACTCCAAATGGTTGAAAGACCTAAACGTGAGACAGGAGTCCATCCAAATCCTAAAGGAGAACACAGGTAGCAACCTTTTCGACCTTAGCCGCAGCAACTTCTTCCTAGAAACATCGCCAAAGGCACGGGAAGCCAGGGCAAAAATGAACTATTGGGATTTCATCAAGATAAAAAGCTTCTGCACAGCAAAAGAAACAGTCCACAAAACCAAAAGACAACCGACAGAATGGGAGAAAATATTTGCAAATGACATATCAGATAAAGGGCTAGTATCCAAAATCTATAAAGAACTTATCAAACTCAACACCCAAAGAACAAATAATCCAATCAAGAAATGGGCAGAAGACATGAACAGACATTTCTCCAAGGAAGACATCCAAATGGCCAACAGGCACATGAAAAAGTGCTCAACATCGCTTGGCATCAGGGAAATCCAAATCAAAACCTCGATGAGATACCACCTCACACCCGTCAGAATGGCTAAAATTAACAAGTCAGGGAACGACAGATGTTGGCGGGGATGTGGAGAAAGGGGAACCCTCCTACACTGTTGGTGGGAATGCAAGCTGGTGCAACCCCTCTGGAAAACAGTATGGAGGTTCCTCAAACAGTTGAAATTAGAGCTACCGTTCGATCCAGCAATTGCACTACTGGGTATTTACCACAAAGATACAAATGTAGGGACCCGAAGGGGTACGTGTACCCCAATGTTTATAGCAGCAATGTCCACCATAGCCAAACTGTGGAAAGAGCCAAGATGCCCATCGACAGACGAATGGATAAAGAAGATGTGGTATATATACACAATGGAATATTATGCAGCCATCAAAAGGAATGAGATCTTGCCATTTGCAACGACGTGGATGGAACTGGAGGGTGTTATGCTGAGTGAAATAAGTCAATCAGAGAAAGACATGTATCACATGACCTCACTGATATGAGGAATTCTTAATTTCAGGAAAGAAACTGAGTGTTACTGGAGTGGTTGGGGGTGGGAGGGATGGGGTGGCTGGGTGATAGATATTGGGGAGGGTATGTGCTACGGTGAGCGCTGTGAATTGTGCAAGACTGTTGAATCACAGATCTGTACTTCTGAAACAAATAATGCAACATATTTTGAGAAAAAAGAAAAAGAAGAAGATAACAGGAGAGGAAGAAAAGGGGAGTATGTCAGAGGGGGAGACGAACCATGAGAGATGATGGACTCTGAAAAACAAACTGAGGGTTCTAGAGGGGAGGGGGGTAGGGGGATGGGTTAGCCTGGTGATGGGCATTGAGGAGGGCACGTTCTGCATGGAGCACTGGGTGTTATGAACAAACAATGAATCATGGAACACTGCACCAAAAACTAATGATGTAATATATGGTGATTAACATAACAATTAAAAAAATTAAAAAAATAAAATAAAATAAAATAAAATAAAAAAACAAAAAAAAAAACAAAAAAAAATAAATAAATAAATAAATAAATTTTCAGTTATGCAAGATGAATAAGTTCTAGCAATCTGCTGTCCAACACAGTGCATATAGTTAAAATACATATTGTGCACATAAAAATTTGTTAAAAGGGTAGATCTCACATCAAGTATTCTTACCAAAAACAAACGAAAAGGCATGAGGAAACTTATTGAAGGTGATGGGTATGTTTATTATCTTAATTGTGGTGATGGTTTCACAAGTGTATGGAATGTGTCCAAACTCCAAACTCATCAAATTACATTCATTAAATATATGCAGGGTTTTTCTGTGTATCAGTTATACCTTAAAAAAAGAATGGTGTGCCAATAAACTAGCCATGGGATAGAGAGGACCCCAGACTTAGCGTAATTGCCAATTTCCATGGTATAAATTCCCACCCTGACCAATGAATGTCCAGCTACTGTGATATCACTGAACTTGGAGTTGGAAGAGATGCACACCTTCTCACTGTACAAGCCAGTTCTGGTATGCCACTAGATAAGAACGCTTTGGAGACAACTGAAGAAATTTGAAAGTAGACTGGGTATGTTGGCTGATATTATTAAATTTATATAGATTTTCTTAGATGTCATAATAGTAATGGGAATGTGTGGACGAGCGCCTCTATTCTTGTGAGATATATGCTGGAATATCCTGATGGCATCCCTGGTGTTTAAAGACTACAGTCAGGGCACCTGGGTGGCTCAGTGTGTTAAGCATCTGCCTTCAGCTCAGGTCATGATCCCAGGGTCCTGGGATCGAGTACTGCATCAGGCTCCCTGCTGTGCAGGGAGTCTGCTTCTCCCTCTGCCCCTCCTCCCATTCATTCTTTCAATCTCTCTCTCTCTCAAATAAAAAAATAAGATCTTCAAAAAAACATAATAAAGACTATACTCAGATGGATGTGTGTATGTGCACGCGCGCGTGTGTGTGTGTGTGTGTGTGTGTGTGTGTGTGTATTAAGAGAAGAAGAAAATGTACCAAGAGATTGATGGCTGAAGATATGGGTGAGGGATACATTGTTGTTTGTTAACAAAACTGTTCTTTCAACTTTTCTGAGAGTTTAATATTTTTCAAAAGAAAAAGTTGATTTGTTACCAACTGAAGATTTCATATAAAAATCTGGATTTTCATTTTCTATTGAAGAGTCTAAAATTGCAATTTTTGGCTCGTGTTCTCAAATAGTACCATTTACCTGAAGCTAACAGACTGGAGATGTGCTTTCCAGTCGATCTTAACCTGGCCCTCTCCTCCTTTGAGTTACCCTCCTGACCCCTGTGCATTTGTGCTCCTGGTCCAGAAACCATTCAACGAACTTAAGATGGCCAGCTTCCAAAACTTGATGGAGAAGAAAAAAAGATGGTGCCTATTTAGTATTCTATTGTTGCTTCTGTAATTATTCTTCTGTATGGTTTCCTAGGCTAATATTTAAAACTAATTTTATGCTTTCTCCAACTCGTTTTACCAGCTCCCTCTGCTGACCCTTTCTAAAAGGATGACACTGCTTAAATCCCTTATAAGTTCTGGATTTTAAAATCAGATTTCTAGGGTTAAAGAGCTCTCGACATGAAAGGACTTGATGAAGTGACAGTCACCTAAATTACTTTATTCTTTGGACTGCCCCTATGATGGCTCAAGGGACTAATGACGCAAAAGTGTTTGGCAGGCCGCAGGCCTGTTTCAGGAACGGCTGTGACGTTGGAGGTGACTTTGGCGCCCTCTAAAGGTTACCATGAGAAGAGCAGCCGCTCAACAAGCTTTCCTTGAAGTTTATGGCTTTGCCGGAACTGTGACGTTTAGGAGGGCGGGGAAAAGGGGAAGAAGTTGTTTATGTTCTTCGAATCCAAAGCCAGTATTCTAACTCGTCGTTTAGCCCTCCCCTGAGATCACGAAGTATCCAGCTCTTGTCCTACACAACTTTTTATCCTCAGTGAGTGGGACGCTTTCTGCTGTCACCAGGATGACTGGGAAGGCAAATGGTTTTGTTTCACTCTGAGACCACTTGATCAAAGTCAGCTTTCCTTTGTTTTCCTTTTAGAACAAAGACTTTGAGTTTTGAAAAAAATAATTTAAGGCAAACACTGTCTTTGTCTATTTGCTTTGAGAAATAATACACAGAGAGTATCTGCTCTGTGCCAACAAGGTAAGTGTCCTGGATTATTCTTCTTTGCTGTTGTCTTTTTTTTTTTTAATGGGGAGATGTTTCCAGAAACTGCTTTTGCAGAGGATGAATATTCTTCTTGGTAAGTGCATTCCCTAAAAATGTGTGTGATTCTCTTCTTCAGTAGCCTCTTGATTAGGGTTAAATTAAGGAGAAAGTCAGAAAGCAAAGGAGCATTGTAAGGAAACAAAGTTAGGTTGTAGGGAGAAACCATCTGAAAGAAAGGTGTTGGTTGGAATCATAGAATCATGGGACTTTCTATAATTCTCTTCTCACCTCTGATTTCATCTGATGGATGAGCTGGTAGTGCCAGGCATTGGGAAACATAAAATCACAGTTTTGTAAAAGGAAATTCTATAACAATGTAAGGGCATTGGTGGGTGATGATAAGAAATATAAACAGATGAGATTCAAATAAATCATAATCCATAATCCACCACATGATTTGCAAATCACCCAAACCTCTCCATGTCTCAAAAATGATTCCTACATTTTCTGGTCTGGCAGGTTTGGGATGGGGTTTTCATGTCATTCAAAAGTCCAGCTCAATAGTTTAGGGCTCATCTCTACCAAGGAACTCATTATAAGCAACCTTTGAGCTACAGAGGACCTTCCATTCATAGCACCCTTTCTAGTTTACAAAGAGCTTACACACACCTTATGTCCTCACCCCACCCAGCCCTCAGCCCCCACCCTCCCCCCCCCACCCTTCGAGCCTGCAGTATCTCTCCTACCTTTCAATTCACACCTATTTTGGTACCAAATACTTGTCATTCAGACATAAAAACAATTCTCTTGGGCTGGAAGGGAAAACAGGAAAATTACTAGAAACCTCTGTTTTACAAATGTGGGAACAATCTCACAGGGAAATAAAGATATTGTTTAAATGTATACAGCTGGTTAGAGGCAGAGGGAGAACTAGAACCCACATCTGCCATTTCTAATTCACTCACCAACTTCCCTCAGTGATTCAAAGCCTGTTTTTTTTCTTTTTTTTTATTATTATGTTATGTTAATCACCATACATTACATCATCCGTTTATGACGTAGTGTTCCATGATTCACTGTTTGCGTATAACACCCAGTGCTCCATGCAGAACGTGCCCTCTTTAATACCTATCACCAGGCTAACCCATCCCCCCACCCCCCTCCCCTCTAGAACCCTCAGTTTGTTTCTCAGAGTCCATAGTTTCTCATGCTTCGTCTCCCCCTCCGATTCCCCCCCTTCATTCTTCCCTTCTTACTATCTTTTTTTTTAACATATAATGTACTATTTGTTTCAGAGGTACAGATCTGTGATTCAACAGTCTTACACAGTTCGCAGCACTCACCGTAGCACATACCCTCCCCAATGTCTGTCACCCAGCCACCCCATCCCTCCCACCCCACCCCCACTCCAGCAACCTTCAGTTTGTTTCCTGAGATTAAGAATTGCTCCTATCAGTGAGGTCATATGATACATGTCTTTCTCTGATTGACTTATTTTCAAAGCCTGTTTTTTAAATCACTGCCCTCACTTGGAGATTTTTAATCTGCAAGTGTTGTGTAATTTTAAGAGACATAAATTCCCAGTTTGTTATTGTGGCCTGTACAGTCTCTTAAGTTGGTCTGTAAAGGACAAGGTGTTTTCACCCCAGAAAACCACAGCCCACTCAGCGTCTCTAACTAGGCCTCCAGGCAGAGTTAAACAGCCCAACAGTGCTGCAAACATGTGTACCCAGAGCACGCTGCTATTACAGAAACATACCATGTGACATCATGTGTGTCCACATCTCTCCATATGGTAGCATCTCCTTGTGGACAGTCACTGGGTCTATTTAGTACTATTATTTAGTCATCAGGTCTTCATCTTTGGGTCCCTCACACTTGACTCAGTAACTGCACTTAGAGATACCCAGGGTGCATTGTTGAATGAATCAATTTGCTACCAGTCTATTCACTGTAGCCCATTTTGCACTTTACCAGTTCAATTAAGCGACGACTTCTTTTGTGTTATTATTGCAAAGACAGAGCCAGCTGAGATCTACCAACTTCAGGCTTCTACTTAGTGGCCTGGAAATTCCAGTGTTCTTGTTGGCGGAGGCCATTCATTTCTGATTAAAAGCTGTCTAGAAATCCTACTCCTCAACCTAAAGGAAACCACAGGTATGTATGCATACTTATTTCCAAACTTGCTGATTAATTTTGTCTTTGTGAGCTGTCTTTTCTAGGAGAAAGAGAGGGAAAGAGGGAGACAATTAGGGAGCTAGGGAATGAACACTGATAAATATTTAGTGGTAGGCACTTTTGTATAAGTAATATCACTTCATTTAAAACTCAGACAATTCTTCAACATAGCCAATTTGCTGGGATTAACTGAGTGGTGAGCCCATCTGTCAATACAAAAGCTGTATCGATGTTTGCAAATTATAATACCAAGAAAAACTGGTTATAAATCCCTGGGACATGTACTTCCTCCATTCTCTACTGACAAACATGGGCATCTGCATTTCCATAAGACCTCATCTAGAATGTCCCATATAACTTTCCTTGGGGACTTTCTTCTAAATTATGGTCAGTCTGTCTTGCCTCTGTGCAAGATTAAGGCCCGCCCTTAATTCATGGAATATCTTTGTTGTATGGCAGGAGATGACCCATGGCCAGCTATTCTTCAGGACTCTAGATGCTTTGAATAAAACTAACATTTTTGCTAGCTGCAGTTCCTAGGGTCCAGAGGGACTAGGTGGTAGCAAAGGGCTCTTTTAATACTGAGAGGATCTAAAGTCCCAAGGGGCACCTGGCTGGCTCAGTCAGTAGAACATGTGATTCTTAATCTTAGGGTCATGAGTTCCAGCCCCACATTGGGCATGGAGCCTACTTAAATAATAATAATAATAATAAAATAAGACATGTTTAAAAATTAAACATAAATAAATAAATAAATAAGTCTCAAGGGGATCAAGGTCCTGACTATACTAATTAATAATAAGAACTAAATTTAAATGAGCACTTACTATGTAGGAGACACACTTCTACAATCCTTCCAACATATCAATCATTTCATTTCATAACAAATATTTAAGATATTATTACTATTATTATTTCCATTCCCATTGTACTCAATAGAAAACTGAGGCCCAGAGAAGATAAACAGCTAGTCCGAGGTCATACTATTAGTAAGTGACACTAAGATTTAAGCCAAACAGTCTGATTTCCAGAGTCTGATTTCATTTTTAACCAAAATGTGAATCTGCCTCAGCTCAAAGAGGATGTGTATACCACTAGAAGAGTTGAGTTCTATGACAGGAGGTTCCTTCCAGTCTTGTCATATAAAGAAGCTCAGCC
Organism: Zalophus californianus; assembly: GCF_009762305.2. NCBI lineage: Eukaryota > Metazoa > Chordata > Mammalia > Carnivora > Otariidae > Zalophus > Zalophus californianus. The sequence goes on along the minus strand of NC_045604.1, from coordinate 55,483,959 downwards.
CAGCCTTCCCCCAACAGAGTACCATGGCCAGGCGAGTTGCAGTGATTGGAGCTGGTGTGAGTGGCCTGTCCTCCATCAAGTGCTGCTTGGATGAGGACCTGGAGCCCACCTGCTTTGAGAGAAGTAACGACATCGGGGGACTATGGAAGTTTACGGTGCGTAGTTTGTACCCTCCCACCTCCATCAGTCATAATCTGGCGGTCTGCTTTGTCCCTGCTCATGCATGGTGGCTTCAGCCTACCTTGATGATCACATAAAAAAGCAGCTCACCGCAACACCACAGGCTTGTGTGTGCAGCATAGTGATGAACCTGGAGATTTGGCAGAGCAGGGGCAGTTGGAAGAGGGAGGAAGGAAGAGTTAAGTCTGATAACACAAGCATAGTATTGGAAGTTACAGTGATTTCTAGACCATGGACATTCTGAGACAAAGTAACAGTGTCGCCTAGGTTAGGCTGAATGGCATTGGTGAATATGGAGCAGATGACGCGTTTGGAAGGATGGAAGTTGGCATCAGGGAGCAGAGCTCCAGCCCACAGGATTATTCAGGTCTTTGGGAAGAGAATTGGCAGAAGTGAAGCAAGAATCCAGACCCTGAAAGGTTGGGGTAGGTGGTTGAGTAGCTTTCACATTATCACAATAAAAAGAGCCAAGGCACTGATCAATCCTTCTAAGGAGTGGAATGTGCATCCTGGGGGGGGTTATACCTAGGGCTAGGCCAGCTGTTAGGTGACTTGAGCAACAAAAGTAGGGGCTGGAAGTGGCCAAATACCACCTGCCTCGGGCCAGGATTGGTCCTGGTAACTAGGAGTAGCAGGATCTTCAGCAGGGACCTAGGGATCCGTCCCATTGGTGGAGTATAAAGTGTCAGAAGATAGGCGGTCTAAGTACTGGATGCTTCGGGAGTAATTGAAAAGCAACGTTCAGTGGGAGCTCATGGTGGAGGAGGGTACTTCAAACTGGTATGAGGGAAGCCTTCATGGAGAAAGTGGCATGGGCCAGTCTTTGATACACAGCAAAGAAAACAAAAATAGCAAATGTATGTAAGCAGGTATGGTCACAACCCTAGGATTATAGTGTGCTAGGGGGAAAAGCTTCTTCTGGTGTACTGTGACCCTGATTGAGCCACCAAATGTCAATGTGGAAAGAAAACACTAGGTCTGGTTTGTGTACCTTCTGCTATTGGACCCCACGGTTGGTTTGGTTTTCTTCCCCCACTCTAAAGTAATAGAGATAAATTTTAGAAAATAATTTTGAGTTAAAAAAAAGAAAAAGAAAATAAGAGTGTCTGGGTGGGCTTAGTTAAGCGTTTGACTCTCGATTTTGGCTCAGCTCATGATCCCAGGGTCCGGGGATCGAGCCCCTCATCGGGCTCCCTGCTCCTCAGGGAGCCTGCTTCTCCCTCTCCCTCTGCCACTCCCTCTGCTTGTGCTCTCTCTCTCTCTCTCTGTGTCAAATAAATAAAATCTTAAAAAAATAAAATTAAATTAAATTAAAGTCTTCAGTATAAGTGCTGATGGGAAGGAGCCAATAAAGAGAAAGTGACTGAAAATATACATGGTGGGGGACCTGGGTGGCTCAGTCAGTTAAGCATCCAACTCTTCGTTTTGGCTCAGGTCATGGTCTTAGGGTCATGGGATCAGGCCCCATACTGGGTTCCACACTCAGTGCAGAGTCTGCTTGAGATTCTCTCTCTCTCCCTCTGCTCCTCCCCCCCACTTTCACATTTGCTCTCTCTCTCTGAAATAAATAAATAAATCTAAAAACAAGAAAAAGAAAATATACCTAGACAATAAATACAAAAATCAGTGAGGAGTTCTGTGAGCAAAGGCAAGAGGAAGAAGTCCTCATGAGTGGAGGGATTGAGGATGGCAAAAAAAAAGAAAAAAATAAACAAGTCAGACCGTAGGCCTCATGTTCATGGAATCACTGAATGGCAATGTTGGTCTTGGAGAGGGCTGCTAAATTTTGTTAATTTCTTTGTAGTTTGAGAAAGATATTGTGTTTAATAATTCCAGTCCCACCAGTGATTTCTGACAACTATAGCATGGAGATCCAATGCTGTTTTCCTGGAACTCTTTGGAATTACAAATGGAATCTCTTTTCTTCCTGCCTCCCCCACCCCATCAAGCTAACTATGTTTCACCACAGGAAACTTCTAAAGATGGGATGACCAGGGTCTACAGATCATTAGTGACAAATGTCTGCAAAGAAATGTCATGTTATAGCGACTTCCCCTTCCAAGAAGATTATCCCAATTTCATGCACCAAGGAAAATTTTGGGATTATCTCAAAGAATTTGCTGAGCACTTTGACCTTCTGAAATACATTCGGTTTAGGGTAAGACAACTTGGGTTATGGAAGGTTAATGAATGGGGGCTGCCCATTCAGCAATCTAATGGAAAAGGGATCCTAAGTAAATTTATTCCTGATTTTATCTCTATCTGAATAAGGTAAATAATAAAGACTCCTCACTTCTCCCATTTCTCATGTTTTACTCAAATAAATCATTAAGATACTGACTTTCCTGATTCCTCTGCTGAATCCAAATTCTTATTCGGGATGCAATTTAGAAATTTTTTTTGAGACGAAAGGAAAAATGAATTTTGTTCATGAAACCTGCCGGGAAGAAATGACTAGGAATCTGAACCACAGAAATTACAATGAGCCAAAACTCTTCCTACATTTTCCCAATGCATTCAGTATTGTAACTCATCCCCTCACTGGGTATAAGAACTAAGTGTTTCTTCCTTCCAGTGAAGGCATGCAGATGTTTTGGGTCCTACACTATAGGACAGATTTTGAGACTTTGTACAGGTTACTTAATTTCTTTATCGGGAAGATAAACCAATATTGACAGACCTCTTACCCTGAGATAGGCTTGGCCCACGTGAAATAACAAACATGGTTACCATACCAGCCATTTCATGAGGTCCCAAGGTGATTGACAGAAAGTGAGTGTTTGTCTGCCACTTTCAGACCACGGTGTGCAGTATAACGAAGCATCCGGACTTCTCTGAAACCGGTCAATGGGATGTTGTCACAGAGACGGAGGGGAAGCAGGAACGAGCTGTCTTTGATGCTGTCATGGTTTGCACCGGACATTACCTGAATCCCTGTTTACCATTGGAGTCCTTTCCTGGTGAGTCATTTCTACCTGAAACCATATCTACTCCTCTGGGTTCTCCTCGAAGAAAGTCATTTATCTGTAATTGGAAATAATTCCTAATGATTAGAGACAACTCTGTGTTCACCCTAAGAAATAATATGTACAGATCTTTGAGAGGTATAAAGCACTATGTAGGTGTCTTCTTATTTACTTATTAATATAAATGCTGCCATTACTGAAGTTTATCATGCCTGTCTGATTCAAGTTCAATGATCACATAAGGCTTTTGTGTCATAAAAAAAATGCAAGCTTTTAAATTTTGTCATTGAATTTCAGGTCATTTGAATCAGGAGTGATCTGTAATTCAATAACTTAAAGGACGTGAGAGTATAAAGAAACTTGACAGATTTGTTTTTAAGAAACTGAGCAGCAATTATACATCCAAAGAAATATTTTCATCCTTCAAAACAGTCACCACAATAATAATCCATACATCTCTTATACCAAGGCTATCACCACAAAGGAGTTTTAGAAATTCCTTTTGGAAATGCTTTTGACTCCAAGAGCACATTTTTTGAAATCTACAGTTGGCCTTTGAACATCCCAGGGGTTAGGGACGCTGACCCCCTGCATAGTCAAAAATCCCCGTATAACTTTTGACTCTCCCCAAAAAACTTAACTACTAATGGCCTACAGTTGACTGGAAGCCTTATTAATAATATAAACAGTCGATTAACATATATTTTGTATATTATATATTATATACCATATTCTTACAACAAAGTAAGCGATAGAAAAGAAAGCATTACTAAGACCCTAAGGAAGAGAAAATACCGTTTATAGTACTGTATGGTATTTATTGAGAAAAATCCATGTAGAAGAGGCCCCACATAGTTCAAACCCATTGTTGTTCAAGAGGCAGCTATACTCATGATTGGCAGATCTCCATCTTTTGAGATCAAATGAGGATTATTAAAATGTACTACAGCTACTCTTCTGTCACTTATAAGTGGCTTTAAAGGCAATTGAGTAAGAGAAGTTTTGAAACTTCATTAAAGAATTGAAAGAACGTTTAAGGAAGAGTGTGAAGAATAAAGCTTGCAAACCTGGGCCAATTAAAAAAAACAAAATGTTTGTAAATCTTATAAATGTAATCTCAAATTAACAAAATATCCCACTTTAAACAAATGTTTTAGGGATCAAGTGAGACTTCAGTGCATAATTTTGCGAAGAAGCAATTGTATAAATGGTGATTGGGCTTCAGACTTGCAGCAAGCCTGTGGGCTAAATACACAATGGCACTGGACTAAAGAGATATAGAAGCACCTCTTATAAAGAAATTTCTATGGGGAAATGTGTTACAAGTGTCAAATAATTGATGTTTTTGGAAGGTAGTGTCTTGTCAGGTTTGGGTTAGCTTACCCTCAGTTCACTTAGACTCTGACCAAAAGATGCTATTGCAAAAGATCAACCAAGTACTGAGAGGTGAGGATCCTTGTGGCAGTTTAAAAGTGTATAATCTGAAAGAGTTAGTTCCAAGGAAAGAGACTGGGCAAACATAAAATAGAATTGCAAGGTAGTTTGGGATCATTTTGAGAGCAAATGTTTCTCTATGCCAATGACCTCTGGGGAATAAATGATTGCATTAGAAGTATTGGTGTGCCCTTCTCTTTTGCCCCAAAGCCCAGATTATGGAAAAGGAAGAAACCCACACATGCAGATTTCAGTGATCCTCCTCAGGAGGTCTAAGTTTATGACCAGACTCTAGAAGGATTTGTGACAGCAGGACAGCAGGACACCAGGACAGATACCCCAGTTTCCTCTGTGTTCCCAGAATGAGGAATCTTGGTGAGTGGACTCAGTGGAAGGTTTCTAAGGAGTTCCGATCTGCTGCAGGGCAATGACCCTTGATGATAAGTGACCTTTAGCATACTAGTTATGAACAAAATCCTTAAGTCAGCAGCCTGGACCACATCCCGGTTCTAATTGCAGAATCTTGGGTAAACTTCACCCAATGACTTCATTTCATAGAGCGGTCATGAGAATTCAATGAGATTATCCATGTAAAATACTCAGCAGAGGACAGAGCACATAGGAGCACTCCATCAACACTAGCTACTAGCACTGTGACTCATGACCTACTGGGAACTAGTATGAACATTTTGAGAACTGTTCAGAAGAAGCTGCTTCCTAAGAGCCATGTGATTCCCCCAGACTAAGAACTATCCATCCCTCTGTTATAACTCCTGCCTCGGCAGCCATCCCACCCGAGTGCGCGCTCCTCCTCTATCCCAGGTGGGAACCCCTGGGCGGGTAATGCAGACATCAGTTCCGCATCCCTCTCCCACACACAGAAGCTGTGTAAGAGTGACTCTCCAACCATATATCAGTTGTGATCGTTAGTTATAGATGAGTGATGTGAATGCCTAATTATGTTTGATCAATTATTAATAAATCTCTTGAAACTTTGTGAGCATGGTAAATGGAATTCAAGTGCATTTCCTAACACATAACATTAGGGCGATAAGTATAAGATGAACAAACCACAGCAGCAAAGCGTTCCAGAGATAATTAGTGACAAGGCAAACTAAGTCCCATGCCCCTCAGCAGACCCTGAGGGTGTCACTGTATAAGAGGACAATGTAATAATTGAAGGTTATAAGGATGACCTTGAATTATCAGTATGTTCTAGTTTTAGGACATAAAATATATAATATCCTTCAGAAAGATTTCTGTAAAAAAAAAATTAAGATCTTGATGTTTCTGTGTTAAATTGCCCAGTTGTCTGAAAATTTCTCTCCCCTGAATGTTGCATTTCCTTGGCATCAAATGATGCATTTATTATATTGCATTAGACTTCCCCAAAGTGAGGGGATGGCACTCCAGAAGTGCTCAGTAGTCCCCAGTTCTCTCCCTGTCCCCATCCCCATACACGGATGTGAGATAGAAAAAGGAAAATATGGTAAAAATGAAAGCTGAAACTTGAAGTAATTTTCCGTGACAATAGTATGTTTAATACGTGCTTATTGAATGAAGTCAGTTACCTAACAGTCTTTTATGAAAACAGCCTGAAAGAAAAGAACTAGTGTAATGATAGATGTAGGCTTTGATCTCAGCACAGTGTTTCGCAACAACTGCCAAGACCTGAGGTGCTTATTTTAAAAGCAAGTTAATGTGTTGTTTGCAGAATAAGAACCTCCAAAAGTGGGACCCTGGAATCCTAATGTTTCCCCAGCAATGTGATTCTCATGGAAACTAAAGGTTTAAGAATCATTTCCATAGTCCGAGTAGAGGCAGCCTCGCCCTGTGGTTACCATGGGGTTAAGTTCAAGTTGTGCCTCTGACGTTTATTGGCACCTGGGCAAATCCTGTGTCCTAAGTCCCTATTTCTCCACCTGTAAAATGAAGTACTCACAGCACCTTCTTCCTAGGGTTGCTTGAGGATGAAATCAGCTGCTAGCCATGGAGTGCCTAGCACAGGACCTAGAACAGGACCTAGAACAGCTCAGTGGAACTTCTGGGTGTTGGTATGAAAGAATTCTGCCCACTCTTTTGCAGAAAAAGAAATGGAAAAAAATTACTGGTGCCAAATTAAATATAATTATTTTCTATTTCCAGGGCAAACTCAATCACTTAAGTCATTTGAGGGAAAAAAATAGCTTGAAAGGTAACACAAATTGGAGTCATAAAACTGGAATTTAAATCCTGTCTCTGGTACTTATTAATTATACGGCCTTAAGCCAATCACTTAACCTTTCTAAGCACTAATGGATTTACCTGTAAGACAGGGATGAATAACTACCCCTCCAGGAGGATTACTGCAAATCTGACTTGAGAGAATAACTATGGAAGCACCTGGCTGAGCAGAATTCATTAAGATTTTTTGGTAAAAGGTAACTTCCTGCTAAACTGTAACGTGGATTCATTCTTTGAGTAACAACAATGCAATTTACCGTGCACAAAGCCATGACAGAATGATACTGGAAGAGACAGGGGAGGGTACTGGAGCATAACACGGATGTTAAAAGTCCAGGATCTTGCATCAGAGTACTTGCATTTAAATTCCCAGCTCAGGGCTCCTGGGTGGTTCAGTCATTAAGCATCTGCCTTTGGCTCAGGTCATGATCCCAGGGTTCTGGGATGGAGCCCCGCGTCGGGCTCCCTGCTCAGCGGGAAGCCTGCCCCACTCCCCCTGCTTGTGTTCCCCCTCTTGCTGTCTCTCTCTCTGTCCAATAAATAAATAAAATCTTAGATAGATAGATGATAGATAGATGATAGATAGATAGATAGATAGATAGATAGATAGATAGATAGATAGATGATAGATAAATTCGCAGCTCTCAGGGCACCTGGCTGGCTCAGTCAGTGGAGTGTGCAACTCTTGATCTCAGGGTCACAAGTTCAAACCCCACGTTGCATGTGGAACCTACTTATAAATTAATTAATTAATTAAATAAAGTAAGTTCCCAGCTCTCTATTCATTGGCAAGTGCGATGTCACAAAAATCACATAATCCCTACAAATCTGTTTCCACATATGTAAGATGAGTAAAAATAGTATAGACTTCAAAGGGTTATTGTGAGAAAAATCCATGCAATCACTCTATAAATGTTATTAGAACTGCAATACAAAATGTCCTTTGGATCAATTAAGGATTCCCTGCCCTCGATTTATTCTGAGGGAAAAGATTATAATCTCTTTCTTTCTAAAACAACCCCAACTCCATTCAGATGAAGCATTAAATTGAAGTTCCATCTGCCTGAGTTTAGAAGTTATTAACAATGTTAAAGTTTCTTACTGCTCTGGTTTAGAAAAAGGAGGATGTACATACATGTGTCCTAGCTGACGTTGCCTTTTTTCTGTTAAAAAAAAAATATATGGATGGGACGCCTGGGTGACTCAGTCGGTTAAGCTTCTGCCTTCGGCTCAGGTCGTGATCCCAGGGTCCTGGGATGGAGCCCCGCATCGGGCTCCCCGCTCCACGGGAATACTGCTTCTCCCTCTCCCACTCCCCCTGCTTGTGTTCCTGCTCTCGCTATCTCTCTGTCAAATAAATAAATAAAATCTTAAAAAAAAAAAAACTACAGGTGAATTGTCAAAAAAAAAAAAAAGACCCCCACTCTGCATATATGTATGCTGAAATGCACAGCTCTGTTTTGTATGGGAGAAAAGACTTTCCCTCTACCCTCCTCAGTTTGATAGGCAGATTAGAAGGGAGAAAGGTATACAGATTTATTAATTTTTAATACTAATGTGGGGGCACCATAAGAAAATAATGAATACCAAAAAAAAGCTGTGAGATTTGAGTGTTTATATACCATCTTCATAGAGAGAAAGGGGATGGGGTGTAGGCCATCCAGGGGAGAGCAAATGTTTCTAGAAAGATGAATAGGCTCTTAGAAGAATGGATGGGAGATACGATTGTTTGTGACAACGTTTGTCTGGGTATAGACTTCTACGGTCCTCTTCTGTGATATAAGAACCGATCTTCCCTGGTTGGTGAAACTGCCAGGAAAGAGATTTATGACCATAGGAGTCCTTTCCAAGGATCTGCCTTTAGGCAGATGAGGGGGGTTCAGAGAAAGCCTCTCCCTGCCTTTGCTGTTTTTCAAGATCCTTCACTTGAAATAATCAGTATATCAAAGCGGCACATTTTGGGTAGCATGTCCTATACTCCTTCAGTGGTAAAGTAAATATTTCAAACATGACAGCAATCCAAAAAAAATAACATCAAGTCGTCATACAATTTCCTCAAGGAAATGACAAGGCATTGGAAGACAAAGCCCTGGCCAAAATCTGAACAGTTTGGGAATAAATACCAGAATTTCTGTCAATCTTTACTTAGACCAGAAGGCAAGAGAGCTACAACTGTTTGGGTAATGATTTCAAATGCTGTCAAAACCCCTCTGACATCTGGCCAAGGTTTACTCTTTTTAAGATGCCTTTTTTGCTGGGGCACCTGGGTGACTCAGTCGGTTAAGCATCTGCCTTCAACTCAGGTCATGATCTTGAGGTCCTGGGATTGAGTCCTGCTCAGCGGGGAGCCTACTTCTCCCTCTGCCTCTCCCCGCCCCCGGTTTGTGCTCTCTCTCTGACAAATAAATAAAAATTTAAAAAAATAAAATCTTCAAAAGATTCTCAAAAAAAAAAAAACAAAGATGCCTTTGCTGCTTTTCACTAATCACCATGGATCTTTCACAAGTAGTTGTAAGACTGATGTTGAGCTGGAGGAGGAAAAACTTGCTACCAGGGTAGCCAGCTCCCCTTGCAAGCAGCTGTAGCCACAGCCTGTCAAGCTTGGGTCAAACACCAGGCCCCAGGCTTCAGAGACTCCAAGGGTCAAGGTCTCACAGCGGTCTCCTTGCAGCCCCTCAAACCCGCCCCCATGTCCAGGGGACAGAAAATGTCACAGCACTTTAAGTTCTTTCCTGAAATTCTCCAATTTCCAGCTCCTGGCCACTTCAACTCCAATCCCCAAAAGTGAGTGAGGGGCTAGGGATCCCCAAAACAGGTCTGCAGACACATTCTTTGCAAATTCTGCACAGTGGATTTAATACATCCCTTGGAATACGGCCAGCATTGTATTCAGTTTCCAGCTTGGGGGGCCTTAGGAGGCAAAGAATCCAATTAAAATATTGTGTTACACATATTACTTATGCAACAAATGTTATTAGGTAAATCAATCAATCACTGTATGATAGGAGAATGATATATTCTGGGAGACAGTTTCATCTTTTTATTTTTTAGATTTATTTCTATTTATTTTATTTTTTTAAGATTTTATTTATTTATTTATTTATTTGTCAGAGAGAGAGCACGAGCACAAGCAGGGGGAGCTGCAGGCAAAGGGAGATGTGGGCTCCCTGCCGAGCAGGGAGCCCAATGCGGGACTCGATCCCAGGACCCTGGGATCATGACCTGAGCTGAAGGCAGACGCTTAACTGACTGAGCCACCCAGGCGCCCCCCATGTCTATTTGGGGGAAGGGACAGAGGGACAGGGAGAGAGAGTCTTAGACTCCCCGCCGAGTGCGGAACCTGCTGCGGGCTTGATCTCATGAACCTGAGATCACAACCCTGAGACCACCACCTGTGCTGAAACCAAGAGTTGGGCGCTTAACCAACTGCACCAACCAGGCACCCCTTCTTTTTATTTTAAAATTTCAGAAATGCTTGAAGTATTGGGGTGAAAGGCTGTCAAACCCTCTGAACTGCAGAGCTTCCCTTTCAGATTCATTGTCAGAACTTCGTCTCACCCATCTGTGGGTCTGACAGTCACTGCCCCCATCGCTCTTGTTCCTTCTGCCACCTCATAATTCCCCGTGGCTGCAGCTGCCACTGGAAACACCTCTACTTCTTCTGTTACTACCAGTCTTCATTTATATGAATCCATGGTTTATGTCCTTTATAGATGCCAAGGAGATAGTTACCAAAAATAAATCAAGAGAAGAAATATTTGAGAACCTTCTCATATACATAAATACCATAATAGTGATACTTCTATTAACAGAGTGTTAAGAACTTGAAAGGTGGTCAGTAACACAAATATAGATAATGTAAGAAAACAGTATAAATAAGCGCACGGTATAATAAAGCATTAAGCATATAATAAAGAATAAAGTAAAATTACATTAAGAATAAGTAGCAAGCCTAAACCACAAAAATTATTACTTTATGTACAAGAGAACTTGCCACAAAATTTATTTTGTGGAAAATTATAATTGAACTAAAATTCAATCTGTAAATGTGTTATGTACACAAACCATATTCTCATAGACTATATCTGTTGGGTAAAATGCAGTCTATTTCTTGCTTATGATGTTCAGGGTCATGCATGAGAGGTTTGTTATTGTCTGCAGTGAGCTTGATTTCCCCAAGTATTTGCTTTCAAAGGGAGCACTCATGTGGAATACAAATTCTCCTGTACTTGTCAATCTCCTGCAGGTTGTACTAAATCTATATCTGGGCTCACAGAATCCGGTGGAGAGGGAAATGGTGTGCTGCTTCTACTTCCTGCAATTAGCAGCAGGAGCAAAAGGCTGACATATGTCTGGAACTTCCCTCTTCCTACAGACCCCATGCCTGCCTCCTAGGGAATTACAGCTTTAGATACTTCTGATTTTCTGATCCCTCCTTCCCCTCAGGTATTCATAAATTTAAAGGCCAGATCCTGCACAGTCAGGAGTACAAGAGCCCAGAAGGCTTTCAAGGCAAGCGCGTGTTAGTGATCGGTCTTGGGAACACTGCAGGGGACGTGGCAGTGGAACTGAGTCGAACGGCAGCTCAGGTACACCTGCGGGAATCCATACCCTCACCCCACCATCGTTATAAAACACAGTGGCCAACGGCTAAATCATGTGGACGCAGCAAGAGTGCGACAAATCCACAAGTGACGGGATTGAACCATCTCCAAGAGGGGTCTAGGAAATTGTATGGATGTCAGACCACTAGGCATCCTTCAGAGACACTGTGTCAGAAAGAAGACCAAATGGACAAATGATTCCACCCAGACCAATTATCTTTCTTTCACGCTCTCCCTTTGCAATTCTGGCGAAACCCCCATAGAAACATAGAAAAGGGAAGTTGTTTTCTGACCATGCTTGTTTTTAAAATAAAAGCAACCTTTACTCTGCCCACGAAGTGTCTGTAATGATTTTAGAGTGTCCAAGCATAGATTCACAAATTAGAAATCTGTTCCACTTTAACATAAATTATAGGACAATGATTCGATCTGGAAAGAATAGATTTTTATTTAACTCAGTTAAAATAGCTTTCTCAAAACATCGCTTTAAATTCTATATTACTTAGATGTTAAAAAAAAAACCTGCCTGATGAATAGTGCATAGCTACTAGTCCTATAATTTTTCATAGTGAATATGATAAAAATACTTAACAGATATATAGATCAGATCAAAGTGATTTACAAAAACAATGGCAACAATAGAGACAGTCATTTATAGATCTATGTACAAATTTACCAGTTAAGAACAGATGTTGTGAATGAAATCTTGCCATTCACAACAACATAGATGGAGCTAAGAGAGTATTATGCTGATAAGCAAAATGAGTCAGTCAGGAAAAGACAAATACTAAATGATTTCACTCATATGTAGAATTTAAGAAACAAAACAAACAAGCAAAGGGGAAAAAATAAGAGAGAGAAAGAGAGACAAATCAAGAAACAGACTCTTAACTATGAAGAAGAAACTGATGGTTTCCAGAGGGGAGGTGGGGGGATGGATGAAATAGCTGATGGGGATGAAGGAGCGCACCTGTGGTGATGAGCACCGGGTGATGTATGGAATTGTTGAATCACTATATTGTACACCTGAAACTACTATAACACTGTATGTTAACTAACTGGAATTAAAATTTAAAAAACTTTTTAAGAAAGGACAGATGTTATAACAACATTTGAAACACACCAAGGAAAAATACTACAAACTGATGTACATATATTTATCCTTCCTTCCTTTTTAGGTACTTCTCAGTACCAGAACTGGTGCCTGGGTTCTCCAACGCTCTTCAGCTGGGGGCTACCCACTTACTATGGTGATTACAAGAAGATGGCTTAATTTTACTGCACAAGTTCTGCCCTCGTGTGTACTAAACTGGATTCAAGAGAGGCAATTGAATAAAAGACTTAACCATGAGAATTATGGATTAAGTATTACAAAGGGGTACTTAAATTTTTTTATTTAATGGGAAAATTATTTTTCATTCTGCTTTATTCAGAACTCAAAATCTTCAATAATTATTATGCTGCTTTGTTTATTCTGTTCTGAGTTTAGCTCCTTAATTAAATGTCCATCAGGTACCACAGCAGTCCTTGAAATGGGAATATTCTCTGGTAACAAAAGTAGTAAGTAATTCATTAAGCTAGAAGAAAACGAAGGATAAAAACTTTACATTTCGAGCTTGAAAATCAGGAAATTAAAATTGGCTTTGAGGAATCTTGGAACGGCTGCCATCTACAAATGGAATATTTGCAGCATCATAAGTACAGATGGCCAGCTAACTTTTAATAAATGTCTTCTCTGGCTGAATGATTAGATGATGCATTTCCAACAGGAATTCCTAGAATTACATATTTTAATATATATCTGTATAAAGTTGCACATGGCAAGAGAAAGAAAACCTTTGAAATGAATATAAGGTCATTAAATGTGACTTTTATTTTATGCTTGACCCAAATATTTTTCTTTGGTAAGACAGCTCTCAACTTATAAAGAAAATTAATGGCAATGGATAATTTGTCTTTTTTTTTTTTTTTTTAGCGAGAGTGAGAAAGAGAGACTGTGTGCACATGTGTGAGCGGGGGAGGGAGAAAGGGACCAAGGGAGAGAATTCCCAGTAGCCTCGACACCCAGCACAGAGCCCCATGTGGGGTTGACCGTATGACCCGGGAATCATGACCTGAACCAAAATCAAGAGTCGGTCGCTTAACCAACTGAGCCACCCGGGTACCCAGATATGTCAATTTTACAAAGACATTATGTCTGTTGTGATTAGATAGAATGATGTTCATAATGAAAATATTTATCAGCATAAATCGATTCAGATTTTTATTTTTATTCAAAAGTTTCTTGGTAACTTCCTCTTTGCCTAATGTCAATCCTTTGAGGCCTGGGTGAGGTGAGACCCAAAACTGATTATTAAATTGTTTGTTGTATACTTGATCCTGATGCTTCAAGAAAAGCATTGCTCCAGAAATGAATTTCAAGAGAATTTTAAACCCCAAGCAGGAAAGAATAGGTTTAAACATTGTCCACATGCCTTCTACTGGAAGTAGGAACACAAAACGTGTTATTGCAACAGTAAGTTGGATAGGAAACTTTAAACTAGACATTGGTCAATTCACTCCCTTGGCTTGGCAGATAGTGTCCTTGAATTGACCAAATAAATGATTTGCTCAACTATCTCACAGATATAACTACAATGAATAATTTTCTCTTCTGTGTCAAAGGAAAAAATCAAAATTCATTGTGAATGATGAACTGCCAACCTGTATCCTTTGTGGGACAGTCACCATGAAAACCAGCTTGAAGGAATTTACAGAAACCTCTGCTCTCTTTGAAGATGGAACAGTGGAAGAAAACATCGATATTGTGATCTTCGCTACAGGATACACATTTTCTTTTCCCTTTCTCGAAGAACCTCTTAAAAGCCTTTGTACAAAGAAGATATTCCTGTACAAGCAGGTTTTTCCTTCAAACCTAGAGAGAACAACACTAGCTATCATTGGCCTCATCAGCCTTAAAGGATCCATCTTAGCGGGCACAGAGCTCCAAGCACGCTGGGCCACAAGAGTATTCAAAGGTACTTGACTTTCTTTTAAAGCCCTATGTGATCAACTGAGTCTTCGAATTAGTGCTTTGCAATTTAGCCCAAATGGAACAGATATGAGCTAAAGTAACACAAAATATCAAAAGAGTTTAATGGATACTTAACTTCATATATGGGTAATATTATCATGGGTGTGCTTATATCGCTAACGTGATAAAAGAGTGGGAAAAAGGTTTTGATTCTGTGGATGAGAATTGGACAACAAGATATAATCACATTTCTCAGATTAACTGAAATTATTGAAACTTCAGGATCCTCTATTCTGTTCTACTCTAAGTCTAGTCTAGTTTATTTGCTTCTAAATCTTATCATTTATTTCTAGAAGTAGAATTTTGTGCCGCTTCCAAAGAAAGTTATTGGAATAATGCACACTGTGTGATAAAGTTGAGTTCTGGGGAGATGGTAACCTTTGAGAAATGCCTGTAAAAAATTTTTTAGACACTGGACACCAAATTGTCCGTTTTCACTGTAAGAGCACAAATGATGGGGTCAGGGCTACCGGGGTCCGATCCTAACTCTAAAACTCATTATCTTTGTGAGGACCTCTCTGAATCTCAGCCATTTCATCTCTACAGTGGGGATAATGAAACCTCTTTCACAAGGATTTTGTAGGATGGACATCCGCCAAGCACTTACCACCCTTCTTGGCACACAGTGAAGGCTATAAATTGACAGCTGTTATTATCATACCTCGTTAAAGCAGGGCAAGTTTTAGATTAGTGAGCATTTTAAACAATTGCACTTGTATGACTTTTTAAATATAAACAGCAATCACAATTTCGCCAACCAGCCATCCTTTAGCAGATGTGTGTCCTTAGTGAATAAAAACAATCACCAATAATTTATAAATAGGATATAATGCAGTACTAAGGAGTGTCGACTTCCATCACACTGTTCAAATGTAATAGACATCAAATTCCACACATTTCCATTAAGCGATCACAAATTTTTATTTCTTTAAGGCCAATTAAAGTGCTTTCACAGCATTATCTGATTATATTAAAACCACAAAAGATTCTTAAGTACCTGGTGGGGTTTTTTTAAGTGTTTTACAATGAGCTCAAAAATGCCTATCAGAATGATAGAGCTGACAAAATGAAACTCGGTTAGATCACACCCCAGGAGTAATTACATGCTTCTCCAGAGAGCCTCCGGGGACGATCTGGGAAACACCAAGTAAAGCCTTGCCCACTTTTTACAGGGTAAAGTGATGGTGGTGACAAGTACACTACAGAGTGAAGTCAGACCTAGCTCAAGTACACAGTAACCCCACCCTCTGGAGTCAGCACTTGGCTCCTAGCCAGAAGAGCAGAGCCCACACCCTGAGACTGTGCAGGTGAGAGGCTGAAACTGAGCACATCCTCACCACCACTCAAGCAGTCAGAGCTCTGTGAGGCCGAGAGACCATCAGGCGCTTCCACGCTTGAGGGTCCTGGTATGACGAAAGTGAAGACATGTCAAAGCAGGGTTATAAAAATGAGGTCAATGTTAGTATTTCCATTTAACCAATGAATGGCTTTCACACACACACACACATAAATACAAACAGGCATATATATACAAACCATATAATACAAATAATATTATATATGACTATATGTGATGTGTGAGCAGATAAATGAGCTGGAGCAGGTGCTGATGACCAGTGGGCCCATGCAGGCTGAGGGCTGGGCCGTGGGTGTCCGTCCTCATGATTCTGGCAGTAGAGGACTCTAGGTAAGTGGGTTTGAAGGAGGACTTTGCCTCTGGAGATTACCTCTAATTCCAGACTAAACTTTGACTGTTACATGTCCTAAGGATAGAGCAGTGGGCGGCCCGAAATGAGGAGGAGGAGGAGAACTCAAAGGAAAATACGTGTGATGTTAATGTGTTTCCAATTTTTCTCACAGGACTCTGTAAGATACCTCCATCCCAAAAACTGATGGCTGAGGCTACTAAAAAGGAACAACTCATAGAAAGGTATGACATGCATGACATGCAGCTTGTTCCAGCAAAACCTACCCATATATTACCTCACACACACACACACACACACACACACACACACACACACACACACACGCATCCTCAATATAAGAGCCATTCCTAGAGAAGCACTACAGCAGGTTGGATATCACTGCACTAGAGTCAGAAGAATATGTTTTTAATCTTAACTCTTCCACCAACTGGATTTGTGGCCTTAGATGTGTCAGTGGAGGCACCAACCACATCACCTCAGCAGAACAGAGAGCCTAGCCCCCAGCAGATGGCAATCGTGGGTTCCCTTGACCCCCAGAACTCCACTGTGTCTTTGTCCTCCTGCCTCTCAGGATGCTCTTTCCCTGCATTTACTGGTACCTCCTCCTCCTCCTCATGCCTAAAGACTGGTGAACCTGGACCTTAACCCTCAGACCTCTTCTCACTTCCATTAACACTCACTCTTAAGAGGCCTCTTCCAGGCCTGGGGCTTTAAATGCCATCATATAGTCATGGCTCCCATACCACTTGGGTATCTCAATTTGAATATGTCTAAACACGAACTCTCGACCCCCATCACCGCCCCACCCATCTTGCCCATGGGCTGCTCTGAGACTTCTCTCCCCTTCTTCGTCACTCGCTACTCATTCCAATTGGTCCGTCTAAAACCCTAGAGTGATCCTTTCCTCCTCTTTTTCTCTCAGATCCTGTGTTAGCAAATACTGTCAGCACCTACCTTCGAACAAATCCAGAATCCAGACCCTTCCAGCTACCCCCACAGCCACCCCCGACCAGGTCACTGTCGTCTCTCACCAGGACATTTGCTGTCACCCCTGCTCTGGTCTCCCTGCTTCCACTCCGTTCTACAGTCAGATCTTGACACCACAGCAGGAGTGAGCAACACCACACTGTTCTTCTATTCAAAACCCTCTGATTGCTCCCCATTTCACTCCCAGAAACTTCCCTGCAACTCTGCAGCCCTCCGGAGCAAACAGCTAGCTTTGCACCCTCACTGCTCCCTGTCCTCCCACCTCGCCATACTGCTCCAGTCACTCCAGCCTCCTCCCTGGTCCGCAGACATGTCAAGGAGAGCCCTTTGCACTTATATTCCCTCTGCCTGGAATGTTCTCCCCACCAGATAGCTACAGGCTCACTCTGTCAAATATCACGTCATAACTGAGAAGACGTCTCTCACAACACTGTATAAATATGGCAGCCCAGCCAGTCCCTTCATTGCATCTTCCCCCTACCTGCTTTTATATTTCTTAATAATACCTATTACCACCTGATTCATTACGTATCCATTTGGCTGGGGGTGGGGGGCAATATTTTTTTAAGATTTTATTTATTTATTAAAGAGAGAGTGAGTGAGAGAGAGAGAGAGCACGAGCAGGGGGAGAAGCAGAGGGAGAGGGACAAGCAGACTCCCCGCTGAGCAGGGAGGCTGACTCAGAGCTCAGTCCCAAGACCCTGAGATCAATGACCTGAGCCAAAGGCAAACGTTTAACAGACTGAGTCACCCAGGTGCCCTGTCTGGGGGTTTCTATAGCCTATTAATTTCCTCACTAGAATGTAAGTGCTTTGATGACAAGGCCTTTGTTTTATTCACTGAGGGACCCCTAGCACCTAGGATGATGCCTGTCACGTGATGGACACTTAATATTTATTTATTGAAAGAATAAATGAATGAATGAGTGAATGAATGACATTGGGACATTACGAAAGTTTACTAACAGCAGAAATAGGTAGGAATAAAGCTTTCATATACATTACACTCATATCTGTGTCATGTTCAAAGCTGGTACACCACAGATGGCTCACAATTAACATCAATAAAAATAATTTAGGTGGCGGGGCGCCTGGGTGGCTCAGTCATTAAGCGTCTGCCTTCGGCTCAGGTCGTGATCTCAGGGTCCTGGGATCGAGCCCCGCATCAGGCTCCCTGCTCCACGGGAGGCCTGCTTCTCCCTCTCCTGCTCCCCCTGCTCGTGTTCCCTCTCTCGCTGTGTCTCTCTCTGTCAAATAAATAAATAAAATCTTTAAAAAATAAAAATAAAAAAATAATTTAGGTGGCCATATATGTGATGCTTTCTGATCATGTTCATTCATTCAACTGTTGTATTTGGACTGACCAGATTTTTACCCTCATATCAAATTCAAGAACTTAAACCATTATCTAGAGCTCCTCTTCCAATTGCCTCCTTTTACCATTCCCTTTAACCAAATTAATTACCCTCACAAATACCCTTTGTAGATAAACTCCTCTCATTTTTTTTCTTTGCAACATAGAAAGACATCCCCAAACGTGGTTTGACTCCAATAAAAAGAAACAAAATGCTGGGAGAAGGGATGACTTATAACTTGAAAATGAAAAATGATCCATCTTTTTTCCTCTCAGGGGTGTGATGAAAGACACCAGTGAAGACAAACTTGAGTTCATTCTGTACCTAGATGACCTTGCTGCATGCATAGGCGCAAAGCCCAGTATCCCTCTTCTGTTCCTCAAGGATCCCAGGCTAGCATGGGAAGTTTTCTTTGGACCCTGTACTCCTTACCAGTACCGCCTCGTGGGCCCTGGAAAATGGGATGGAGCCAGAAATGCCATCCTGACCCAGTGGGACAGGACACTGAAACCCTTAAAAACTCGAATCGTTCCCAATTCCACCAAGCCTACCTCCATGTCACGTTATTTAAAAGTTTGGGGGGCACCTATCGTCCTTGCCTCTCTTCTACTGATCTGTAAATCTTTGGGGTTTTTTTTTAAATCGGTGCAAGATAATCTACAGGATAGAATTTCCCCTTATCTAATAAGTATTTGGTGAGGATGAATCTGATTCATTATAAAAGCTGTCCCTGGCCACGTTAATTCTAACTCCAAATATTTTGTGCATTCCTCCTCTCCTTCCCGTCTTAACTGCTATCATCCAAGTTCAGGTCCAGTCATCTCTTATCTGAATTATTATACTGTCTTCCCTCTGGTCCCAGTGCCTCCTTTCTTGCCTCCTTTCCAATCCATATTCTACTCTGCTACCTAAGCAACTGTTCTAAAATAAAAATATTGTCACTGTTTCCATCAAGATCTTGATAGGAATAAAATGACACTCAAATTAGGTAATTTGTGGACATTTTAATATGGAGGTGATTACAACAGGTTTGGGCAGAGTGTAGGGAAATCATAGGGATAATAAAATACTCCCAGACTGGTAACAATGAGGTATTTTTACCATTCCTAGGCCTAGTGAGGCAAGAAGAGAAAACAATTACGAATGAGAGAGAGAGAGACTTCTTTGTGAAGAGGGCCACCTCTCAAGAGTTATGACCTTCAGATGACAGAGGAAGGCAGTCTGTGGGTCTGTGGTAACCCCAAAAGTACAGAGCTTGGGAATAAATTCTCTAACTTTATTTTCTTCCCTCCCTCTCATCCCCTGCCCATGCTCCCCAATGGCCTAACCCAACCAAAACTCAAAGGGCAAGGTTGCCGACTATTGTAGATTGAATCATGTCCCTTCAAAAAGATATATTCAAGTTCTAACCCCTGGTACCTGTACCTTATTTGGAAAGATCTTTGCAAATGTAATCAATTTAAGATGAGCTCATGCTGGAGCAGGGTAAGCTAGATCCCATATGACAGGTGTCCTTATAAAAGGAGGAGAAGACAGAGACGTGGTAGAAAATGCCATGTGAAGACAGGCAGAGGTTAGAGTGATGGACCTACAAGAATCACCCAGCAAGCAAACACTGGCAGCCAGGGAAGAGGCATGAACAGATTCTCCCTCAGAAACTCCAGAGGAAAGCAACCCTGCTGACACCTGGATTCCAGACTTTTAACCTCCAAAACTGTGAACGAATAACCCACTTGGGACACTTCGTTATGGCAATCCTAGGAAACTAACACATGGACTGATGTCATCCATGGAGGTCAGCCTTCGAAAGTACAGACTGAGCAGACAATGGAGAGCATATGAAAAGGATCCAGTGCAGACATGTTGCTTTCCAGTTTAAAATCCCTGAAAATGTCTCTTTGATCAGAGATAATGGGCCAAATTCCCTAGCCTGGCAAAGGAAACCCTTTGTGATCTGAGCCCATTTGCCCGATCTCCAGAATCTCCCAGCCCCACTTCAAACCTCCCAGCCAATACTACCAACCTCTGAACTGTGCCATACCTCCTCACTTTGGCTCAAGCTCTTGCCTCCACTGGGAGCTCCAACTCCAACTGCTTTCGAGAGACACTCAAGCATCTCCCTCTGTGAAGCCTTCCCTGAATCCTCAAAGCCCCACTTTGTAATGACTGCACCTCATGCACTGCTTTGTCATTGCCCTTTCTCACTGTAGCGTATAGTTGATCCTCCAACATCACGGGTTTGAATGGAATGGGTCTACTTATGCGTGGATATTTCTCTCAATGATTACAGTAGAGTCCCGTAAATGTATTTTCTCTTCCTTATGATTTCCATAATAACATTTTCTTTTCTCTAGCTGACTTGATTATAAGAATACAGTCTATCGTGCAAATAACACACAAAATATGTGTTAATTGGCTATGTTTATCAGTAAGGCTTCCAGTGAGCAGTAGGTTATTATATAACTGTACTGTTGAGTTTGGGGGAAGTCAGAAGTTATTCAGATTTTTGGCTGTGCAGGGGTGCATTGTTTAAGGATCAACTGGAATATTCTTTTTGAATCCGTCTCCTAACAAATGGTGAGTTACCGAGAGGAACTGTATCTTGTTCAGCTAAAACTGCCTGATGCAAAGTACTGCTAAATAAATGATTGCTGATTTAACAGTGGCCTTGCCAGCTGACATTTCTTGTCTGTGCTCTTCTACCCACATTCTTTCTCCTGCCAACATGATAAATTTCCTCAGATTACCTCAGCCATGCAAATGAGCAAGGATAGTCCACCAACAGCAAGAAATCCATATGGCAATTGGAGTAAATATAACTACAGAGTAACCAGGAGCCATGTGTACTGGTTGAAAACACTAACTCTAGAATTTGACCTGGATTATAATCCCAGTTCTGCACTAGCTGTGAGGGCTTGGCCAAGTGATTCTCTGATCCTCAGTACCCTAATCCGGAAAATGAAGAGAAAGTGCACAGTGAGACAGTATAGAGTGTTAGACGCACAGTGATTTGACTATTAATAGCTGAAGAGTCTGAGGACATTTTCAGTTTTCTAAATTAAAGGATTTGAAACCTGTTGCCTAGTTCTTTTCCCTCTTGCCTCGTCAGAAAGCATGGCCTTGGGTCTCCATGAATTCTCCGGTAGCACTTTCCAGCTAGGATCACTCTTCTGTCCTTGTGACCACCCCCCAAATCCCTGAGACCTATTGCCACCACCATGGCTGTCACCACCATGACACTACCCATGTGCTACTCAGATGGACTCTCCAGAATACAACAGGTCAACATCAGCCAAGGAGGAATTGTTCTCAACCATTAGGAGTGGACCTCTTGACATAACTTGTTGATGTATCTAGATTTTTACTGACAATATCACCCAGTAGAAGGGGCACCTAACTCCAAATCTTCAAATCCAACTAAAACTGACCCACTGCAGTAATGCCATGTTTAAGTCAACTGTACCCAAGTTCTTGAAGGAGAAAGCAGAGCCAAGATGTCTTTATTACTCATTACATGATGTAATGTTGTGATTTTTCCCATGTATTAATTTTTAGATGAGAAATCAAACTCAGAGAAGTTAAGTAATTTTCCCTGAGTCACAGAGCAAGTAGGAGACAGAACAGAGATTTGAAGCCAAACATATGCAACCCTAATGCCCAGCCTGCCTCACCAGTTGCCTTGAGAGAGAACTCCTCCATTCACTTTTTACCACCTTGATTTGCTTATGGGTGAAGCTCCAAGCTGGACACCTCCTCCCTACACCTTGAATAGACTTCTAAGTACTGTGCTTATCACATTCCATGACCCCAGTTCTCGAAAAACAAATGTGTCATGAAAAAGTCACTGCAAGTAAATCATTTTAAATGGTAACACTTTCCACATAGAAAAACATGCTATTTGTATGCCACACTGGGATAAACTAGAAGGGGTAGGGGCTTAATTCCTAACTAATATTTTTTTAAAGATTTTATTTATTTTATTTGACAGAGATGGACACAGCGAGAGAGGGAACACAAGCAGAGGGAGTGTGAGAGGGAGAAGCAGGCTTCCTGCGGAGCAGTGAGCCCGATGCGGGGCTCAATCCCAGCACCCTGGGATCATGACCTGAGCCGAAGGCAGATGCTTAACGACTGAGCCACCCAGGCGCCCCCCTAATTAATATTTTTAAGGGCAATCTCTTCAAGTTGCCACAACCTGGTGTGAAAATAATGTAAGACCATTTTATAGTCATTCAAAAAATCATAACAGTTGAACTATGTAAAGAACATAACAATTCTTTCTTTTCTTTTGTTGATAAATGTAACATTGAAAGTTTTTGTATGATAAGAATAGATTCAAGTCCAATCAAACTTTTTGCAAAGCAAGTAATTCAAAATAAGACATAGTTCAATTTTGGGCACCTGGCTGGCTCAGTGGGTTGAGCATTTGACTCTTGATCTCAGGGTTGTAAATTCAAGCCCCATGTTGGGTGTAAAGATAACTTAAAAAAATAAAATCTTGAAGACATAAAGACATAACTCAAATTAGTAGGAGTGTGCTCGATAAGAGCATTCACTCTGCAGGCACCTTGGATGTGCACTAAAACAGCACATTGGCCACAAATGCACAGAATTAGCTATTGTCTGTGAAGGTAGGAATTTCAGGCCTCTGTTGGGAGTTACACCTACCAGAAAACCCCCACCCACTCCCTGCCCCCTCAACAACCCATCCACCATCACCACCTTGGTAATACACCATTCCAACTCCACCAGCAAGCCTACAGTCCCTTGTCCACAGTGAGCAATGGCAAACTCTGCAGGTTTGAGCTACAGGTCCAGCTCAAACCTCAGAGCAGCTGGGGAAAGCATCAAATGTAGCACCCCCACATCATGCATGCTGCTAGAGGGGATGATGCAGAGCCTGCTGTCAGAAAGGCTGCTTCCAGTCTTAGGGCTCTGTGCACACACTCCAGTTGCCCCTGATCTCAGCTGGCCAAACGGGGCTAATGGAATCCACTTCTCCAGTATATTGGGTGGAAGTTTTGTATTTAGCATATCTGTAAGGAGAAAATGTGACAAAGTGGAATGGATGGGGAAAGAGAGTGGAAGGAAATGAAGAACAATAAGAAAACATTTATTTGTGAATATTTTTGTACTATGACAATTTCACTTTCCTACAGTCTTGTAACATGAGAGATTCAGGTAACAAATCCCCAGACAAGAAAGACTCCTTGTGATTATTTCTTTACATCCTTCCAATTGTGCACTCTTTGAAGGCAGGAACAGAAAGTAGCCTAACTGAGAGGCATCTGGGTGGCTCAGTCGGTTAAGTGTCCAACTCTTGGCTTTAGCTCAGGTTATGATCTCAGGGTCATGAGATCGAGCCCCACGTTGGGCTCCACACTCAGCATGGAGTCTGCTTGTCGTTCTCCCTCCCCCTCTGCCCCCCCTTTCCACTCACTCTCCCTCTCTCTCTCTCAAATAAATAAATAAAATATTAAAGAAAGAAAGAAAGCCTGATTGAAAGGCAGTCCAATAAAGCAGTTCACTGAATTAAATTGGGTTTCCCCAGACTGACAAGGCTTCTTAAAGTCTCATAGATTTGTTTTCAGTAGGCTCTGGGAACAGTCTAATGACTACAGCAGTGGAACTGAGGTCTTTGGGCCCTAAGCAATTCCAATGTCTGTACCTCTGTGTACAAGAAACACATTATCAGTTCTCCGAAGACAGCAAGAGAAAAGAGAGGTCAATGGTCAGTGTTCACTAAAGATAATTTTCTCATACTCCAAAACTTATCCAGGAGGATAAGACTAGACTTTAACTTGACCAAATAGGGTCCAGGAGTTGACTCTGCTTGCGATGTTGCTTATAAGGAGACAGAGAGTTGCAGTGGTCCACATGGCATCTCTGTCCCCCCACTCCCAGCCCCCATGAAATGTATCATTCTTCTTCTGGATCCTTTATGTTCCCAGATACTCTTCTTCCCCATTCCTAATGCTTCCTTCCTGGGAAAGGACTTCAAATAGTATAGCCCTGGGCCTCTCTCCATCCCCTTACTCATTCTGCTTATGGATCTGGGCAAGTACAATGATTTATTTGACAAATTTGGAGAGAATAACCACTCCCCCCCACCAGCTCTGCTGCCCAAAGAAGGCCTATGTTCTGCACCGCTCCAGGCACTGGGCGGGGAAGTCTCCTAATTCTGAAGTCTGGTTAGCAGACCCATGTATCCTAGCTTAACCTCTATCCATAATGAAATGAGTATTTTGGACTCAATCTTCACTCTTTGTTTTATTTTATAAATTGTCCAGAACCCTGGTGAAGAAATTAGCTGCTATTTAAGGGTAGGGACTCCGGGACCCCAACACTGTACCTTAGCAAACTGCCGTTTCACTGTACCTCTATGTCCCACTTCCGGCTTTTCTTTGGGAGTTACATACTTTGCTAGTACATCATCAACATGCCCAATAAAAACCCCTCTACTCTCACATTCCTCCCTTTTATTTCTTGGCTTGCTGCTTTATCAGCTTCCCACCTCAAAGGGTTGTCAACATACTTTAGCCCACATGTTGACTCTACCTTGGAAACAGAAAACTGCTGTGGGTAAAGGCTGACAGGAGAAGCCTAGATGGGTCCACCTTAATCCAAGCTGCCATCGCCTCTTAATCCTCTCAGCAACCTAGGAGGTAAGTATGATTATTATTACCCTCATTGTACAGATGAGGGAATTGAGGAAGAGAGGTTACTTAATTCACCCAAAGCCACACAGCAACTAAGGGACTGAACCAGGGCAGATCTTTGTTCTAGAGTCCCCACATTTAATGACATATCCCTAAAGAAAAGGAAAAATTGTCCTCGACCCCCTCAAGGTCCCTGGCTGAGCCTAAAAATTAAACTGACAAAGCAGATTAATAGGAGAAAAGTGTACAAATTTTGTTGCATTTTTACACGTACACAGGAGCTTTTATAAGAGAATGAAGGCCTGAAGAAGTCACCAGAGAGGGACATTTTGTACATTTTGGACAAAGAAACAATACATATGTAAAGAATTGACAAGACAGAGAGGTTTGGACTAAGGGTAGTAAATGGTGAAGAAGTAGCCAGGAAGATAAGGGCTAGTTTAACAAGGTTTGTTTGTACAGACTACCAACCTCAAATTCCCTGTTTCTGGTGATAACAATGTCTTCCTTCCTCCTGGTGCAGAGAGGGTCCCTTTCACATGGGAGATTCATCACCTGTTTCAGGGAAGGGGAAAAGGGTTGGGGGAAGATCAGAGTGACCTTCCTACATCTGCCATTTTCTCAGATTCTTCCGGCTTAAGATATTCAATGTGCCAGGGTGCCATGTTTTGGGATAGTGTGTCCTGTGTCACCCTAAAGTTAGAAATACAGGTTAGAGTAAGAGTTACCTGCTCACACTTAAGAAAAATTATACAAAACATAGAAATAAAGCCAAGAGAATACCTGCATGCCCTTTCAATTTCACACGAAAGTATTGTTTTAACAATCCCCTCAAGGATTATTCATTTTCTGGAGAATATACCATTTTCTGACTTTTCTATTTACTATTAATTAGGGGCTCATATTCTGTGAAGTTATGTTAACTTGTAGATTTATGTCCAATAAAGATGCAAATGATTTCTCTCTAGTTGAAGAGATAATCCAAAAGGTTATGGTTTATTGCCCTGTAAAACATTAATCAGTTTTGTTTCTAACCTAGATCATTTATTTGAAGATTTCTTTTTTCAACTGCCTATGAATACTCGGTTCCATAAATGCTCTTTGAACTGGCCTGATCGTTGTACCGGTTCCCTCACTAATTAATGAGATGATTAAATCTCTGACAGATATCCATTCTATGTTTGCAAAAAAAAAAAAAAATTGTTTTTTAACTTCTGAAAATTACACACTCCAGAAGTGGGTTAACCATTTATAAGGGCTCTTCTAAATAAGTCTTTTTTGTTATTTAAAGCCTAATAGACTTGGGTTCGAATATGACCTTGTCCACTCTCTAGCTCAACAATTTGAGGAAATTCACTCTCTTAAAGTCCCCTCTATGTCCTTGAAATGAGGGTAAATAACTAACTACACAGAGTTAGTGTGAGCAATAAGTGAAGTAATATATCTAGTATCTAACATAGCACCTGGGTCCTAGTGAGTGATTAGTACACACATCAGTTGCATTCCCCTTCTCCCAAGGGGATGCCGGCAAATGTCTCACAACTGGATTTCCAAAAGAAAGCCCTGTTTGTGGTGCTTGCAAATTTCCATGGGGCAAATATTCCCACCATAGCTGATTTCACCCCACCCACCAACCTGAATGCAGAATTTGGAAGAAATACCTACAATTGGTCCTTGCACAAGCTGACTCACTCTCCTCCCATTCATCATCTGGTTAACACCTTCTCCTCTTTCAGATCTCAGCTCAAACACCTCTTCAACAGGGGAGCTGCCCTGATTCCCAGACTAAGTCAAGTGTCCTATTATTTTTTTCACAGTACTGTGTGTCTTTTCTTCAGACCCTTCTCACAATTTGTAATCATGCATTTATGACTATTAATTACCGCTATCACATCATTAGACTGTAAGTGCCAGGAAGACAGAGACCATATCTGTTTTGCTCTCCATTATATCCCAAGCACCTAAGTCAATGTTTAGTACAAAGAAGGGGCTCAATAAATATGTATTGAATTAATCAAACAAATAAGCAATTAAAGATGAATAGGTAGGTGGATGGTTAAATGAATGGATGGAAGGATGGCTGGATGGATGAAACTGAGTCCCTCTTCCAAATTTTACACAGTTTCTGCCCTTCTAACTGAATGCTTTTGCACGAAGTTGCTCAAATCATCACTTTGCTTCATCATCATGAAGCAAACCATTTTCTGATGTCTGGAGAACCACAGTACAGTGGCATACTTCCTGAATGTCCTAAATGTCCTGAATACAGTGGACATACTTCATCTGACTACTTGACACCCAAAGACTAAGTGTCATTTGATTTCTTCGGGGTTGAGTTCCATCAGTGAAATGGATATTCCAGTGCCAACCACTGCTTCCGTTGACTGTGAGCTTGCCACCCACCTACTGTGCCTCCAAAGTCAGCCTCTGTCATTGAGTCCACCTTGGAATTTGGGTCCATATCCAATTTCCTTCCCTTCTGCGTATGTTTCTTACCACTACTCATACATAATGCTATCTATCCAACTTACAGATTAAGATCAACATTTGCTTGGCTTGACTTTTCCAGAGAAATAATTTTCATTTGTAATCAGAAATATTTTCCTGTAGTCAGATATTACCATCTCCACTATCTACAGAAATATTTTTTTCTGAAAATGGATTTTTTTTTTTTTTTTTTTTTAGAGAGAGAGAGAGAGCAAGGGGGATGGGCAGAGAGAGTTGGAGAGAAAGAACCTCAAGCAGGCTCTGGCCCAGCACAGAGCAAATATATGAAAAATGAAGAAAATAATTTGGGTGATACAAACTTTAATACATGAAGCAGACATTCTCCATCAGGAAAAGTGCAAAGCAAGGCAGAAGGCAGGAAGCTTTTATAGGATAAAGAATAAGAGGAGAAAAACAGAAAACATCTGATTGGCTGGGCCACATAGTCAACCTTCTTTAGGATGAGAAGGAACAGGAAATAAGTATAGAGCGCAGAGCTGGCTTAGCATTTGGGAATTGGCTGACTGGATACATTGTGTTCCCAGTCAAGTGGAACATTTACAAAAACATGAAATTTTTCTAAGTTGCTGTTTGCTAACATGGCACCCCAGGCAGGAGTGGCCTATGAATTTATTTCAATGAATGTAAGGAGTTATTACTATTAATTAAGAACCTAAGAGCTCTACCTATTCAGATCTTCTTATATAGGCTTTAACATATACAAATGTAGGAGAAAAAAACCAAAGCTTAAACAAAAATAACTTGTACAAGGGGTCAATTAGGTATGTGTGATATTATATTACAATTTATATAAGAAACATCTTTTTGGTCTTGTGCTCATTCCTGGCACAGTTTCTAAAACCCTTGGAATTTCCTAAGTGATAGAGTGAAAATGATGTCTTTTGGATTCATAACAAGCCCCGTTCAACCACACCTGAGTTTATGTTAGGGCAGTGACTTTGGAAAGCCCTTAAGAATGGGGACTGTTTAGGTACCTGGGTGGCTCAGTCAGTTAAGCGACTGCCTTTGGTTCAGGTCATGATCCTGGAGTCACGGGATCGAGTCCCACATCGGGCTCCCTGCTCAGGGGAGAGTCTGCTTCTCCCTCTGACCCTCCCGCTTCTCATACTCTCTTGCTCTCTCATTCTCTCTATCAAATAAATAAATAAAATCTTTTAAAAAAAAAGAATGGGGACTGTTTGCCAGGGAACCAACCAATTAATTAGTGGGTTGGAACTTTCAGCTGGAGGTTGAGTTAATAATCACTAATGACCAATGATCTAACCAATTTGCCTATGTAGTGGAACCTCAAAAACAGAAAGAAAAAAAAGGACAACGTTCAAGGGCCTTCTGGGTTGGTGAATACATGGAGATGCTGGGAGAGAGCCATTCCCACAGTTGGCATGAGAGCTTCGTGCCCTTTTCCCTTTAGGATAGGAAAAATTTCTCCTTCTACCCTCAAGGTCTTCCAGGTGGCTTAAAAATTAAATTGACATGGGGGCACCTGGGTGACTTTGTCAGTTAAGTGTCTGCCTTTGGCTCAAGTCATGATTCCAGGGTCCTGGGATAGAGACCTGAGTCAGGATCCCTGCTCAGTGGGGAGTCTGCTTCTCCCTCTGCCCCTCCCCCTTGTTCATGTGAGTGCTCTCTCTCTTTCAAATAAATAAATAAAATCTTTAAAAAAATTAAATTGACATGAGACATATTAGCAAGAGACAAAATCAAAGTTTTATTACATGTGCACAGAGGCCCAATAATGAAATTGAGACCCAAAGAAATGAACAAGACAGGCAGTTTTTATACATCTTAGACAAAGAGAAATCTGTGAGGAATTGACAGGACAGAGAAAAATTTAACTTTGGGAGCTCCATTTAGTAAGGAATTCTAAACAGAATTTGGGTGAGGATGGTAAATTAATAGAAAGTAACCAGGTTTGTTTACCCAGCCTTTTTGGCTCTAAATTTCCTATCTCTGGTGATAAGGATGTCTCCTTACCTCCTGGTAGAGGGAGGGTACATTTCATATGGGAGATTTATTTCTTGCTTTCTGGTTACAAAGGGGAGTGGGGAGGTCAGAGTGTTCTTTTTGTATTAGCTATTTCTTAAGTAACTTTTATTTAAAATAATAAATATGCAAAGTGCCACATTCTGGGGTGGCCTTTCATTGGCCAATACAACCCACACCTTGCCCTATGCGTCTCTTACATCTGGTTGTTCCTGAGTTATATCCTTTTTTAATAAATCAGTAACCTAGCAAGTAAATTTTTCTTGAGTTCTGTGAGCCATTCTAGTAAATTAAGAGAACCTGAGGATGAGGTGTGAGACCCTTGATCTATAGCTGGTGGGTCAGAAACACAGTTAACAACGAAGACTAGAGATTGGCCTCCTATGTTGGGGGGTGGGTTGGGAGGAGTCTTGTGTTCCAGAATTGCTTGATATGTGGAGAACCCACACACCTGGTGTCAGAAGTGAGGAAGTGTTTGTAGTGAAGCATTAAGAACAAAGGCGATTCATAGGGTGCCTGGGTGGCTCAGTCGGTTAAGCGTCTGCCTTCAGCTCAGGTCATGATCTCAGGGTCCTGGGATCCAGCCCCGCATAGGGCTCTCTGCTCAGTGGGAAGTCTGCTTCTCCCTCTCTCTCTCAAATAAATAAATAAATAAAATCTTAAAAAAAGAAAAAGAACAAAGGAAACTCAGAAGAGTGTTTTTCCTTTATAGTACACATGCAAGTCACCTAAGTAAACAGCTTCATGAGACTGTAAATATTTCATCTGGCATTGCAAAATTCTTTCTGGCAGATTTTTGCAATTTTGACCATTTAGCACCCTTATGTACAAAGTGTGACCTCTGAAGCTTACGGTGCAGCTTGGAATCTAATTTGAGGAACCCTTGAATCCTAGTAATGGAGAAACTGAGATGTATTTAAAGAAACTCAGCCCAGGGGCACCTGGGTGTCTTAGTTGGTTAAGCATCTGACTCTTGATCTCAACTCAGGTCTTGATCTCAGGGTCGTGAGTTCAAGTCCAGCCACTGGGCACCCTGCAGAAGCCTACTTAAAAAAGAAAAAAGAAACTCAGCCCAGCCCTAGTCTGACCCTTGCTGATCAAGTATTTCTGATCAGATCTCACCAATGGGGAAGGACCAATAAAGTGTCCAAACTGCTGTGTGTGCAGTTCCCTGGGAGAGGCAAGTGAAAAATGCAGTCTGGTCCTGGACTTGAGCCTTTCTAAGGGATCATGATTCAAACTGACACTGAAGCAGTTTTCCTCAGAGCTGCAGGTTTTTCACTTCCTCAGCTGAGAATGAAACAAGGTTCCAGGGATAATTCATAATTTCACAACATTTTTATTTATTTTTTTTAAAGATTTTATTATTTATTTGAGAGAGAGAGAATAAGATAGAGAGAGAGCATGAGGTGGGGATGTTCAGAGGGAGAAGCAGACTCCCTGCTGAGCAGGGAGCCCGATGAGGGACTCGATCCCGGGACTCCAGGATCATGACCTGAGCCGAATGCAGTCGTTTGACCAACTGAGCCACCCAGGCGCCCCTCCACAACATTTTTAAAGTATGACTAAAGTCACTTTATCTTCTATCACTTATCATATAATTTATATTTTTAAAAGTATAATTTAAATGAAAGAATGCAAAATTAAGAAGCATTATGAGAACAATGGATCATGGATCATCACATCAAAAACTAATGATGTATTGTATGGTGACTAACATAACTTAATAAAATTTTTAAAAAAAGAAGCATTATGAGGCAAACCACATCTTGCAAGGTCGATCAAGGAAATTAAAAATAAACCTGCTATAAAAGTCTTTTGCTGAATAATAAAATGTGTTTCAAAGCTCAGCATTACAATTAGATACTTCTGCCATGCAATTTTGGAAAATTTATCTCTCCAAAAGGAAATCTTTCAAATGAAGGGGAAATCATTTAAAAAGGGGGAAAAAAGACTAAACTTCAGAAATTGCACTTTCTAGCTTAAAAGCAGTACATGTAATAACTTTAAGAGGAAATAAGTAAGGCATTTATTTTCTTGGACTACCCTTATGCACACAAGTTCTAACATCTTGACCCTCTTCAAGTTGAGCTCACTATAGCTCTTAAAGCAGACTCTTGAGTCCCCGTGGACACAGTCAGCAGCGTGCCTGCCATTCATTCTGCAGAACAGAAACAGAAACACATGCACACTCCCATAGGCATAGAGCTCATCTGACCTCATTTTACTCACACCAGGCAATCTGGTCTCCCTCTACTATCCTCATTTAATTTTCAGGTACGTGGCAGGTGAACACAGTCAACAAATCAGATGTAACGATCCACTGGCAACAGCCAAAACAATAATAGAGAAAAGCAAAAAAAAAAAAAAAGACAAAAGCAGAGAAGAGAAGCAATCAAGAAGGAAGACAGGGAGAGGCAGGAACTCCAGCTCCAACAGAAGAGTGCTCAGGAATCATGTGGGAGAATTAAACCATTCTCCATAACTTTGGAGAACACCACTAATTTGAAAGGCAGAAAACCAGTCAACCACAATAATAAACTTTCTGGGGCAACCAAGTCTCTCTAATGATCCTGGAGGGAAATGCTAAGTGACAGCCTAGATCTATAATTAAGACACACTCGTTGGACTAAATCATCTTCCTCTGAGAGGAAATTTGGTTTCTGACAGCAGCTAAAAATCATTAAGAACCCACCGTGGGTATAAAAACTATAAAAGCAAACTCAGAAATTACGTTTCAATTAAAAATAAAATGTAATGGGTGGCTCAGTAGGTTAAGTATCTGACTCTTGATGTCAGCTCAGGTCATGATCTCAGGGTCATGAGATTGAGCCCTGCATCAGGCTCTGCGCTGGGCATGGAGCATGCTTGGGATTCTCTCTCTCCTTCTCCTTCTACCCCTCCCCCCTGACTCGCAATCTCTCTCTCTCTCTCTCTCTCTCTCTCTAAGAAAAATTTAAAAATAAGAAAATACAAATAATGAACCTGATTTTTGCTTTTGTGATTCCAAATAAGGTGTTCAAAAAATGGAGAAAGGGCGGCTTGGCTAAACTAAGAAGACTACCCCCCCCAGTACTTTGTTTTGAAGTATTTTTTAGGGTATTGGATAAAAATCAGTCTTACTAAAACTTCCAGTTAAACATGGCAGATAGAACACATGTTATTATTTATTTCATTTCTTTAAAACCCCACCAAAACAACAGTAAAGAAAAACAAAAAATAATGGGAGACAATGGCTGATGGGCAATGTCATCATATTTTAGGTAGAATGAAAAGCAGATGGAAGAGTAATAACTAACCAAGCAGAGGAAGTTTACAACCTAAACTATTACACTGTTAACTTTAAACAGAGCAAAGAGCAATTTTATTCAAGTTAAAAAAATGAGTTTACTCAAGAATAACAGAGGAATTGCAATTGATGAACCATGGCAAGTCTGGAGAGACAAAGAGAAGGTCAGCTTTTATCAGGTCTTAGGAGGAAACTGGAGAGGGTTGTCTTGGACAAAAGTTTATTGGAGAACAAGAGTTTGAGGTTGAGGCCCTTCCTCCTTGGCTGCACTGGTGGTTAGTGCTCTGTTTTCTGAGACAGGGAGGGAAGGATTTTGCTTCCTTTTCTTAAATGCAAGAGATAAACTTCTATGTGAAAAGTGCCCTCCCCTGTCAAAATAATTCTTATCTTTTTCTTCCTGCTGGTTATGCAGGCTGCGACAAGTGGTACATACATGCAAGCTCCCCTTCAGGGCATCTGACTCCACTTTAAAGGAGGTTTTCTTTATTTTTACAACAAATATCATAAGAAGCCACAGAACCTTTGAAAAGCTCAGGATCTAGAGGCACCCAGCGCAGCAAAAGGCAAAGTAGATAAAATCCGGTGTGTTAAAGTCTCCATTCTGCAGTAATCAAGAAACTCCCAAGAAATTCACCCTCACAGGTGAATTCTACCAAACACTTAAAGAAGAGTTTATACCTATTCTTCTCAAACTATTCCAAAAAATAGAAGAGAAAGGAAAACTTCCCAATTTATTCTATGAGGCCAACATTACCCTCATACTAAAACCAGATAAAGACACTACAAAAAAAGAGAACTACAAGCCAATATCTCTGATGAACATAGATGTAAAAATCCTCAACAAAATGGGGCGCCTGTGTGGCTCAGTCAGTTAAGCATGCAACTCTTGGTTTTGGTTCAAGTCATGATCTCAGAGTCATGAGATTGAGCCCCACGTTGGGCTCCACGCTGGGCGTGGAACATGCTTTAAGATTCTTTCTCTCCCTCTCCCTCTGCTCCTCCCCCCATACACACACAACATTCTCTCTTTCTTTCCCTAAAAAAAAAGAAAAGAAAGAAAGAAAGGATAAGAACCACATAATCCTCTCAATAGATACAGGAAAAGCATTTGACAAAATATAACATCCAATCATGGTAAAAACCCTCAGCAAAGTAGGTTTACAGAAAATATACCTCAGCATAATAAAGGCCATATATGAAAAGCCATAGCTAATATCATCCTTAATGAGGAAAAATTGAGAATTTTTCCCCTAAGGTCAGGAAAAGATAAGGATGTCCACTCTCACCCTTTTATTCAACATAGAAGTGGAAGGCTTAGCCATAGCAATCAGACAAGAAAAAGAAACAAAAGCATCCAAAATGGTAAGGAAGAAGTAAAACTTTTACTATTTGCAGATGACATGATACTCTGTATAGAAAACCCTGAAGACTCACCAAAAAACTATGAGAACTGATTAATGAATGCAGTAAAAATCACAGGATATAAAATCAATGTGCAGAAATCTGTTGCATTTCTATACACCAATAATAAAGCAACAGAAAGAGAAATTAAGATAACAATCCTGTTTACAGTTACATCAAAAATATAAGATACCTAGGAATACCTAACCAAAGAGGGGAAAGACCCATACTCTGAAAACTAAAAAACTCTAATGAAAGAAACTGAAGATGACATAAAGAAATGGAATGACATTCCATGCACATGGATTGGAAGAACAAATATTGTTAAAATGTCTATACTATCCAAAGCAATCTACAGATTTATTGAAATCCCCAACAAAATACCAACAGCATTTTTCACAGAACTAGGACAAAGAATCCTAATATTTGTATGGAACCACAAAGGACCCTGAATAGTCAAAGCAATCTTGAAAAAGAAAAGCAAAGCTGGAGGCATCACAATTCCAGACTTGAAGCTATAGTACAAAGCTGTAGTGATCAAACCAATATGGTACTGGCACAAAAACAGACACATAGATCAATGGAACAGACTAGAGAACCCAGAAATAAACCCACAATTATATGGTCAATTAATCTTTGATAAAGCAGGAAAGAATGTCCAATCGGTAAAAGACAGTCTCTTCAGCAAATGGTGTTGGGAAAACTAGACAGCCACAAGCAGAAGAATGAAACTGGGCCACTTTCTTACTCCATACACAAAAATAAATGCAAAATGGATTAAAGACCCAAATGTGAGACTTGAAACCATAAAAATCCTAGAGGAGAACACAGGCAGTAACCTCTTTAACATCAGCCACAGCAACTTCCTTCTAGATATGTCTCCTGAGGCAAGGGAAACAAAGTGAAAATTAACTATCGGGACTTCATCAAAATAAAAAGCTTCTGTACAGCAAAGGAAACAATCAACAAAACTAAAAGACAACCAGGGTGTCTGGGTGGCTCAGTCATTTAAGCATCCGACTCTTGGTTTCAACTCAGGTCATGATCTCCTGGGTTGTGGGATCGAGCCCCAGGTCGGACTCTGTGCTCAGTGGGGAGTCTGCCTGAAGATTCTTTCCTTTTGCCCTTCCCCGTACTCGCTGTCTTGTGTGCACTCTTTCTCTCTGTCTCTCTAAAATAAATAAATCTTTAAAAAAAAAAATAAAGGCAACCTACGGAATGGGAGAAGATATTGGCAATAACATATCTGATAAAAGGTTAGGATCCAAAATATATAAAGAACTTATAAAACTCAACATCCAAAACCAAATAATTCAATTAAAAAATGAGCAGAAGACATGAATTGACACTTCCAAAAAAGACATCCAGATGGCCAACAGACGCATGAAAAGATGTTCAACATCACTCATCATCAGGGAAGTACAAATCAAAACTACAATAAGGTACACCTGTCAGAATGGCTAAAATCAACAAGGTGTTAACAAGGATGTGGAGAAAAGAGTACCCTCTTATACTGTTGGTGGGAATGCAAACTGGTGCAGCCACACCGGAAAACAGTATGGAGTTTCCTCAAAAAGTTAAAAATAGAACTACCCTATTATCCAGCAACTGCACTACTAACTATTTACACAACGGATACAAAAACACTACATACATACACCCCTATGTTTATAGCAGCATTATCTACAATAGCCAAAGTATGGAAGCAGCCCAAGTGTCCATCAATTGATGAATGAATAACGATATGATATATACACACAATGGAATATCATTCAGCCACAATAAAGAATGAAAGCTCGCCATTTACAATGACATGGATGGAGCTAGAGAGAATAATCCTAAGCAAAATAAATCAGAGAAAGATAACTACTGTAAGATTTTACTCATATGTGAAATTTAAGAAACAAATGAACAACAGGAGAAAGAAAGAGAGAGACAAACCAAGAAACAGACTCTTAATTATAGAGAACAAACTGATGGTTACCAAATGGGCCAGGGTCAGGGGTGGGGTGGGAAGGTGATGGGGATTAAGGAGTGCAACTTGTCGTGATGAGTACCGGGTGATGTAAGGAATTGTTGAATCACTATATTGTAACCCTGAGGGCGCCTGGGTGGCTCAGTAGGTTAAGCGTCTGCCTTTGGCTCAGGTCATGATCCCAGGGTCCTGGAATTGAGCCCCGCATTGGGGTCCCTGCTCAGCATGGAGTCTGCTTGTCCCTCTCCCTCTGCCCCTCCCCCCACTCATGCTCTCTTTCTCTTTCTTTCAAATAAATAAATAAAATCTTAAAAAAATAAACTGTACCCCTGAAACTGATATCACACTGTGGGTTAGCTAACTGGAATTAAAATAAAAACTTTAATAAAAAGGAAAAAAAGTCTCCATTCCGAAGAATGAGCCCCAGAGATCCCTTCCCCCTGCCTTAAATGTCCAGAATACCAGCAACCAGGGAGAAAAGTGGCACTTTCCTCTCTAGAAAATCTGATTGGCTCCAGAGAAAAACTTCTGGATTCTAATTCTTAGAGGCTCCCCAGCAAAAAAAAGTGGAGAGCTTAGACATCCCAGCCTGATTACTCCATGACCCATCTCACCAGTTGAAAAGTTGGGCAAAAGCCTACAGAATCACATATCAACAGTTTGGGGCTGTGCTCTGAAACATGAACAGAAATCTAGGGTCCACACTTGTTTCAGAAAGTCATCTAATACAGAAGGCAGAGACCAACACAAACACAGAAGAAAAGTAGTTGGAGGAAATAAAATAATGCATGAGTTAACATCAGAAGAATGATAATCCATGTCCTCTGAGAAATAGAAGATAGTAATGGGTCCATGAAACAATAACAGAATATCATTGTAAAAGGAAAAATAGAGGGGTGCCTAGCTGGCTTGAGCAGTAGAATGTGCAACTTGTGATCTCAGGATTGTGAGTTCAAGCCCCACATTGGGTGTGGAGATTACTTAAAAATAAAATCTTTTTTCTTAAAAAAAGGAAAAATAGAAAAAGAATGGGCTTATAGAAATTAAAAAATAAGAATGAAAAATAAGGTCCAGGAATTCCCATAGAAAGCGGAACAAAAAAATAAAATTATGGATAATTAAAAAACTAAGAAAAATCAGGCACCTGGGTGGCTCAGTTGGTTAAGAGTCTGCCTTCGGCTCAGGTCATGATCCCAGAGTCCTGGAATGGAGCCCTGCATTGGGCAGGCTCCCTGCTCGGTGGGGAGTCTGCTTCTCTCCCTCTGCCCCTCCCTACCCACCACTCATGCATTCTCTCTCTCTCTCTCTCTCTCTCAAAAATAAATAAATAAAATCTTTAAAAAAAAAAAAACTAAGAAAATTTGAGGACCCATCTAGGAAACCTAACGTCTTAGTAGACTTTCAGAACATCTTAATAACAATCCTTTTCAGGACTTATTTCAAAGAAATAATAAAATTTTTTCCCCAAAACTGAAGACCCAGAATGCAAGGGCCCACTAAGCACCCAAAACAATGAATAAAAAAAACTCAAAAAAAAAATTAAAAAAAAAAAGGCACAACAGAGGTCTGTTTAGGTACATGAAGTCTGAGGAGCCGTTACACACACCAGTGAAAATTTCACATCCATGGTTAGATAAAAGAGTGCAGAGCTCAGGGGAGAAGTCAAGCTTGGAGATATAAATTGGAATCCATAGCTTACAAAAGTATTTGAAGCCTATGGAGAGTTTGATAGAAAAGGGGAGAGGGCGAAGGAGAAACAAGAGAGAAGAGACTAGGGCAAAGAGCACAGTGCTGCAGGGGAGGTAGGTGGTATTGAGGTAAATGTGACATCTCAGGCAACCAGAGGAGAAAACACTTCAGAAAATGAACAAGGTCCACCTGTCAAAGGCTACCAGTACAGACAAACACAGGAGTACAGAGGAAATTCCGTGTTGGATTTAGTGAGTGGGAAAGCACCGGTAATCTTAGTAAGAACCACACATTTTGCAGAAGCTTAGAAGATTAGAGTTGAGGTAGGGCGGGATGTAGGAGTTACAGGATGGTAATCATTTAAGTGCCAAATAATACCAAACATTGTTTTAACACTAAA
The DNA here is from genome assembly GCF_009762305.2 of Zalophus californianus. NCBI lineage: Eukaryota > Metazoa > Chordata > Mammalia > Carnivora > Otariidae > Zalophus > Zalophus californianus. The sequence continues at coordinate 55,445,525 of NC_045604.1, read as the reverse complement.
ATAAATGTGAACAATTTATGGAACAAAATACAGTATTTGCATCAATTTTTGAGATAAATCGGGACCCTTCAAAGAAATTGGGCCATGCGGGGGCTCTGCTTCTCTCCCAACCCTCAGAAGTACTTTGCTGAGAGGGCGAGCAAGATGGCGGAGGAGTAGGAGACCTAGATTTCATCTGGTCTCAGGAATTCAGCTGAATAGGGATCAAACCATTCTGAACACCTACGAACTCAACAGGAGATCAAAGAGGAGAGTAGCAACAACTATCTGAACAGAGAAGCGACGACTTTCTGGAAGGTAGGACATGCGGAGAAGTGAATCCGAGGCGATATTTGGGAGGATAGACAGCGGGGGCGGGGCTTCCGCCGGCTGCTTCTGGCAAGTGATAGAGCCGCGGAGCACAAAATCGGAACTGTTAGAAGTCGGCTCCGCTGAGGGACGTCGCTCCAGTAGCTAAGGGGGGTGGAACCCTCGCGGGACAGTGTGGTCTCAGGACCCTCGGGGTCACAGAAAGACCGGGGGTGCCTGAGTGCGGCAGAGCTCCCAGGTATCAGAGCGGGGAAGCCGGCTGCAGAGACGGAACTGAGGCGCGGGCTCTCAGCTTGGGGTTGCCATAAACTGTGATCCGCGGCCCAGTCGGGCCACTGCTCCTCCAGCAGGGACCCAACAGGCGGCAGATCTGGGGAGACTCCCCTTCCTTCCCAGGGAGGAGTGGCGCAGGAACGCACCACAGGGATCTGCTGGGTTTGGAGACTCCACACGGGGTCAGGTGCCAGAGATAGCAACGCTCGGTCACAGGCCGGGTGAGCACGGAGAGTGGCCGGAGACCGGGGACAAGGGAGTGACTGCTTTTCTCTGTGGGCGCACTGAGGAGCGGGGCCCCAAGTTCTCAGCTCCTCCGGGTGGAGATTGGGAGGCCACCATTTTTGCCCTGGTCCTCCAAGGCTGTACGGAGAGCTTGCAGGGAACAAAAGCTCCTGAGATCAAACCCGAGCAGCTTGCTTAGCCTGGACTGACAAGGGCGGAGCAGTTCAGCCTCCGGCAAAGACATTTGGAAACCACAGCAACAGGCCCCTCCCCCAGAAGATCAGCACGAACAGCCAGCAAGCCAAGACCAAGTTTACAGATCAAGGAGAATGGGAGAACTCCAGCGCTAGGGGAATACTGCACATAGAATTCATGGCTTTTTTTTACCATGATTCATTAGTTCATCAAAGTTAATTTTTCTTAACTGTTTTTTTTCTTTTTCCCTTTTTCAACCAACATCTTATCAATCTCTTTTTAAAAAAAAAAAAACATTTTTTATTTTTCATTTTTAGAGTCATATTTTATCCCTTCATAGTAGTTACCCTTATTTTTGGCATATATATATAAGTTGTTCTCTCTTTAAAATTTTGAGGTACAGTTTCTTCTAACAGATCAAAATATACCCTAAATCACTAGTGTATGGCTCTGTTCTAGTCTCCTGCCTGATCACATTCTCTCCTTTTTTTCTTTTTTTTTTTAATCTTCTTTCTTTTTTCAAACAACTTCTTATCTTATCAAGTCCTTTTATAAAATGTTTTATAATTTTCATCTTTACAGTCATCTTCTATCCCTTCATTGTATCAACCCTTATTTTGTACATATATGTCTTTCTTCCTGTAAAATTTTAGGAGGCACTTTTTTCTAACAGACCAAAATATGCCCAAAATCTAGTGTGTGGCACTGATCTATGCACTAGCCTGATCATATTTGATTACATTCTGCTTTTTTTGTATTGTTCTGTTTTTGTTTTTATCTTTTTTTCTTTTTTTTTTCTCTTTCTTTTCTCTTTCTTTTTTCTTTCTTTCCCTTTCTCTTCCCCTGGTTTCAGGTCTTTTCTGATTTGTATACAGTATATTTGCTGGGGACATTGTAAACCTGTTAGCATTTTGTTCTGTCATTCATCTATTCTCCTCTGGACAAAATGACAAGACGAAAAAAATCACCTCAGCAAAAAGAACAAGAGGTAGTACCGTCAGCCAGGGACCTGCTCAATACGGACATTAGTACGATGTCAGACCTAGAGTTCAGAATCATGACTTTAAAGATACTAGCTGGGCTTGAAAAAAGCGTGGAAGTTATTAGAGAAATCCTTTCTGGAGAAATAAAAGAACTAAAATCTAACCAAGTCGAAATCAAAAAGGCTATTGATGAGGTGCAATCAAAAATGCGGGCACTAACTGCTAGGATAAATGAGGAAGAAGAGAGAATCAGCGATATAGAAGACCAAATGATGGAAAATAAAGAGGCTGAGAAAAAGAGGGAGAAACAACTACAGGATCACGAGGGCAGAATTCGAGAGATAAGTGATACGATAAGACGAAACAACATTAGAATAATTGGGATCCCAGAAGAAGAAGAAAGAGAGAGAGGGGCAGAAGGTATATTGGAGCAAATAATAGCAGAGAACTTCCCTAATGTGAGGAAGGAAACAGGCATCAAAATCCAGGAGGCACAGAGAACCCCTCTCAAAATCAATAATAATAGGTCAACACCCCGACACCTAATAGTAAAACTTATGAGTCTCAGAGACAAAGAGAAAATCCTGGAAGCAGCTCGGGAGAAGAGATATGTAACCTACAATGGTAAAAATATTAGATTGGCAACAGACCTATCCACAGAGACCTGGCAGGCCAGAAAAGACTGGCAAGATATCTTCAGAGCACTAAACGAGAAAAATATGCAGCCAAGGATCCAGCTAGGCTGTCATTGAAAATAGAAGGAGAGATAAAAAGCTTCCAGAACAAACAAAAACTAAAGGAATTTGCAAACACGAAACCAGCCCTCCAAGAAATATTGAAAGGGGTCCTCTAAGCAAAGAGAGAGCCTAAAAGCAGCAAAGATCAGAAAGGAACACAGACAATATACAGTAACAGTCACCTTACAGGCAATACAATGGCACTAAATTCATACCTTTCAATAGTTACCCTGAATGTAAATGGGCTCAATGCCCCAATCAAAAGACACAGGCTATCAGATTGGATTAAAAAACAAGACCCATCAATATGCTGTCTGCAAGAGACTCATTTTAGACCCAAAGACACCCCCAGATTGAAAGTGAGGGGGTGGAAAACCATTTACCATGCTGATGGACACCAAAAGAAAGCTGGGGTGGCAATCCTTATATCAGACAAACTAGATTTTAAAACAAAGACTGTAATAAGAGATGAGGAAGGACACTATATCCGACTTAAAGGGTCTATCCAACAAGAAGATCTAACAATTGTAAATATCTATGCCCCGAACATGGGAGCAGCCAATTATATAAGGCAATTAATAACAAAAGCAAAGAAACACATCAACAGCAATACAATAATAGTGGGGGACTTTAACACCCCCCTGACTGAAATGGACAGATCATCTAAGCAAAAGATCCACAAGGAAATAAAGACTTTAAAGGACACACTGGACCAAATGGACTTCACAGACATATTCAGAACATTCCATCCCAAAGCAACGGAATACACATTCTTCTCTAATGCCCATGGAACATTCTCCAGAATTGATCACATCCTAGGTCACAAATCAGGTCTCAACCGGTACCAAAAGATTGGGATCATTCCCTGCATATTTTCAGACCACAATGCTTTGAAACTAGAACTCAATCACAAGAGGAAAGTCGGAAAGAACTCAAATACATGGAGGCTAAAGAGCATCCTACTAAAGAATGAATGGGTCAACCAGGAAATTAAAGAAGAATTTAAAAAATTCATGAAAACCAATGAAAATGAAAACACAACTGTCCAAAATCTTTGGGATACAGCAAAGGCAGTCCTGAGAGGAAAGTATATAGCAATACAAGCCTTTCTCAAGAAACAAGAAAGGTCTCAAATACACAACCTAACCCTACACCTAAAGGAGCTGGAGAAAGAACAGCAAATAAAGCCTAAACCCAGCAGGAGAAGAGAAATCATAAAGATCAGAGCAGAAATCAATGAAATAGAAACCAAAAGAACAGTAGAACAGATCAACGAAACTAGGAGCTGGTTCTTTGAAAGAGTTAACAAGATTGATAAACCCCTGGCCAGACTGATCAAAAAGAAAAGAGAAATGACCCAAATCAACAAAATCATGAAAAAGAGGAGAGATCACAACCAACACCAAAGAAATACAAACAATTATAAGAACATATTATGAGCAACTCTAGGCCAGCAAATTAGATAACCTGGAAGAAATGGGTGCATTCCTAGAGATGTATCAACTACCAAAACTGAACCAGGAAGAAATAGAAAACCTGAACAGACCTATAACCACTAAGGAAATTGAAGCAGTGATCAAAAATCTCCCAAGAAACAAAAGCCCAGGGCCAGATGGCTTCCCAGGGGAATTCTATCAGACATTTAAAGAAGAATTAATACCTATTCTCCTGAAACTGTTCCAAAAAATAGAAATGGAAGGAAAACTTCCAAACTCATTTTATGAGGCCACCATTACCTTGATCCCAAAACCAGACAAAGACCCCATCAAAAAGGAGAATTGCAGACCAATATCCTTGATGAATATGGATGCAAAAATTCTCACCAAAATACTAGCCAATAGGATCCAACAGTACATTAAAAGGATTATTCACCACGACCAAGTGGGATTTATCCCTGGGCTGCAAGGCTGGTTCAACATCCGCAAATCAATCAACGTGATACAATACATTAACAAAAGAAAGAACAAGAATCATAGGATCCTCTCAATAGATGCAGAAAAAGCATTTGACAAAGTACAGCATCCTTTCTTGATCAAAACTCTTCAGGGTATAGGGATAGAGGGTACATACCTCAATATCATAAAAGCCATCTATGAAAAACCTACAGCGAATATCATTCTCAATGGGGAAAAGCTGAGAGCTTTTCCCCTAAGGTCAGGAACGCGGCAGGGATGTCCACTCTCACCACTGCTATTCAACATAGTATTAGAAGTCCTAGCCACAGCAATCAGACAACAAAAAGAAATCAAAGGCATCCAAATCGGCAAAGAGGAAGTCAAACTCTCACTCTTTGCAGATGATATGATACTGTATGTGGAAAACCCAAAAGACTCCACCCCAAAACTGCTAGAACTCATACAGGAATTCAGTCAAGTAGCAGAATATAAAATCAATGCACAGAAATCAGTGGCATTCCTATACACCAACAACAAGACAGAAGAGAGACAAATCAAGGAGTCGATCCCATTCAAAATTGCACCCAAAACCATAAGATACCTAGGAATAAATTTAACCAAAGAGGCAAAGGATCTGTACTCAGAAAACTATAAAATACTCAGGAAAGAAATTGAAGAAGACACAAAGAAATGGAAAAACGTTCCATGCTCATGGATTGGGAGAACCAATATTGTGAAGATGTCAATGCTACCTAGAGCAATCTACACATTCAATGCAATCCCCATCAAAATACCATCCACTTTTTTCAAAGAAATCGAACAAAGAATCCTAAAATTTGTATGGAACCAGAAGAGACCTCGAATAGCCAGAGGAATATTGAAAAAGAAAAGCAAAGCTGGTGGCATCACAATTCCGGACTTCCAGCTCTATTACAAAGCTGTCATCATCAAGACAGTATGGGACTGGCACAAAAACAGACACATAGATCAATGGAACAGAATCGAGAGCCCAGAAATGGACCCTCAACTCTATGGTCAACTTATCTTTGACAAAGCAGGAAAGAATGTCCAATGGGAAAAAGACAGTCTCTTCAACAAATGGTGTTGGGAAAATTGGACAGCCACATGCAGAAGAATGAAACTGGACCATTTCCTTACACCACACACAAAAATAGACTCCAGATGATTGAAAGACCTAAATGTGAGAAAGGAGTCCATCAAAATCCTAAAGGAGAACACAGGTAGCAACCTCTTCGACCTCAGCCGCAGCAACTTCTTCCTAGAAACATCACCAAAGGCAAGGGAAGCAAGGGCAAAAATGAACTATTGGGATTTCATCAAGATAAAAGCTTTTGCACAGCAAAAGAAACAGTCCACAAAACCAAAAGACAACCGACAGAATGGGAGAAAATATTTGCAAATGACATATCAGATAAAGGGCTAGTATCCAAAATCTATAAACAACTTATCAAACTCAACACCCAAAGAACAAATAATCCAATCAAGAAATGGGCAGAAGATATGAACAGACATTTTTCCAAAGAAGACATCCAAATGGCCAACAGGCACATGAAAAAGTGCTCAACATCGCTCGGCATCAGGGAAATCCAAATCAAAACCTCAATGAGATACCACCTCACATCAGTCAGAATGGCTAAAATTAACAAGTCAGGGAACGACAGATGTTGGCGGGGATGTGGAGAAAGGGGAACCCTCCTACACTGTTGGTGGGAATGCAAGCTGGTGCAACCCCTCTGGAAAACAGTATGGAGGTTCCTCAAACAGTTAAAATTAGAGCTACCATACGATCCAGCAATTGCACTACTGGGTATTTACCCCAAAGATACAAATGTAGGGACCCGAAGGGGTACACGCACCCCAATGTTTATAGCAGCAATGTCCACAATAGCCAAACTGTGGAAAGAGCCAAGATGTCCATCGACAGATGAATGGATAAAGAAGAACTGGTATATATACACAATGGAATATTATGCAGCCATCAAAAGGAATGAGATCTTGCCATTTGCAACGACGTGGATGGAACTGGAGGGTGTTATGCTTAGTGAAATAAGTCAATCAGAGAAAGACATGTATCATATGACCTCACTGATATGAGGAATTCTTAATCTCAGGAACAAACTGAGGGTTGCTGGAGTGGTCGGGGGGTGGGAGGGATGGGGTGGCTGGATGATAGACATTGGGGAGGGTATGTGCTACGGTGAGCGCTGTGAATTGTGCAAGACTGTTGAATCACAGATCTGTACTTCTGAAACAAATAATGCAACATATTTTAAGAAAAAAGAAAAAGAAGAAGATAACAGGAGAGGAAGAAAAGGGGAGTATGTCAGAGGGGGAGACAAACCATGAGAGATGATGGACTCTGAAAAACAAACTGAGGGTTCTAGAGGGGAGGGGGGTAGAGGGATGGGTTAACCTGGTGATGGGTATTGAGGAGGGCACGTTCTGCATGGAGCACTGGGTGTTCTGAACAAACAATGAATCATGGAACACTGCATCAAAAACTAATGATGTAATATATGGTGATTAACATAACAATAAAAAATTTTTAAAAAAAGAAGAAGTGGTATATATACACAATGGAATATTACGCAGCCATCAAAAGGAATGAGATCTTGCCATTTGCAACGACGTGGATGGAACTGGAGGGTGTTATGCTTAGTGAAATAAGTCAATCAGAGAAAGACATGTATCATATGACCTCACTGATATGAGGAATTCTTAATCTCAGGAACAAACTGAGGGTTGCTGGAGTGGTCGGGGGTGGGAGGGATGGGGTGGCTGGGTGATAGACATTGGGGAGGGTATGTGCTACGGTGAGCGCTGTGAATTGTGCAAGACTGTTGAATCACAGATCTGTACTTCTGAAACAAATAATGCAACATATTTTAAGAAAAAAGAAAAAGAAGAAGATAACAGGAGAGGAAGAAAAGGGGAGTATGTCAGAGGGGGAGACAAACCATGAGAGATGATGGACTCTGAAAAACAAACTGAGGGTTCTAGAGGGGAGGGGGGTAGAGGGATGGGTTAACCTGGTGATGGGTATTGAGGAGGGCACGTTCTGCATGGAGCACTGGGTGTTCTGAACAAACAATGAATCATGGAACACTGCATCAAAAACTAATGATGTAATATATGGTGATTAACATAACAATAAAAAATTTTTAAAAAAAGAAGAAGTGGTATATATACACAATGGAATATTACGCAGCCATCAAAAGGAATGAGATCTTGCCATTTGCAACGACGTGGATGGAACTGGAGGGTGTTATGCTTAGTGAAATAAGTCAATCAGAGAAAGACATGTATCATATGACCTCACTGATATGAGGAATTCTTAATCTCAGGAACAAACTGAGGGTTGCTGGAGTGGTCGGGGGTGGGAGGGATGGGGTGGCTGGATGATAGACATTGGGGAGGGTATGTGCTACGGTGAGCACTGTGAATTGTGCAAGACTGTTGAATCACAGATCTGTACCTCTGAAACAAATAACGCAACATATTTTAAGAAAAAAGAAAAAGAAGAAGATAGCAGGAGAGGAAGAATGAAGGGAAGTAAGTCAGAAGGGGAGACGAACCATGAGAGATGATGGACTCTGAAAAACAAACTGAGGGTTCTAGAGGGGAGGAGGGTAGGGGGATGGGTTAGCCTGGCGATGGGTATTAAAGAGGGCACATTCTGCATGGAGCACTGGGTGTTATGAACAAACAATGAATCATGGAACACTACACCAAAACAAATGATGTAATATATGGTGATTAACATAACAATAAAAAATTTAAAAAAAACCAATGATGTAGTGTATGGTGATTAACATAACAATAAAAAATTAAAAAAACTAAAAAAAAAAGAAGTACTTTGCTGAGTGACCAGGCCTTTAGTAATATTAATGCCCAAACTGTTGTGTCAGAAGAGTTTGAGAAACCCCACCAGCAGCTCGGAAACATTAACAAAGAGCTCCCCCTGCTGACCCCATTCTTAAAGAAGCTTTCTAGGGTCACCGGGAGGCAGGATTGATGGACATTTAGCGAATCCTTATGCAATGCAGCCTGGTCCAGCTTACCTACTATGTTAATCTCGGGCAGCTTCTTGTCATTGTAGGAAGTACTAATATCTGCTAAGTATCTGAGGAGATTTTCTCCTACGTCTTCCTGAGGAGCCATTTACAGAGTCTACGTTTTATTAAAGAATTGTGTGCCTCTGTGTTTCAGTGGTGGACACAATCCCAAATGGATGGATTGGACTAGATCAGTGGATTTTAACTCCCCTGTTGCCTACTTCAAGGGTCAAAGAACCTTGAATTGGAGTAAAAAACTAAAGCATGAGTTAGCCACAACCCCACACACATTCCTGCTTTTTTATGTTTTTTGTATTGGAGTACCCAGTAATATTTTATTAGGGAAAATGACACCCTGATAAAATTTTGGAAAAGAACTAATGGAAAAGAACTCTATGCACAAATGTCAAACTCAGTCATCTTGCTTACTCTCATCCCTGGTTCTGCATCCAAACTGGATGCCTAGTGGGTAGCTGGATATTTCCATCTAGTGCTCCTGAAAGACAGTAGGGTCTCATAAAGAGAGCATTGGCAATAAAGAACACCGCACTTCTGCAATGAAGTCAGCAGGAGTATTTCTTACAATGCTGTTTTTTGTATTCACTGACGGTACAAGTCGCTAAAAGCAATTCTAGGAGGGACCAAAATAGCCCAGTACAAGTAAGCAGGTAACTGATGTTCTGCAAAGACCACACATACTCTGTAGAAATCTTTCCTGAATGCGATTCCTCTCAAATGATCTTTTGGCAAAAGTTCAGCTCCCTACAGATATGTGATCAATTAAGGGAGTGTCCGCACTTCAACAAACAATTCTGCCAATGTATATAGAAACAGTTGACAACTATGAGGACCCAAACTCCTCTCCCATAGAGCTTGCCTATAATAACTTTAGCCTGAAAAATTATGAGCTCATGTTGCCAACTGCCCAGGTGGTAAGAGAAAGAATCATAGTAACAATAAGACTTCAATGAAATGTTTTTATTTTCATTTTAGCAGTGGACTTTGTGGTGGACCCTTGGAGATATTCCAATCACAATATGTAATCCTGGGTAATTATATGAATTGACTTGCTTGTTTATTTTATATGAACTAATAAAATGTTGGAGGATAACTGTTGAAAATGAGTATATAAAACAGGTGTGGCCCCTGCCCTCTTAGCGCTTACATTCAAGTGGAAAGATGGAAATCAACAAATCATCATCAAATAAATACATAATTACAGATTATGAAAAATGCTTTGAAGGAACAGTCCAGGTAGAGAGAATGACAGAATGACCTCATTTAAGCTGCAAAGGGATGTGTTAAGGACGCTATTTCCGAGGATGTGATATTTAAACTGAGATGTAAAAAGTAGTAATACTTCTCCAGCTAAAGAGTGGGGGATTATGGATATTTTGGGCAGAGGACAGCAGGTAGGAAGTCCCTGAGGCAAAATACTATACAGCAAAAGGCTGGGAGTAAGTCCTATTGGCTGGATATCAGTGAGCAAGATTGGTAGAAGAGGATTTGGAAGAATCAAAGACAATTAAGCCAAATAAATTAGGACCTTATAGGTCATGGGAAAGATGTCTGCTTTTACCTAAGCATTGTAAACAAAAAGTACTAGAAGGATTTTTTTAAACAGCTTTGTTGAGGTATAACTGACCTATAGTTTATCCACTGTAAGCCTACAGTTTGATGAGTTTTAATAAATTTATACAGTTGTGGGGCGCCTGGGTGGCTCAGTTGGTTAAGCAACTGCCTTTGGCTCAGGTCATGGTCTCAGGGTCCTGGGATCGAGGCCCGCATCGGGCTCCCTGCTGGGCGGGAGACCTGCTTCTCCCTTTCCCACTCCCCCTGCTTGTGTTCCCTCTCTCACTGTCTCTCCCTCTGTCAAATAAATAAATAAAATATTTAAAAAAATATTTATACAGTTGTGCAACCATCATTACAATCACCCAGAAAAGTTCTTTGTGCCCATTTTGCCAGTCCGAGGCAACCACTAATCTGATGTCGGTCTCCATAGTTTTATTTTTTCTAAAAATTTCAGATAAAAAGAATCATACACTATGTATACTTTTATGTCTGGTTTGTTTCATTGAGCACATTTTTGAGGTTCATCAATGTCTTGGTGGGTATTGGTAGTTTGTTCTTTCTTATTGCTGAGCAATATTTCAAGATGTGCATAAAACATGTTTATCCATTCACCAGTTGATGGACATTTGGATTTTTACCAGGGAGTGTCTGTTCTGAATAAGGTCTATGAACTATGAACATTCATCTACAAGTTTTCCTATGGACATATGTTTTATTTCTTTTGGGCAGATTCCTAGAAGTGGAATTGTTTGTTTCTATGGTAAGTTCCTATTTAACTTTTCAAGAGGCTGACAAACTGTTTTCCCAAGTGGCTGTATGATTCTACATTCCGACTGAAAATGCAGGAGGTTCTCAGTTTCTCTACATCCTTATCAACATTTGTTGTCTGACTTTTTCATCTTAATCATTCTTCTTTTATTATTATTAACATATAATGTATTATTTGTTTCAGGGGTACAGGTATCTTAGTCACTCTAATGGGTGCGGAGTAGTATCTCTTTGTGGTTTTAATTTGCATTTCCCTGGCAAATAACAGTGTTGAACATCTTTTCTGTGCTCATTTTCCCTATGTATACATTGTTTAGTGAAGTATTTATTCAAATCTTTTGCCTATTTTTTAAATGGGGTTGTTTGTCTTATTATCAAGTTGTAAGAGCTCTTTATATATTCTGAATATAAGTTTATCAGATACATGATGGTGAGCATATCCTCCCAGTCTGTGGCTTATCTTTTCATTCTCTTACTGTACAGGAATTCAAATAAATGGGGATAACAGTATGCAAGTATTGAAGCTATTGCTCTAATACAAGCAAAAGATGTTAGTCTTTTTTTTTTAAGATTTTATTTATTTATTTGACAGAGAGACACAGCAAGAGAGGGAACACAAGCAGGGGGAGCGGGAGAGGGAGAAGCAGGCTTCCCACTGAGCAGGGAGCCCGAGGCGGAGCTCGATCCCAGGACCCTGGGATCATGACCTGAGCCGAAGGCAGACACTTAACTACTGAGCCACCCAGGCGCCCCCAAAAGATGTTAGTCTTAATGGGGACAGTCAAGGCAGTGGAGAACTGACAGATTTCAGATATATTTGGAAGATAGAATCCAGATAGATTAGACATATGGTATGAAGGAAACAATATCAAAGATACTCGTGATTTTTTTGTATGAAAATAGATTGGATAGAGGCACTATTTTCTGATATGGGGAGAGATGGAATGCAAGTCCAATTTGAGAATGGGAGCATCATAAGTTCAGTGTAACAAGATGGGACGTGTGGCTTTGAGCTGTTCGCGAGACATCCAAATGGAGCTCCCCAGTGACCGATTAGAAATGAAAATGGGGATCTAGAGCTCAGAGACAATGAATAATAGTGAATAATATGAATAATAATTTTATAGGATAGATTCTTAGAAATAAGATTGTTGGTCCAATACATAAAATGATAGATACTGCTATTAAAAGAACAAAATTCAACTGTGAAAATGTTAAAGATCTTATTGGCTTTATTCAATGATTTGTGAATCAGGCAGCATCTAATCTAGCAGAAAGGAGTTCTGAAGAGCTGTACCAAATGAAAGACTTTTATAGGCAGAATGGAGCAGAACAGGGAAGTTATACTAGACAAAAAAGCTTGTTAGTTATTGCAAGATCACTTTCCTTTAGAGAATGGCAGGAGTCTATCAGACAGATTACCTAACTCATGCCGATCAGGTGATTCCTGACTGACCGGTTTAAGATTCCATTTCTGGGAGAGCCAAAACTGTAATTAAGTTAAGTCTTGGTTTAGTGACATGGGCTTAGCATTCCTGACTCTATTTTGGCCTGTTCTCTTGTTTTTGTTTTTGTTTTAAAGATTTTATTTATTTGACAGAGAGAGAAATAGCGAGAGCAGGAACAAAAGCAGGGGGAGTGGGAGAGGGAGAAGCAGGCTCCCCACCGAGCAGGGAGCCCAATGTGGGACTCGATCCCAGGACCCTGGGATCATGACCTGAGCCAAAGGCAGACGCCCAATGACTGAGCCACCCAGGCACCCTGTTGTCTTGTTTTTAACACTATCAAACACTGTTCACTGTTCAGTGTCCTTTCTCCTTCACACCCTTGCAAATCTAGATAGTATCAATCTCTCTCTCTCTTTTTTTAATTATAAGGAAAATACACAGCAAAATGGAGCTGGCAGGTGGTGGGAGTGGAAGATCTGGAAAAACTTAAGTCACCAAACACACTGGCCAAACATGGCTTCCTACTGTGGAGGAAAGTGATCTGTCCCTTATCCCACCTGCCTTTCCTGATTCAAAGAAACCTGCTCCTAACAGGGCTGGGCCCAGGGAGTGCCATTTTCCAATCTGTTCTCTTCCTGGGAGTTTGGGACAGGTTGTATGATTCTCAGGTTTCCAAGATCTAGAAGTCAGTATAGAGAAGGGAAGGATGTTGCAGCCCTTTTCTTCCAGCTTCATGACCAGCCCCAACCCTGTATTTGTTGATGCCAAAGATGAACCCCCTGGAATTGGGGCAACGTAGGCAGTAGGATGCTGAGCAATAAGGCTGTGACTATGAGGAAGTGAGCAGCATCATACCCGGTAGAAGCTGGCCAGGAAGTAGCTGGCACTCGGGCCATCTCCCATATCTCCAACTGGACTCACAGTAGAGTTGGAGAGATGCAAAGGAATTTGCAGAAAGAGGTCAATTGGAGCCCTTAGTTCACATTCTCAGTGTATCTGTACCCAAGATTTTTCTGCTTATGTAAGAAAAGGTACACAGCCTGCCAGCTTCAGAAGTCTGTCCAGACTGAGGCATGTCACTCACCTCTACCAGTACCAATCTTTTTTTCAAATGGCCCTTTATATGATTTCTATCTCTTGTATTTTAATTTATAAATAAAGGTGAAAAAAACAAATCTTATTTTGATTTCACATCTACCTGATTCTTGGTTGAGCAACTGTGATATTGTGATTTATAAGAAATATATATATGGCCATTCAAATTACCAAAATATATTTCTCATATATATATTTGGTCTTTTTTTTTTTAAGATTTTATTTATTTGACAGAGAAAGACACAGCGAGAGAGGGAATACAAGCAGGGGGAGTGGAGAGGGAGAAGCAGGCTTCCCATGGAGCAGGGAGCCCAATGCAGGGCTCGATCCTGAGCCGAAGGCAGAGGCTTAATGACTGAGCCACCCAGGTGCCTCTATATATTTGGTCTTTGAACACAAAGAAATTCCAAAACCCTTGGAATTTCCTAAGCAATAAGATCAGTGGGAACATTTTTGTCATAATATTTGGCCTCCTGTACTCATTGCTACAGAGCCATAAAAGTGAAATGGGTGTCTTGTTATTTGTAAGTTTCTTTCCACAACTGGGTTTGTGTTAATGATGTTAAATGATAAAATTGGGATTTTCAGTTCTATTCCTTGACCTCCGGAGAGCGGGGAGGGGTAGATGCTGAATCAGTCATGCCTATGCAATGAAACTTCCATAAAAACTCAAAAGGAAGGGGTTTGGAAAGCTTCTGGGTTGGTGAACACATGAGTTGAGGAGAATGGTATGCTCTAATAGGGTATGGAAGCTCCATGCCCTTCCTACATACCTTGCCCTATGAATCTCTTCCCTTTGGCTATTCCTGAGTTTATATCCTTTTATAATAAATGAGTGATCTAGTAAGTAAAATGTTTCTCTGAGTTCTGTGAGCCACTCTGGCAAATTAATCAAACCGAAGGTGGGGGTCATGGAAACCTCTCATTTATAACCAATGGGTCAGAAGCACAGGTAACAACCTAGGACTTGTGACTGGCATCTGAGGTGAGAGCAGTCTTGTGGGACTGAGCCCTTAACCTGTGTGATCTGATGCTGTCACTGGGTAGATGGTGTCAGCATTGAGTTGAATTGTAGGACACCCAGCTGGAGTCTGAGAATTGCTTGGTGGTGCTGGTATGGGAAACCCCCTCTCCACACACATTGGAACTGGTCCCACACTTTGGAATTAGTTGCAGAACTTTTAGCAACTTTTTAAACAAAGGGCCATTTGTATTTCTTCCTTTGTGATTCCACAATTACTACTGATGGTTTATTTGTTTGTTTTTAATTAATGACTGTAGGAGCTCTTTCTGTTATGGAAACATTAACCCACTGTCTATGATGTATGTTGCACAGATTATCTCCCAGTCTGCCTCTTATCTTTTATATTGTTTATGGTAAGTTCATCATGAAAACACTTTTAATTTTTTAAAGATTTATTTATTTAGTTGAGAGAGAGAATGAGATAGAGAGAGAGCATGAGAGGGGGGAGGGTCGCGAGGAGAAGCAGACTCCCCGCTGAGGCAGGGAGCCTGATGCGGGGACTCGACCCGGGACTCCCAGATGGTGACCTGAGCCGAAGGCAGACGCTTAACCAACTGATCCACCACAGACAGCCCCGAAAACACTTTAATTTATAAGAGTACTTCTGTTTTTAACTATTTCTTTCTGGCTTCTAAGGTTGGGTGCCTTGTTTTGTGCCTTGCCCTCCCAAAAATTACTAAAGTAATCCTTTGTTTTATCTTAACACATTATAGGTATATTTTTTATGCATAAGCCTCCAAACAGTTGAAATTTATTCTATGGCATGCTGTGAGATAAGAATAAACTTTTTTTCTAAATAATACCTGATTTTCTCAATAGCATTTATTAAATATTCTATCCTTCCTCTTTGTTTTGAAATGCCACCTGAATATAATAAATTCCCATAAATACACAATTGTGACTGGATTCTCTAAAGAAGATCCAGACATTCTATTTTACAGTAAGAGATTACCATAACTCCTGATAATAAAATCAAGTATCAGCATATAGGAGTGCTTATCTCCTTAGCAAGGGGTCATCCATCAGCTCAGAAAGAGATGATGTCAAGCCATTACAGAAGAGCTGCTTTAAAAAGAAGGTGTAGGCCATCACATCCCATTTTACTTCCAACTGAATTAAATTTATCTATTGACCCAGATTTTCACGATGCTATTAAAGTACAGGTTCTACATTAGCTTCAGTAGCTCTGGGAGTCTATGAAGCTAAACAGCAAAGTTCAGAATAGATTCCTGACCACAGAGGCAAAGGCCAAGGAAAGATCAATAAAAACTGCAAATAACTGTGTGCTTAGAAGAGAGATTTCAGCATAAAGTGATGAATAAGATGGTGGTCAATAATGGAAGAGCAGTGCCTAATTCTCTCTGCTTTGTCCTGTAAACTATTTACCTGAGAGACCCCAACTTGGAATTTATCCAGAAGACCTACTGGCCAGCATTTAGATTTAGTGAGTTCAAGGTCTATAATCTGTGGGGAATGGAGAATTGGCCTTTAAAAATGGGATAGACCAAACTTAAGTCCAGCCAGATGGGACCATTCTAATGGTGTTAAATACACCAAGTGCTACAAATTAAAGCCACTACTCCACAAGTCTTGAATATCCTAGAGGCAGGAGATTCCCACCAGATACTCTGTTTATTTGGGGCCATGCTCTATTGTTGTGGGTTTTGGAATATAGGTGAGGTTCGGGTGGGTGAGGTTCGGAGCCGAAGACCAAGAAAGAATTTGAGACGTCTTTGGTGCAAAATGGTGGTTTTATTAAAGCAGAGAACAGGCTGCCTGGGCAGAAAGAGCTGCTGCACGGGGATCTTAAGAAATGGCTGATAAATACTCAGGAGTTGGGTTAAGTAAGGAAAAGCAGGTTTCAAAAGGATTTTCATATGTTAAAGAAGACCCTCAGGATACTGAGGCCTGGCTATTATCAAGCTAAGATAGTTTTTTTCCTCTGGCAAGGCATAACATTAAGATAGTTGGGAGATTCCTGGAAGAACGTCACACATGTCCCATCCAGGAGTGGGGGGTGAGGGGAGGTTGCAGAGAGTCAGCTTATGCTTTGTCTTCAGCTAGCCTCCTGCTCCCTCATCACTATGAGGGTGTTCTCAGTCAGAAAAAGGTTTAGGGTTGATTTCCTTATTTGGTGTTCTTCTATTATTCTATTCCTAAGAAAATAAGAATAAAGATTTTGAGTTGAATCAGTTTTTCCAATGTTTTTATTCAAAAAGCAGAGCAATTGACTAAATCCTTTCTTCTCAAAATCCATGATATCAAAATAGCTCCTATAAGTATCATTGTCTCCCTTCTACTCATGAGGAAATCTGGGGCTCAGGGTGCCTGGCTGTCTCAGTCAGAAGAGACTGAGATTCTTGATCTCCCGGCTGTGAGTTCAAGCCCCACATTGGGCGTAGAGCTCACATAAGAAAGAAAAGAAAAAAGAAAAGAAAGAAAAGAAAAGAAGAGAAGAGAAGAGAAAAGAAAAAGAAAGAGCTCACATAAGAAAAGAAAAGAAAAAGAAAAAGAAAAAGAAAGAAAGAAAGAAAAAGAAAGAAAGAAAGAAAGAAAAGAAAAAGAAAGAAAGAAGAAAAGAAAGAAAGAAAGAAAGAAAAAGAAAGAAAGAAAGAAAAAGAAAGAAAGAAAGAAAGAAAGAAAGAAAGAAAGAAAGAAAGAAAGAAAGAAAGAAAGAAAGAAAGAAAGAAAGAAAAAGAAAACTGAGGCTCAAAGAAGTTAAATACCATAAAATTACTGTATGGTGGGGTGCCTGGGTGGTTCAGTCGTTAAGCATCTTGCCTTTGGCTCAGGTCATGATCCCAGGGTCCTGGGATCGAGCCCTGCATCGGGCTTCCTGCTCTGCAGGAAGTCTGCTTCTCCCTCTCCCACTCCCCCTGCTTGTGTTCCCTCTCTCGCTGTGTCTCTCTCTTGTCAAATGAATAAAATCTTTTTTAAAAAAATCAGTGTATGGCATGACCATGATTGAAATCTAGGTTCAGCTGAGTCCACACCAGCTAAAGTAGGGAATGGATGGAAGGGTAATGGATGTTCACTAAGTAGGTTGTCATCCTCGTGTGGCAAAGAAACTATTAGAAATTATTAAAACACTGATTTTAGTGGTGCCTGGCTGGCTGGGTCAATGGAGTGTACAACTCTTAATCTCGGGGTTGTGTGTTCAACCCCCACGTTGGGTGCAGAGATTACTTAAAAATAAAAACTTTTTTTAAAAATGGATTTTATCTAAATTCCTCTACAGAGAAATGAGAAGAAGAAGCAGTGTTTGTTTTCAATAAACCCAGGTATATAAATCATCCTACAACTATAGTTCTTAATTTAAGAAGTTGATACTTAGCAATTTAGACGACTTTCAATTTAATGCTGTCTTTCTTGTTCTTATGCAACAAAAGGCAGGCTCACGAAACCAGCCTAAGTTGCCAATGATTTTCTCAAAATTAATGTTTATTATTTAAAGTTGGCACAGACACATTAAATTCATTTTAAGCATGTTTTCTTATTTAATGTTATTAAAGTTAGGTGACATCTACAGTACGGTCTGTAACTTGGTTTTATGATCATACGAGCAGCAGTTATGAGCAGTAGGCTTTAACCAAATGTGTGGAATAGACCAGGTTAGGCCATGTGGGACAGGGTAGGGGCCAGGGCATATACTCAGGGTATCGGACAAAAACTAAAAGTCGCAGGATGCCTGGGTGGCTCAGTTGGTTAAGTGGCTGCCTTCAGCTCAGGTCATGATCCCAGGGCCTTGGGATGGAATCCCACATCAGGCTCCTTGCTCAGCAGGGAGCCTGCTTCTCCCTCTGCCTTCTGCACCCCCTGCTTGTTCGCCCTCTCTCTCTCTCTCTGACAAATAAATAAATAAAAATCTTTAAAATTAAAAAAAACTAAAAGTCGCATTAGATGGAAAAAGAAGTACTTTGCTGAAGGGGACAATTTTTAAAAGACAGAATGAAATCCAGGACTGTCTAACTGTTAACTTGTGGATAAAAATGCTAAGAGGGTAGAGGAAATAAAGCACAATGCCAAGGCAGGTCACCTTCTGTAAAGTGGTGGGACCAGCGGCCCCCATTCCTGGTCAGGCACCTGAGTTCTCAAGGCTGCCAGGAAATCCCACTGCGCAAAGGTAAATCCCTCTACCATCAGGAAAATGTCCCTTTGCCCTGAAGAATAGCTCAAATTCATCCAAGAGAAAGAGGTTTAGATTTATAGTCCTAAACTGAGACAGTTGCAAGTGATTTCATTAATCCTTTGTTTTTCTAAACCAGCTAAGTATTTGATTCAGAATATCAAATCATACTCATCATTTACTCTAAGTAGAAGTCTGTTTTCCATCTATAAAATGTGTTAGTGGGGCACCTGGGTGGCTCAGTCAGTTAAGCGTCTGCCTTTGACTCAGTTCATGATCCCTGGGTCCTGGGATTGAGCCCCGCCATCAGGCTCCCTCCTCAGTGGGGAGTCTACTTCTCCCTCTCCCTCTGCCCCTCCCCCTACTCCTGCTCTCTCCCTCCTCTCTCTCAAAAATAAGTAGATAACATCTTTTTTTTAAAAATGTGTTAGCTTGAATGATATCTCGAACCCATCTTGCTCAAGAACTTATATGATTCTAGAAGTGTAGGATTGTAGGAAGAATTGACACAATAGCAGTTTCTGAGGGGATAAGGAGAAACTTTCCCAGAATGATTGTTCACCATGACCTGAGAAACATGAATAAGTAGATGAATATAAGAATAGCACATAAAACAGAAGAGGTAGCACGTTAAGGGCACTTTGTACTTCCCCATCTACATTCAGAATCTCATATTCTGTTCTAGGAAACACATCCTAACAATGATACTGATAAAGTGGAAGGTAATCAGGAGAGGGTGATCAGGATGGTGAGGTATGAGGACAACTTGTGGGTAAAGAACATCAGAAGGCTGGGGGGTTAGGGAATATTTGGAGCTCCTGGTGAGAAGGATCCTCCCATAGGCTTATCATCCTGAAGTACCTAGGAGTCCAAACCAGAGAAAGAAGCTATACATGGACTGATTGGCCAGCCTCTCCTAAGATCACCAGGACCAATGTCAGTCTGCCTCACCTCTCTATTTACCTTAGTGACTCATGACAGTCCAGTTTCCAGAGATCATCCATCATCACCAGACTCTTCTCCCCATACAAGGCTGTACTACCTGACTGGCCCAATCTTCCTGAAGCACCCAAACTTTTCTACTACATCCTGTGGAACTCACAGATGTCAATGGCAAAAAGCCCCTCTTTTCCAATGCTTCTCTGAGCGTTCCCTACTCCATGTGCTCCCCAGTAGCACCTGCGGGTATACTGCTACTCCTGGATCCTTCTCAAGTGAGTGAGATTTTTTTTCCACATTCAATATACCACAATGCCTGGATTTGGTTCCCCTCTCTGCTCCCACAAAAATTCAACTCTTTAAAGAACATGCCATTGGAATCTAGACTCCACTACCTCTTTGTTTCACAACCATCCGTCAACCTCCCATTGCTCACCCTTATTCTTTGAGGCTTTAAAGCTCCTGGTTTTCTATGTCCCTCATTAGCACAACTGCTGTCACCAATCTTGGTGACTCCACAAAGTATATGAGCCAACCAACAACTTGGTGTCTCAGGTCCTTGACTTCTTCGTCTCCGATGATTACGTCCTGTCTCTGAAATCTTGCTCTAGCCCTCCTATTCTCAGATCACCACCCTTCCAAATCTCCAGATTTCCTGATCCCCTCAGGAAGCCTTCAGCCTCCCCAGAAATCCATTGGAGTCAGTACTCCAGCACTTTCACTGTCCAGGTTTACCCTCCTTACCCATTTCTCTAGCTTGTACTCTTACGGTTCATCATCGTGATCACTCCTTGATCGCACCATCAACTGCCCCGCCCCCCTCTTTATTTTTCTTAGTTGGAAGCAAAACTTGGATCTGGTGAAAACCCAATCTCTACCTACCTAGCACCTGCACCCAGACAGCCAAAAGTGATTCAATTAACTAACACCCAGCAGTGCTGACTGTTTCTAACTTTAAAATCATGGCCACAGGTCTCAATGGGGTTCTTAGCATTGTGGAGCAATCTCACTTTGTGCCCTAATAATTCACTTTTCCTCTCGTCCAAATGTCTATTTCATACTTCTTTCTCTTCAAAGTTCTCCAAAGCCCATTTTCCCAGCCCCTTTTGGCTGTGTCTTTCTTCCCTTGAATGTGGTTTGGTTCTAAGCTCTCTTCTCTCTGTACCTACACTCTGCCCAAAACTTATCCAGGCCACAGATTTAATTACCAAC
Source organism: Zalophus californianus (assembly GCF_009762305.2). Lineage (NCBI taxonomy): Eukaryota > Metazoa > Chordata > Mammalia > Carnivora > Otariidae > Zalophus > Zalophus californianus. Next base: position 55,424,645 of record NC_045604.1, on the reverse strand, counting down.
TGTACAGTGAGCACCAAGATTTATTTCTCCTCGACACCCCAGATTTGGACATCCAACCAACAGCTTCCCTTGAATGTCCACAAGGCACCTCAAATTTACCATAGCCAAAATCTCTGTTTCCCACACCAAAACTCTGCCTCTCCAATTATTTCCATCTCATTTTCTGAGTTGCTCAAGACAAAAACATAAGAGCGATCCTTGGTTCCTTTCTTTCACTCACTCCCTCCATCCAATCTGCCAACAGGATCTGGGTAATTCATAACTTAGGAATAGAAACTGACTCTTCAATACCTTCACAGCTGCCATGGGAGCCCAAGCCCCCACCCTTCATTTCTCATCTGGATGAAAGCAATAGTCTCCCTGCTTTCACCCTCGCCCTCTGAATTCCATTCTCCCTTTGGCTGCCATAAAACATAAACTTCCCTACTTGAAAACCATCAATAGCTTCTGCACCCACTTAGAATAGATTCTAGACTCCATATAAGGCTTTTCGTGCTCTAGTGACTAGTGTAATACACTGACCTCATCTCTTGCCCCTCTCCTGTTCTCTGACCTAGCTCCATCCTTCCTGCTCTTGCAGTAACCTAAATGTGTATGGGAGCAAAATCACTTTTCCCTCTACTCTCTTATGTGTAGTGCCTGGGGTCCCACAAACTGACAAAGGACGGATTAACAAGAGAAAATATTTACTATGGATACATACAGAAGCCCTTATAGTAGGGGGGGATACAGGTAGAATGAGGGGCTATATACTATTTTAACAAAAAGCAATGAACTGTGGAGAAGTGACAAGACAAAGAAAATGGCTTATTCTTCAAGGGCTGGTAAATTGCAGGAAGTTAAATATATGATAGAAGAAGATAAGGGTTATTTTAGTAAGATTTGTTATGCAGACTCAATCTCACACAGCTCTGGCAATAAGAGTGTTCCTAGTGATTAGAGTCCTCTTCTTTCTGGTTTGGAATGGGGAGGGGTACACTTTCACAAAGAGAAATGTATACCCTGTCTTAGACACAAAGGGGAGGATAGACAGCTTTTCATGCATCTGCTGTTTCTCAGTTGCCTTCAGCTCAAAATAATCCTTATGCCAAAGTAGCCCATTTCAGGGTGGCATAATCGGATTTCCTTCACATGCCAAGCTTTTCCTGCTCCTCACTATTGTACTTACTGTTCTCACCCATTGGAGCATTCCCCAAGTTTTGCTTGCCATCATCTTTTATATCATTTAATTCTCCCCTGAAATGTCACCTCCATTGAGGTCATTTCTGATCCCTAGATCTAAAATATCCCCATTGCTCTTATCCTGATTTATTATCTGAAATGGTCATGTGGGTCTAGTGGGTCTAGTCACCCACTAGAATGTAGTCTCCACCACTGTTACCACACATAAAACCATGCCTGATACATAGTTTTTCTGTTCAATAAATATATGTTACATAGATAAATGGGTCATTATCAGGCGGAGAATATGTGGGCACCTTTTTATTAGGCAAAAGTTACTTTCCCTTCTAGAAAAATTATCATAACTGCATGAGTCAAGCATATGCTGAGCATTTTGAATATCTGGAAAAATTTTGCTTAAGGGCATATTATTTCCACAGAGAAAATTGTTGAAAATTTTGGCCGCCCAGCATATTTTCCCTCTTCCTGACAACAACTCATTTCTTTTACGGAAAGGATGCTCCCCGTTGTGTATAATCTTGATGGGACTGTAAATTAAGTTTCCCTTCTCACTCTACCCTACCACACTATCCTCTGTCTCTCTCCCCTGACCTCTCTCTCTCTCTCTCTCACACACACACACATAAATACACACCAAGCTACGAGGTGGATTTATGACACAAGTCAGAATAATGAGATTTTTTTTTTCCTCCAGGACTTTGTACATGGAGATTTGTGACTGAAAGGATTGAAAATGTGTTTGGAGGACATTTATTGCAGCAGCAACACTGAGACAACAGATGTTCCTAAGCCTGGTTTTCTAACTTTCCATCATGTCTACAGACTATACAGTATCCCTCCCCCTCAGGGAATTGCCTTATGCCTTAAGTTAGTCAAATTTATTTATGTTGCTTAGAACCAAAGAATAGCGTTACAAAATTGCCTGAATTTCTCTATAGAAGGATATGGTTTAAAAAGACATTCTCCTTGGGGCTCCCAGGTAACTCAGTCAGATAAGCATCTGCCTTCGGCTCAGGTCATGATCCCAGGGTCCTGGAATCAAGCCCTACATCAGACTCCCTGCTCAGTGGGGAGCCTGCTTCTCCCTCTACCCCTTACCCTTTGTTGTGCTCGCTCTCTCGCTCTTGCTCTCTCTCTCAAATAAATAAATAAATAAATAAATATTTTTTAAAAAGACATTCTCCTTGGGGCACCTGTCTGGCTCAGTCAGCAGAGCATTTGACTCTTGATCTCAAGGTGGGGAGTTCGAGCTCCACAGCGGGTATAGAGATTTCTTAAAAGAAAGAAGGAAAGAAAGAACGAATGAAAGAAAGAAAGAAAGGGAGAGAGAAGAAAGAAAAGAAAGAAAGAAAGAAAGAAAGAAAGAAAGAAAGAAAGAAAGAAAGAAAGAAAGAAAGAAAGAAAGAAAGAAAGAAAGAAAGAAAGAAAGAAAGAAAGAAAGAAGGAAAGAAAGAAGGAAAGAAAGAGAGAAAGACATTCTCCTTGGGGTGCCTGGCTGGCTCAGTGGGTAAAGCATCTGACTTTCGAATTCAGGGTAGGGAGTTAACCCCATGCTAAGTATAGAGATCACTTAAAAAAAAAAAAAAAAAAGACATTCTTCTCCCAGGTTCCAAGTATATAACTTATTTTTACATTAATACTTGGACTTCCTGATCTCTTTTTCAGAATCTATATTTTTTTTTAGTGTCCAGACTGTTCAGAATTTAAATACATTTAAGTGGGTCCTTAGCCATGCTGGTTTGTCCTTTATATTTAGTTGCATTTAATTATATATGATAAAGGCCATAGAATTCTCATTAAAAGTGAATTTTAAAATTTAAAGGCAATCTGCCTAATAGATTTGGAAATAAGTACCCCTAGAATAATACTGTATATTTCCATAAGTTTGTTTTTGTAAATATGCATCTATGTGCATAAATGAAGATCCAAAAGCTACATGCAAACTGAAAACAGTAATTATGTAGAAGGAACCATCTTGGGAGTCAAAGATGATGGTAGTTTATCATATGTACTTAAAAATAAAAAGCATAATTTTAAGGAGAAAAAGTTTTAAGCATGTTCAGGGGCACAAAGTTTGTTTTCAAACTCTTAAATATATGCAAGCACAAATACAGAAACTCCACAGGATGATGATAAAATTAGAAAGGTATGTGCTATATTATGATGATAGGATGACCAACCATAGTGGTTTGTCCAGGAAGACAGTCACCCTACATGATAGTGCCCCTAACTTTTTTAGTTAGCCTAACTTTGACAGAATAACTGCTGATATAAGCAGTAAATAAAGTTTTGGGGGGCTCAGGTATTCATACAATGCTAGACATTGACAATACAATCAGCCTATGTAATATTCATTCATTTAACAAATATTAATTGATCACTTGCTATGTGCTAGCAATGAAGGATAGTTGGAAGAAAGGCAGGCAAGGACAGGGTCCCTTGCCCTAAGAGGAAACCACCCTCAGAATGATTTTACTGGCTGGAAGGAGCCTTCCACCCTTTTCCACGTGATAGATAGATCACCTGATTGAGTGACAGGCACATGGAGGGTTAATCAGATTAAAACAGTTCCCACCAACAAGCCCATAAAGACCCCTAGACTCAGAAACTCAGGTGGCAACCCTCTCGGGTCCCCTACCTCTTCAGGAGCTTTGTACTATCACTCAGTAAACTTTACCAATGCTCAATAAACCTTGTGTTCCTGCCCACCACTCTTCATCTGGTCTACCTCTTCATTCTTAAGGTGGCATGACCAAGAACCACAGGCACTAAAGAAGAAATCCTGTAACACTAGCACTGTAAAGATACTATAATAAATGAGGCACAATTCTTGCTCTCATGTACCTTAGCATACTATAAGAAGACAGACAAGTAAACAGTTCATTAGAATACAGTATTAAGTGAAAGAGAAGTAGAAGTCGTGAGAGTCCATAGGTGGAGCACCTAACCCAGCCTTCAGAGGGCAGAGTAGTTTTTCTAGAGTGAAGTACAAAGGAAAAAGCAAACCTTGTAAGTGATGGAGAGCATTATATCATTATATGACTGGAAACGTTTCTTTCTCAATGACATGTAAGATAATGATGTATCTTAACTTGGTGGCATCTCAGATTCAATTAAGTGCAGTGTTTTTAAAAGGACTGATTCGATTGGTCTGCTGAGTGAAGCCGGTAAAGGCAGGGGGCAGGTGGGATCAAGAATAGATGGAAGCAGAGTAGTGAGTTGCAAGGCTATTGCAGAAGAAAGATGATGACAACTAGGATCAAAGTCAGCACAGTCGAGGCAAAAGATGGTCTGATTCTGGATATATTTTGAAAGCAGTTGATGATGTAAGAGAAGAATAAAGGATGATGACAATATGTTTGACCAAGATAACTGGAAAAATGGAATTTCCATTTCCTAAGCAGTGACATGCACGGCCACAGCTTTGCCACTAACACAATGAATGACTTTAGACATGCCGGGGCTCTTCCCTGAGTCTTAGTCCTCTCGTTTGTACGATGAGAGTTTCAAACTAGATCAGAGGTCCTCATACTGTGTTTGATATGTGTGCTTCTGCAGGCTACTCAGGAGAGAGTAGGCAAGGCAGGCAAATTAAATTGTGAGCTTTGTATATTAGGAGTCCATTTAAAGTCTTATTTAGGGGCGCCTGGGTGGCTCAGTTGTTAAGCGTCTGACTTTGGCTCAGGTCATGATCCCAGGGTCCTGGGATCAAGCTCCTCATCGGGCTCCCTGCTCAACGGGAAGCCTGCTTCTCCTTCTCCCACTCCCCCTGCTTTTGTTCCCTCTCTCTCGCTGTCTCTTTCTCTGTCAAATAAATAAATTAAATTTTTTAAAAAAAGCTTTAAAGTATTAGTTAAAAACAGGACTCCACTTCTAAAATTAAAAAAAATAATAAATCTACCATCGCTGACATGGACCGAATGTTTTTGTCACCCCCGAAATTCATGTGTTGACACTCTAATCTCCAAAGTAATGCTATTTGGAGATGGAGGCTTTGAGAGGCAATTGGGTCATTAGGTCACAAAAAAAGGGCCATCCGCAAACCAGGAAGAGGGTCCTTACCAGATCAGTGCCCAGCACTTTGGACTCACCAGCCTCCAGAACTGTGAGAAATAAATGTTTATTGCCTACATCACCCCGACTAAGGTAATTTGTTATAGCAGCCTGAGCTGACGGAAACCATCAGTGTACCTAGATGACCTGTGAGACCCCTTCCACCCCAGCTCTAAAGTTCTAGCAACAGGTTCAAATTGTTGATTTGTACGAGTAGCATCAGTCCAACTCTGTCACACCACTGCAACAGGGAGCAGGAAGTTTGAGTGGCCTGTGTTGAGACCTCTCACACCATAATCAGCACTGTAATGGTCACCGCACCTAACAAACTCTGGTGTGCGCTTGGTGGGAGAGAATCCCGATCCGGTGGGGGGATTCCTGAGACAGTGTAGCACTGGATTATTTTCAGAGGATTTCATTACTGACTTTCTCCTTGGAACAAAGTTTGAAGTTTCAGCAGCAGGTTTCCTTTTGAAGTCTGTTTCAGAGTTCGGTTCCTCCCAACCCTGACTCAAGCCTTCTGGCAGTAATGGAAAATTTCTGAGTTATCAGAGTGACTCACCTCAGGTGAGTGAGAACAAAGTGAAACAGGAAATAATGATGATAATAAGGGCCAGGGACACACCCATAGGTGATAAGACTATGTTTGGACACCAGCCAGTGTCTTACCGGAACATTAATTTCTCCTAAAACATCTACATAACTTTCAGGTTCCTCCGGTATTTTAACACCATGTTTTACTTCAGTGTGGTCCGTACTTATGATGCGACTCAAGAATTTCTGAGTCCTCTGCTGTATTCATGCAGTTTTCCATGAAAAGGAAGTGGGGTGAGCAAAGCTGAAATAACTCTACCCAGGTGGTTAAAGTTCTACAGAGTTGGACAACATTAAACTCACCTGAAAATACCTTGCTTGAACAAACACGCACAAGTGGGATTGCTAGATCATATGGTAGTCCTATTTTTAATTTTTTAAAGACTCTCCATGCTTTTTTCCACATTGGCTGCACATTTTGTGTTCCCTCCAGTAACGTACAGGGTTCCAGTGTCTCCACAGCCTTACCAACACTGGTCTTTGGAGGTTTTCCAATAATAGCCATCCTAATGGGTGTGAGATGATATTTCATTGTCGTTCTTTTTTATTGTGGTTTTGATTTGCATTAGCAGTGATGTTGAGCACTTTTTCATACACTTCTTCATATCTCGAAGAGCTGTTGGCACCCTTGTGTCTACTGCAGCACTATTTACAATTGCCAAACTAAAAACAACTTAAATGTCCATCAGTGGATAAGTAGATTTCTTTTTTTTTTTTTTAAGATTTTTATTTGACAGAGAGAGACACAGCAAGAGAGGGAACACAAGCAGGGGGAGTGGGAGAGGGAGCCCAATGCGGGGCTCAATCCCAGGACCCTGGGATCATGACCTGAGCCGAAGGCAGATGCTTAACAACTGAGCCACCCAGGCGCCCCCTAGATTTCCTTTTTAAGATTTATTTACTGGGGAGCCTCGGTGGCTCAGTTAGTTGTCTGCCTTTGGCTCAGATCGTGATCTAGGGGTCCTGGGATCGAGCCCAGGTCCAGCTCCCTGCTCAGAACCCTCTCCCTCTGCCCCTCCCCTCCACTCATGCCCCCTCTCTCAAAATCATAAAGAAAATCTTTATTTATTTTGAGAGAGGGGGAGGAGCAGGGTAGAGGAGAGAGAATCTTGAGCAGACTAGGTGCTGAGTGCAAAGCTGAAGGCGGGGCCAGTCTCTCAACCTTGCCTGAGTTCATGACCTGAGCTGAAACCAAGCATCAGTCACTCAACTGACTGTGCCATCAAGGCACCCCAATAAGTGGATTTTAAAATGTGGTACATGCATACAATGAAATCCTATTCAGCCTTAAAAAGGAAGGGAATCCTACAATACGCAACAACATGAATGAACTTTGAGGACATTATGCTAAGTGAAATAAGCCAGCCACAGGAGGACAAGTACTGCAGGATTTCACTTACAAGAGGGAATTTCAAAGAGTCAAACTCATAGAAACAAATAATAAAACTGTGGTTGTCAGGGCGAGACTGGGGGAAATGG